>NW_028301555.1:8250000-8603750 GCF_042242905.1 Orbicella faveolata | reverse complement strand
GTAAACTGAGTTTTTGATAAAAAAAAAAAAGCAATTCCAGTATAGGGTATGCAGAAGGGGTAAGGACACCCCACCAAGAGAGTCACCAAATATCTCCCAGGCCCCACCCCCTGGGTGCCATATACAATTACCTCAGTGTCTGTTGGTCCACCAAATGCTTCTGGATGAAACTGTGCAGTGAATATAGGTTTTTCTGTGTGCATGATACCCTGTAAGGGAAGTAAAGTAAATAAAGAATCAGGCACTGAAAATAAGTAGTAAAACTTTTAAGCAACAAAATAAAACTTTTATGGAAACATTCAGTTGTGGAATTTTATCTTTGATCTTTGGACCACACTCAATTAGTATTTCATCTGATCTTACAGAACAAAATCAATCCATGTTGCAAGACATTCTCCCTGAATTATCTCTTACTTATGGTTCACGTAGCCTCCAGTCTCAATAAAAACAGATGATTACAACAGTTACCTTATTATAAAGTTCTGTAATGATATTTGTATCGAGAAATAAAGATGTCATTGTTGCACAGTACTTCTTAAAATTGCCTCCAAAATTTTCCTAAGAAAATTCACATGCCTACAGTGCAAGAGAATCACGTGTACAAAAGGCATATGCAGTTAAGTGTCAATCGACAATTGATTGACATTTCAGTCGACACTCCACCAACTATTGACTGACTGTTGATAGAGTATTGATCGAGATGCCGATTGAGTGTTGGTCTAGTGTTGACTGAGTATCAATCAAGAGGTCAATCGAGTGCAGGCAAGGGTATTGATCGACACTCAACCGCTGATGCCTTTAGTACACATGATCCGGGCAAGTGTAGGCGAGAATCTACCAGCCCAACTGCAAAATCTACCAGACAAAGGCCACTGGACATAACTGACTTTCTTTCAATGCTGCATTCGACACATTCAAACAAGTTTGAGGGAATAAGCCAAGCACATATAACTACAGAGATCTTCAACACTACTAATAACAAATTTAAAGGGAAATGGTACTATACTTCATTAGTTCTGTCATTGGCATTAATAAACAATGATCTCCAATTAGAAGGAAGTGTTTGGTCGTCAATAGCATATCCATGATTCTGGGAAGTAATGAATGCTTGTCCATTGAGCTGGTTAATAACTGGTTGATTGTGTCCTCTAAAAGAATATGCAAAGAATTAACTTAGTCTTACTTACACAAGAAGAGCTGTTCAGAAAGAATATTACCTACTGGGTGTCTGTACACATTGCAGACCTATGCTGCTGGATAATCTAACAATCTCTCACCATAAACTGTAGACCTTTGACTTATCAAAGGCAGATCCAGGGTTTTTCAAAGGGGGGTGACTGGTACCTTAGGGCTGCAGAATCAGTGAGACATGCCTCCAAAATGTTGCAATTTGAGAATTGAATTCTTACTTAAAACTGTTACATCAGAAACACTAGCTGTGCTTGCCTTTTAATTTCTGCCATAATATTCACGATCTTTATCAATTTTTGTCATTTTGTGGTTCTACAAAATGGGGGTGGCTAGCAGCCCAATCCACCCGCCACTAAATCTGCCCCTGCTTGTATGAAATCAACCTATAGCTACCTGTTTCCAAGAGGCAGTTTGTAAGTCTTTGCACCTGCTGCCAGACCTGTAAGCTGGTTTCCCATACAGATACCAAATATCGGCTGGCTACGATTGCTGTTCAACACCTGTAAGAGCAAGTAGAAAGTAAACACTTGAGTTTAAGACTTGTTCCTAACCTAAAGGAGTTGACTAAAAATCAAAACAATCTTAGAGATGTTCTTAAACTCTGAAATAGGCAATGGCCCAACACATAAATTATATTGGCTCTTTTTAGTACTTATTTAGTCATAACAGACTATGTACGGTTTTTGCAAACCTTTCGCAGATTCAGAACGGCATCCCATGCCAATGCAGGATCTCCAGGTCCGTTGGAAATAAATAAACCATCGTAAATATCATCTGAGTAGTCATAATTCCATGGTACCAAGTGAACTTCTGCACCACGCTAAATGAATGACAGAAAAATTGTCAGATGCTAAAACTCAGTGTTATTTCTCTTACAACTTTTCAGGTTAGAGGAAGAGAAAAGGCAGGATATAGGTACGGTATTTGAATCGCTGGAGTCTAATTTATTTTATTAAAACCCTGATCATTGGATAATGCAATTGAAGAGTTTTCATTGGCTTAGCCATCATCATGAGCCATTACACCATGCTCTACGAACATAGTAAGCTTTGGGGCATTTTTACTTCCTTTTTTTCTTAAATTTTGGGGGTGTTTTTAACAAAACAATAAAATTATTATTCTACTTGCCCTTACAAGTTGGATATGAGGTGATGATAGCCAACTTGGATGTACACGCCTCACTGGCTATTTATCATCTCATATCTAACACGTGCTCATGGAATGATAAATATTATTATTGTTAAATCTCACCATCACTAAGTGCCTGATCATGTTCTGTTTCACTCCACAATCAACAACAATCACTTTGTATGGGTTTCCTTTACCAAATATTTGTGTTTTCTGAAAAAAAGCAGTAAGATTAATACAGAGATTAAAATCACTAGTTGTGAACTTTATAGTTAGTCTATCTTTCTTTCTCACACACTACTGATAGCCATGTCAAGCTGACCGTTGCCACCTGATGTACAAAATCAAAGCTAATACAAATAGTGTTACGCTAAGGACTGGAAATGACAAAAAATGTTCAAGGCTTATACGGTACACTAGCATTGTATTTAAACTTAAAAATCTCTGGGTGGGTGGGCAGGAAAGCTGGCAATGGTGAACATAGCAGAAACAACTGCTTGCCCCACAGGTCACATGACCTGTACCTAGACCCCACGGGTGTGCGAGAAAAACATTTTTCACTTATTTCGTCTCACTCAGCCAGTGAAAAATTATTCTTTGAGGAATTCTAGCTAATGTCTATATGCTGTGTGATACCAGACAAATTATTTAGTAACCATTACACTTTCAGTCTCACAGACAACCAGAGAGATACCAACCTCAACAGAAACATCTGCAGTCAAGTTTCTCTGGTTTGGATCCACAAATTCAACAGGCTGGTCTTCGAACTCTATTTTACCAAGTACAGTTCCCTTAAGGAGAAAAAAATCTTCAGTAAAATTACAGTATTAAATTGCATTCACAGTTGATTACTTTTGCAAAGCACACTGAGCAATCTACATCTTACTCCTCCCATATAACAGTTGCAGTGTCAACAAAGCTGTTTCATAACAACTACTATTAAGAGCAAAAGTTAACAATAATAGAAGTTAAAAAGTTCACAGAAAACATGTAAGATAGTTAACTCAGCAAGTTTTCTGACTTGTAAACCTCTAATTGAAATTGAAATTTGTAAGTTCTGGCCTGGCTGAATGACGTGATAGATTACAGATACCTTGTCCCTTATGGTCTTGGTCAACATTCTTGTATCTATTCCATACAAAGCAGGAATCTATGAAATAAAACACATACATAATTCAAAAGTAATAACTAACAATTTTTTTTTCGCAAACTGTAGGTTTGTCAGTGATCTAATTGGCTCAGGCAAACCACATGTGTACTTAAGGCATCCATGACTGAGTGTCAATTGATACCCTTGATTGACACTTGATCGATATTTGATTGACACCTCAGCTGACACTTGCTTGACATCTGAACAACATCATGATCGACAGTCGGTCAAGAGTCAACTCATTTTCGCAAACATGCTATCGCGTGTTGATCAATACATATCAGTTGGTCAACACTTAACCGACTATCGACTGACTGTCGATGGAGTGATGATCAGGTGTGATTGAGATGTTGATTGAGTGTTGAGTAAGTGTAGACCGAGTATCGATCGAGATGTCCACCGAGTGTTGATCAAGATGTTGATCAAGGTTCAATTAAGGGTATCAATTGGCACTCGACAATGGATGCCTTTAGTACATGTGATCTGATAATTGTACCATGTTCTTCCAAGACTTTGGACTAGATTCTAAATTTTTGCAAATGGTTTTTGGCTGGGATGTGGTCAGTTTCATGATATAACTAGACTGTTGGTTGCTCTTTTTGCAAGACAGCTTCTACTTGTTTGTGAATTCAAAGCTACCTGAAAGCAGGACTGTTTCTAGTCTGACATAACTGATTATTACCAGCTGATCAATTTGATAAACACTTGAAATGCAAACCACTAATTAAAATTATAATATTTTTAACTGAAGATCCAACTTCCAGAATTTTAGGCTGATTAATGTTGTACCTTTTCCTCCTGCAACCATTCTGAAAGTGACTTGACAGCATTCCAGTGACTGTAGTTGTGAGAGTAATCTTGAACAAGCAACCCTGATACCTGGTCAAAAGATAGAAAAAATAACATTTGTGAATAAATGGTTGAAAAATGGATGGGAAATTTAATTGAACTTAAATGAGGTTAACTTAACTTAACTTAAATTAGATTCGTATTAACAATGATTTAGTAATACATAGACAAGTAGAAACAAATGATATAATCTCCTGATGTTTCGGCGACCTCATGACGCCATTATCAAGGGTACAAATGAGAATTAAATTAACAAATGCAAGTTCAAGAGTTATAACTAATTTATATAGCGGAGGTGGCTACACAAATACTTTAGCACGGATAGAATCCGTTTGCACATTCAAACTTGGTGTTAATTGTTTGATGTAAAGCATCTCGTTGACAAGACAATCGCAAGCACTATGACAACGACCACGCGGGTGCTGTCCCTGAGGACCTCCTTAGCTGTTTCAAAGTTCTCAAGAAATGCATGAACAAATTTGATTGTCTTGTCAACGAGATGCTTTACATCAAACAATTAACACCGAGTTTGAACGTGCAAATAGATTCTATCCGTGCTAATTTAAGTATTTGTGTAGCCACCTCCGCTAGGCAAATTAGTTATAACTCTTGAACTCGCATTTAATTTGTTAATTTAATTCTCATTTGTACCCTTGATGATGACATCATGAGGTCGCCGAAACGTCGGGAGATTATATCGTTTGTTTTTACTTGTCTTCAAATTAGATTACAACATAATTTCTGATCGTCTGTTGCTCTATCAAAATGATTATAATTACTAGTATTCAATATAATATTATCATCTCTATATGTACAGGTATACCTGTATGTTCTCAGATTCCACATATTTTAATAACCCATATTTATCACGCTCAGTTGTGCTGGGCACTCCATAATTTCCAACTATAGGATACGTTAAGGCCAGAATCTGTCCTCTGTAGCTTGGATCTGTCAGTGCTTCAGGGTACCTATGAGTTGAAGGAAAAAATGTTAGTGATTCCTGGAAGCAGCATTCAAATTTTATGTGTATATAAGTCGTCCAAAATGGATAGGACGGGAAGTACTCACAAGGATTTTCATTATGGGTGTGTGACAATTGATATCTAGAAATCACTGCCATAATACTAAAAAGTGTTATCCTTTTGCACTTAATGCATCTATACTGTTGTGTGGGTGTTTTGTGTTTCTAGCCCTAAGCTACATTGTATTTAAATTTAGTCAATCAACCTTTATTTCAGTTTATATATCTATATAATACCTTAATTGGCTGTCTGGCTCCACCAGCCCCTAAATCTTATATATAAATTTTATTTTTTCTGTTTATAAAGTGTCTATGTTTGTAACAATGAGTAAAAACAAAGATAATTTGTTGTCTTGTTGTCTCTAAAAGAAAGTAATCTTTTCTCTTAAATCTCTAATGTTATGTTATGATTGTTAACTGTTTCCCTGGGAATCAGTCATCAGTTTGGATTGGTTTACGAAATATTAACTCACCCTGTCAGACCAGTGTTAAAGACCACTTCTCCAGAAGTGGATTTGCTATGGCCGAAGGAATAGCCCTTCAGACATGTTCCATCTTCAAGAACCAATGAAGCTGACAAACTCTGAGTAAAAAAAAGCATTTATAAAAGTATTATAAAAACAATTCACAAGCCAGAAACAAATTTAAATTAGAGATAGAGTTATTGTATAATGACATACAATGACAGTGACTCAAAATCATTTGGGGACATTTCATTTGGTGGCCTAGTTTTCTTGGTGTCGGCACCTTCAAAGTTTGCATCAGAGGGGTTCAAAATTTTGTCTGCTCCTTTGCAAAATTTTCCAATAAGCCCTGTGCCAGTGGGGCAAAAAAGGGGGGGGGGGGGTGCAGAAAAAAAAAGAACTTGAATGTACCATGATCAGGGGTAGTTCAGTTTTATCCCCTTGAAAGCTGCCCCCAATAAAATAATATTCCCTTGCATGTTCCCTGAAAACAAACTACTTTAATTTAGTATTTTGGCATCTGCTGGGAGGATATAAGGGTATATTAGTCTTTTAAGAAATTCTTGGTCCTTTGTGGCCAGAAATAAACTTAAATTTAGAATTAACATGCAAATTAGAGTAAAAAAAACCCCTTTGATCACGCACATATCGGATCAACCCAAGAGCTCGTGAGTTTAGAATTTACATTGTGTGAAAGTACGAGGATAAAAAAGTTAAAAAGAAAAACCGTGCAATTCGATATTCTATAATGAAAAGTAAAATTTGATTTCGCCTAATATAAAACCACTCCTATCTACCTTTTGAATTTCAAAGTGTCGGAGTAGAACAATAGCACATTGTTCGTGTTCACTGACATGCAACTAATTAGGCTTAGTTCAGTACATTTACAGTATTTACGATCAGAGCACGAAATCAGCGTCAATTTTATAAAATACTGGAAACACACGAGACTTTAAAAAGAAATAAGCTTAAACAAAATAAGTTCGAATTACCGTTCTTGATCTTGTTACAGAAGACGAAAATCGAATGCCACAAAAAGCACACTTCGCTTTCCGAGAGAGAAAACTTGACGCTCGTAGAATCACAGACATTTCAGCTTCCTTGGTATGCCAGTGATCTCCGACGAAACGAACGTTATCGCATTAAACTCTAACGACTAAATTTCTTCCTTAGCTTCCGGCTACAGCTCCGACAACGGGACACGTCAGCGTATAAACAAAAACAGTACAAGCCACATCTGAGACAATATCCGTAATGTTTTGAACTCAGTTCATTCAGTCTATTCAATATGGCGCGAAAATTCGATGTGTTTGTGAAAAGCACGTGCAACTGCGCGCGAAAACCAATCAGGATCAATGGAAATTGGGAAGCTGGGGGAGACTGGGAAGCAACGTAACTATTTATAAAATATCGGATCGAAAACGTGAGCAAAGCTAAAAATTTTTCCACCGGTTGATCTTTCTCGGTTGTTAAATTTAATGATCACAGTACATCTTCGGTCAATAGTTAGACGGTTATACTGGTAATTGTCTTCGTTTGTCTTTTTACCACCCCAAAATCCAGGATGATGCAATCAAACATTTTGTAATTGTTTAACTCTTTTTGCTTCGCGACAGCAACACATTTTGACAAAGAGACATTGTACTTTTATTGTAATGCCGCCCATACCTCCCAAAGACGATTTATGTTGTCACGAATACTAGTAACACAGCATGAGGAGAACAGACGTTTTGAAACAAACTTTGGGACGTTTCGTTCATTCGGCGGTTAAAACGATCAAAGAGTGCGAACATTTTAAACATGGAGGTCATTTGAGTACAAAACTTCCCCAAAGATGTATGTTTACGTCGAGCCGAAAGCTGTTTCCTGATTCAGGCAAGCAACAAGATTTAAAGCGGTTTTTAGAGGAGGTAAGTTGTGTACACAAATCGCGGTTGTCAATTGAATATTTTGATACCTTAAAATTGTACTAAACATGAGCAAAAGCCGTTAATAGAAGCGATGCACTTTCATTTTGCTTGTGAATGTGTAAACATTCTCAAATTCTTGTCAAAGTTAAATAGCCTTATACGTGAATGATGAGCTTATATACTGAAAGAAATAGGAGATAGTCAAATATTGGTCTTCTGGGCTTTCCAGGGTGACATTGTCATGTAGTAAATAAGCTTAATCAAGTATTATCATTTTAAGATGTCGATGGTAAGATTCAAAGTCTGCTAACTGCTAGCCTTCATGATCATCTGTTCTTATGATTATATCCGGCTGTCCCCACGAGCGCATAAGCTCCTTTTATGCTTATGCTTATGTTGCTATGGAAGACTGGCTTTAGTTAATCAGGTGATGAGGTGGACTGATCATGCAGTGCATAAAATTATTGCATCACCTCATGTAATAGTATGGTGATGGTTGGCTGTGATTGGTGAAAAATGTTCCCTCAGGCGTGGGTTTTTACACTGTTCTCCTGTTGCCATGTTTCCTGACCTGGGTATGCATAAAAAATTATTTCTGGAGTCTCAATTCCACTATTCCCTTTTGACATTGTTAATGTGAAAAGCTATTTGTTTAACAGAATCTTTGCTAGTGTTGTTGTTTATATCTTCTTGTCTTGTCTAGTGGCACACGACTTTTGAAGAACTTGTGAAACTTAGCAACTGGGAAAATTGTAGTTGCTCATTAGGTGTATTGGTGTAATATAGATTTTTTTCAGTGACACAATAAAAAATAACCATTCACAGCTATATTTGTAAGAAAGGTTTTCCTGCAAAAGCATTTAGAACATGCAACAATTAGTATACTTAGAGGTAATATACAGTAGATAGTTGTATTTTTCTGTTACTTGATCAAAGTTCACAGTATTTCAGCTCTTTTTCGTGCCATTTTCACCAGATTGGTACCGATCCAAAGGAAGCTCGATATTGGCTGCGTCAGTTTCAGCAGCATGAATCTGCACCTGACCAACCTTTTGCTGTGGTACAGGTGGACTCAAGAATATTGGAAGACAAACTTATGGTCAGTTGAATAAAAAAACCACAGTGTAACCTTGCCTTACAGCCACCTTATTACTACTGCCGCTTTATTCTGGCCTGAACAAAAGCTGAAACAGTCATTTTCTTTTAATTTTTAGAACCTCTTTAATATGGCCACCCTGTTCATATGGCCAGATTTTTGTGGCCCGTTGGTGACTGGAGTGACAGGGTTCCACTGTATCATTCAATAGTTTTTATGAGCTGAGGACGTAACATCATGTATTTTGGTCTGAAATTGCTGTCATTTTCTTTAATTCAGTAAGTTTGCTCTCTTACAGTTAGAAAAGCTTGCCTCATGTCTGGCATTCCTTCATCGCAACGGTATGCCTGTGATCATAGTACATGGTTTTGACAATGATTGTGATCATGAAATCAGAGATCCCAGGCAGAGAAGGGCCAAACTGATTGAAGATAACATAGAAATTGTCGATCTGTTGGAGAAACATGGTGGCATGGCGAGACCGTTTATGAGTTCCGGTCATGTCATATCAGCCCTGGAACAGGACAACCTGAGGTAGGTTACATGACTGATTACAAATCGTCTAACATCGTTGAGGCCATAAAAGCGAATAAGCTAGGGTAACTGTAAAACAGCTTTATCTAAAGTAGCCAGTTGTTGGTGGATGTCACAATTTACTTTAGGATCTCAACTGGCTACTGTGCCATGCTATTCCTCTGATTCTTTTAAATTAGAAAAATAAAAATAATTTAAACTGTCCACTCTAACAATATTTCTGCCCGCTGCAAATTCCAAAACTTTGTGGCAATACTGCAAACACTCTGTCAAGTGTTCCAGACAGGCTTGAATTAGCCAGGATTTGAAAAGTGGGTGTCCAAAATGTGCTATGGGGCCTGCTCAAATGAGCAATTAATAAGGCAACTTATGAAAAATAAAACAATTTTCTTTAAGAGGTGGCCATTTACAGGACACCTGGATGCCCATCTGGCTAAAAGCCTGATCCCAGAATCCACATGAAACATCTGTTATCCATTGGCAACACTTTCAGGGTCAAAAGAACTATAATTTTAAATTATGACACACAGATTATTTCTTTGCTAAATATACTTTCATAATATATTATTTCTCCCTTTTGATAATTCACCAAGTTCATGTTTTTCCCTTTTTCCCTTTCAGTAGTGCATTTCTTGGAAGAATTGTCAAAGTGGATGTTAAACCATTGCAGTGGTGTCTTAGGTAAATATCTTGAGCTATTTAAAACATAATTTTATTGAAAGTGAAGATAAATTCTGGTTTTGAGTGTAGTTGCCCAGACAGGCCTATGCTTACTTATATCTCCAAACGCTTAAAAGCATGAAACAGCTAGGAGTATTCCTGAAAATGGTGCTAGTCCATCGCAGGTTACTGCCACAGCATTAAATTTTGTGGTACCCATTTCTACCCCTGCGTGGAGAGAGGCACTGTAAGAGTGAAGTGTCTTGTCCAAGAACACAACCCAATTATCTGGCTAAAGTTAAAAGCCATAAGGTTTGAGTTGGATTGCAGTGTCCTAACCATGAGGGTAATACACTTCTGGCAGTAATTTCATTCACTTAATACTTGCTTTTAAAATACTCCCAGATCCGGACACATCCCTGTTTTGACAGCAGTAGGAGAATGTCCATCAGGCCAAGTGCTGTGTGTAGACTCAAATCATGCTGCTATCAGGATAGCACAAATCCTTCAGCCAAGGAAAGTCATGTTTCTCAATACCAGTGGAGGACTTGTTGATAAACAAGGAAATGTGAGTGTTCTGTATTTAACAAACAGATTCCATGTTGCCCTGCGTCTGTTCAGTAATAGATCACAGATGATTTCAAAATGTGGTAAGAACAAAAAGTGGCACACAAGGTGTTAGGCGAGTGTGTCACTGATGTTCTTACCACATTTTGATGTCATCTGGGATCTATAACTGAACAGACGCACAGCAACATTGAATCTGTTTGTTTGATATATAATCAAGAAACAAAAAAGTTGTTGACGTCATCTATGCATCTGTCCTCCGGTAGATCACAAGTAAGAACCAATCAAAATGCGAGAATAATTTGACATATAATTTATATGATTTTTTTTGGAAGTTCTGATTGAAATCACCTTCCTGATGTGGAAATTTTGTTTAATAGGTGATAGGCAATGTGAATGTTGCTGATGATCTGGAATGTTTACTGCAACAGCCTTGGCACACTGATACCGCAAGGAAACAGGTATTTTTAGATGTGACAAGGAACAATGTATGAAACTCAGAATGTCAAGTGATCATTTTATCACTTTCTGTGTCTATTTTTGCCAGGCAATTTCAATTGCAAAGTTGCTCAATACTTTACCTGAGTACTCATCTGCTGTTATCACAAGTGCAGACTCCTTGATACCTGAATTGTTCACACATAATGGTAAGTCTTAGAAGTTGACCATCTGCTAGGCATACTTAAATTATACAGTTGTGTTGAATGGGGTTCCAACTACAGACTTGGCACTCTAGGTTCTTTAGTTCATCTTCCTTGTCAAAAACCACATCTGCAATTTCCTGATCAATTTCAAACGTCTGGAATTCCTTGTTCTCCCCCATGCCCTTGGAATTCCAATTGTAAGTACCCCCATGCCAGTTCAAAGAACTCCCCTTGCCCTGGGCATTCCAAAAAGACGCTGGTGGTATATGTGTGAATATTTTTCGTTATATATTTTTGTCCTCTCCATTGTCATCATTGTTGTTATTAGTGTTGTTGTCATCATTCTCATTAGTCTTGGGGGAAATGCTCAGAACTTAATTCCAATGCTGTGATCTTTCATTCTTAGGTTCTGGAACAATGTTTCTCAGACCAGAAGCAATTCATAGACATCATTCATTGGACACTGTTGATATTGACAGACTGCAAGACCTTCTAATTAAGTAAGTCAACTGAAGTGCTTCACAGTACCTGAAAATATTACCCCGTTCACATTCATTCTACTTTTCTGGATCATTATTATAACTGTGTCTCTAGAGTGAAAGATTTTGGTCTTAATTCCAGGTCATTTGATAAGCCTCTAAATGCTGAGTACTTTTCCACACTGAAGGGTCGTCTTCACACTTTGTATGTCACTGAAAGGTTAGTTTGTTGTAATAAGTAAACGTATATGAACAACATAAACCTTAAATGATACCTAAATAAATTCTCTGTACTGTCTCATGATGATTGGGAGAATTTGATTGCTTGTCATGAATCCATCTCATCAGGTTCCACTATACCAAATCTCTGTTCTATTTTGAGTTATTCTTGGCTGGCCTAATGGATCTAGTGGTCTGGCTCTGAACCCTGGCTATGGTGCTTGCATTTTGTTTTTGTGCAAGACACTACTTTTCTACTCACAGGGGTATAAATGGAAAGTGGAGGATTGAATGTGGGAGTAGAAATATTCCTGGACCTTCTGACAACTGAAACCAGAGATACATGTCGTTTTAATGGGCCACTAGACTTGTGTGCACACTTAACTTACAAGTGGGCAACAGGACCCAATATGAGTTTATGGAGGTGTAGTTTTGTACTGAGATTTCTACTAACCATTAGCCTGCTTTTCTCTTAGTTACAGTGCGGCTGCTGTGATTACCAATGAAGGTGGTGTGGACGATGTCCCATATCTGGATAAATTTACAGTTGGAAGAAAAAGTCAGGTAATAATTAATCATTGTTGAATGAAAAAAACAATGGTCAAATCGGTCTAAGAGGTTCATTTTTTTGAAGAGGTGATTTTCATGACAACTTTATCATTTGATCCCAAACTGCAGAAAATACTTGCATAAAAACAGCCCACACCAAAGGAAAATTATGACATTGTTTTGAAAATAATATTTAATGTGGCTGCATTAACAACACTTAAAATGTTCAAATTTTGAAGTCTAGAAACTCAGTGCAGAAGAGGAGTTTCAAAGGTAGGTAGGTTTTGTTGCAGGACTCGGTCTCATCTTGAAGTGATTGCTGCACAAGTCTTATATGTTATTTTACCTCAGTTAAAATGATTTTATCATTATAAGTGAGGGTATGCCATCATGATGTTTGTTTTACTTTTCTTACTAACAGGGTCTTGGCACAAGTGATAATTTGTGGAAGAAAATTAAACAGGATTTTAACAGTCTATTTTGGAGATCCAGAGGAACAAATCGTATTAACCCCTGGTAAGATTTCAATCTCTTTATTTTGGAGTGAAATCCAACAGCTGCAAACAACGAAAAAAAAAAAGTTTGAGAAGGGGAGATACCCTAAAGAAAATGACTGTCTAACGTACAGTATTTGAGGGAACCTTTAGTGGAATGTTTGTTTCTTTATCTGTTATTAATATTTTTTTTTTTTTCTGTCAGGTATTTCATTAGATGTGACGGTAGCTGCACAAATGGAAACTGGACTGTTTTTTGGTAATATTCCTTTTAAACGTTATAAATGAACATATGAAAGGTGAATTGATCAACATGACACGAGCATGGGACAAGAAAAAATCTGAGTCTGACAGGAATTGAACCCATGAACTCCTGAACACTGGCAGTGCTCTATCCACTGAGCTACATTGATCAACTCACCTTTCACATTTCATTACTGAGCTTAAAATTCACCATCTTTATTCAGTTATCATAAATGAACATAGTTTGTCTGGACATAATGATAATATAAAGTTACCAGTTGACTCTTCATTTCAAACATTAACTTTATTAGTAAGAATTTGTCAGTTACCAAACCCAAACACTGATCATTGTTTGTTTCAGGTATGGAGTAAGTGATCATGTTTTGACGCACAAACTTGTCCAGTATGCCTCTCAGATACCGCCATCCTTTGATCCTATTGCTCCTCGTAAGTATACCAGTTTTACTTGAATTTCTGCAGCAGAGAAATGTTTTTGTCCAGCCTAATAAGAGTGTCATTAATTACCAAAGCCTGCACCAACCTCCTAAAGATAAAATTCTGACTGTAGAAAAAACATGTTAGAATTTAAGTTATTGGATACTTAATTCTTTGACTTTTTTCTTGCGCTTGATAAAATAAATGAAATTTGTTTCTTTTCTGTTACCTGAAGCAACAAAAAAGGCGTAATACAGTAAGTTTCATTCATTTGTTTCCTTTTATTATTTCAGATGATGAATCCAAGAGTAAGCGAGTCCTTTCCACAAATGCGTATCACAAGTTTTTGTGATACAAGTTGGCAATAAAGTTATAAAATTATTATGAATTACATATAAGAAGCGATTTCTCTAAACATTTAACTATAAAAAATTGCGATAAAATAATTTGATTGCCTCGTCTATGAGATGCTTTGCATAAAGGAACGGAATCCAAGCTTGAACACGCAAACTGACTCCATCCGTGGGAAACTCTTTGTTTAACTTTAAACATTTTAACACATCCATAGAACTATTGTTTTACTGACTATTTATACATTTTTTATCAACTATCATTTTGACTTAATAATGATGTTAGCTCAACATCGAAACGTTGTCGTTTTTTAACAAAATTTTCAACTTTCTCAATATGCTTAGAAATATTTTATCGCAATTTTTTATAGTTAAATGAATTACATACAAAGACCAACTTGTTCTTGCCATTTAATTCTGAGTAATAAATTAGCAATAATATGAAACCCCAGTTCAATGAACTTCGAAAGCCTTGTGGTACTGGCTATTTCTAAACATGTTGACCGCACTAAAGGTTTAATGTTATAAGTGACAAGCATATGAAGATTTCTGTTTATAAAAAAAGACTCCAAGCCTTAGCAGGGTCAAGTATCATATGTTCTATCATAACAGCGATAACTTATTACTCAATTGGGTGCACCAGTAATTTTTTTGTATGGGTAACAACTGCATTTTTGTACTAACTTATTTTTCCACAACTTCAGTTATTTATAAGGCAAGTAGTTCCTATGTTTTTACTTTGGAGGATACAGGTTAAAAAATGTTTCAGTAGGAAAAATTTATTTAGATCACAAGAGAATCTAGGCCTTGGTTACTTCGACTTTTGTTTCTTAAATAGCAAACGTTTTAGCTTTCAATTTCAACCCCCTGTTCATGTAGTCTTGATGCATGGAAATTGGCAAATCCTTTCATAGAATCTTTTAAGTCCAGAACAAATATCCATTGAGTGTGAACTTAAACAGTACTTGTAAATAGTGCTTCATGTCATCTTGTGTGTCTGTGTATGCATATGTGTAGCCGAAAAAAATAAAGGTGACTGAAATTAAAAAAAAAAAAAATTGAAAAACAGTTGTGTAAAGTTTGAACTGCCCATTGACCTTTGAGTTGCCTTTTGCTTCTGTGTCAAAACGAGTCTTTGTGTGAAAACATTCATACGGAAATGTGTTTTGCCTACATGTTCATTTTCATATGAAAGGTTTTACATGAAGACTAATTTTGAAACAGATGCACAAGGTAACTTGGAAATGGCCTATTGGAAGTTTGCTCCAATCCAGTAAATCAGGGGAGCCAGATTGCTCACTGGTGTGGCACTGAACTGGTTTCTGTAGCATGAAGGAAATAAGGTGCATTGATATTTCCTCGCAAGGGATGCTAGATCACAGCAGGTCACCCCTCAACATTTTGTCAGGCAATTCCTAGATCAGGAACATTTAACACCTTATAAACTCTTGCCCTCAAAACAACAGATTGACCTCACTCAATCAGTAGCCCAGAGCTACTCACCATTATGATGGCATAGAACATTCCTAATGGAGAATGTTACTGTTCTGGAGCGAGCAGGTCTGTGAGAGCCATAAAAAGCTCACAACACATTTAAATAAACTTGGAATTTAATCTTTCTACTTTTATAAGGTATCATCAAGGTCTATCAATTTCTAGATCATGGTAGTAAGATTTCAGCGATTCAAGTTCTCCATCAGTGCTCAATGCAAACTAAATCAAGGTACAAAACTATACAATGCCAACAATTTTTTTACAATCTTCTTGCATGCTGTTAATTTGTAAAATGCATGAAGTTAAATGAGTAAGTTATGAATGTCTTTCATCACCTCTGACATATGCTGCCAAGCTATTGGCAGGTCTCTTGACAACACAATATGAAGTCTCTTCAATTCCATCAAAGCTAATTTTGTTCTCATAATAAGCGTTGTATCCATATATATTTGTTCCATTAGTCTGGAACATTTCTACCCTTGCACTGGCTTAATCTTTCCCAGTACAGCTGCTCTTCTGTCAGTGTTCTGAAAGAGGGCCCTTATAAGGCCTCTTACTTCTTGAGCTGTGAATTCATGGGCCAAGGGACCCTGAGGAGAGTGAAAATCATGTTTAAATATCAAATTATGATTTCTTGGATCACAACATATCCCTAAATAAACATGGAGTTTATTTGAGTTGGCAAGTACCTTTCCATCTGCCCATCGATCCACGATGTCTTGTAAACTTGCTTGTAAAATTGCAATCAACTCCTTATAGCGAATCCAGTGCGGTACAACTGTGCATATATCCTGAATTGCAAACACAATGCTTAGCTGTAATAAGGCTGGATTACATGTACTTAAAGGATGATGACAGCTTTCAGCAATTACAGTTGTGCTAAACCATCACTAATGGGCACCTCCCATAAACAAACACTGTACCTGGACCCTAGGCCATGGACTCTTAGACATGATGTCCCATGCATTTAATGAGCAGTTCTCCTAAACTGACCTCTGATCCAGAGGCAGTCTTTGCTTATGGAAGGTCCCTCCCTACTTTTAAACGTTTTGAGATTTCAAGGAATTTCATAGGAACTCATACCCAAGTATTTTCAGCTGAATCTGAATCTGCTTCCTGGGTGCTTTGGAATATTTCAGAGCCACGCTGTACAAGTATGGAGAGTAATGAATGGAGCTGATGCGCCTCCTCAGCTGAGATATCCTACAGAGTAAAACAAAAAAAGGATTGTCACTGACAGTCCTTTCCATAGCCTGGGAACGCAGACATATTTCCGGCTGTCACTTGGTTCCACCGAAAAATAACGTCGTTATTTTTCGGCAGAACCAAGTGACAGCCGGAAATACGTCTGCGTTCGCAGGCTATCCTTTCCAATGAGTAATGTACACAATACATAATTATGGCAGCTGAACAATACACAAGGGAAAGAATGCTACATGTAACTGGCAGGAAGTAGACCAGTGGGTTGTCCCTAATACAATGGTAAAGTTGACTTACAACTTCTGTGAACAACAACAGCTAGTAAGTTGTCAGAGTGAAGACCAAATTAAACCCAGGCAGGCTTCTAGCCAGATGGGTGTCCAGGCATCCTGTAGATGGCTACTTTCTAAAGAAAATTGTTTTATTTTTCATATGTTGCCTTATAAATTGCCCATTTGAGCAGGGCCAGGCCCTAGGGCACATTTTGGATGGCCACTTTTCAAATTCTGGCTAAAAGCCTTAACCCAGGACTATCTGATTTGAAGCCCCATACTACTACCACTTTGCCTTGCTGCTTCTTCCGAAACTGATTGGTTTGTCCATGCATTGGTGTTTAATCAAGTATTACTGGGTGGTTAAACTTATTATAAAGCAAATTTGTTTCAGATTGCATGTATTAGCACTTTACCAAATTTGTTATGCCCTTGTCTCACCTCAAGTTGGAGGACTTCCCATGCTATACTTTGTAAGACATCATCAAACAAAGCTCCCAAGGACTGACAGTAGATATCAACTGGTAGAATACCATTCCATATTCTGCCTAGATTGCTTAGAAGATGGAGGATCTAAACATCGGAGCAAATTTAGAAAGAGCTGATACAAGAAACGAAATGAAGATTAAGCTCTTTGCTGAGTCTTAGCGATTAGTAATGGTGCATGCAAGAAAGAAGGAAGGATTGGTTTTGTGTTAATTTCAGAGAGCTGAATTAGATTAAATGGATGCCAACAGAGAAATATCACTTGGCTATTGGAAATTCTGAAAGAGCATAACTTGGATGAAGTTGTTAGATAAATCAATCTAGCATTTAGAAAAAATAGTAGGATGCCTATTATACCTGTGCAAGTCAGTTGCAACTAGAGATCTGTTCAAATCAATATTGCCTTAGAAGATAGACAGAGAATAGAGCATTGACCAAGTCTACTTAATGGGTGACTGAAAGCAAAACTTGGAATTTCATCTGGAACATGAATGTAGAAGCTGCTTGGAAAAGTCAAGAGTTCTCCCCACCTGTTTCATTGTTCTTTCCACCTGCAATCCCTTTTCATCTTCATGTGCATTAGCAAACCCTTTTGTGGCCTTGAGTATCTCCAGAAGATTTGATTTTTGTTTTCTCTGTAGAAGGAATAGGTAAGTTATGTTGGTACTTGTGTTTACCTGACAATCACTAGTGACATGAGCTAAAATGTTTCAAACACTCGGGGAAATTAAATAGCTGATACTGACCAGTTGTTCCAGGAAACACTTTTCACCCATTTGTCTGATGGTTGGAACCAGGTCCACAAAAGAAGCAACACTCTGATTAAGTGGCTCTGGTAGTTTGGGTCTGAACTGATGGCCCAAGGTGAGAAGGTGATGTGCAATATACATACAGTTGTTATGGTGTAGCGCTGACAATTGAGGTAAAGTTCTCTGTAAGATAGTGAAACAAAGGATGATAGGTTAAGTCGTAGGGATTTGAGGAACCACTTGCAACTGCAGCAACCCTTGCTTCTGCAGCTGAAGTGACTTGGACTACTTATACTCCCTAAATCTGTGATGCACTAGGTAGTATCCAGTTTGCGTGTAACCACACTCCTGTGTCAGCTACATTTTATTTTGAGGCCAGGAGGAGACCTTTTTACTCACCAAGTGCTGTTGATGATATGTGGGTACAACATTACAGTATAACTCAAACATGTTACGAACACTGTAGAATAGCTGAATAGCACTGGCAAGATACAAAAAAATCAATGAAAAAACAACGTTAGAAGGAGTAGACAGATTAAGTTTAAAGGCAGTGAAAAGAAAATTCATTGAGCTTTTTTGTTGATATTGCTGAAATTGACAAACATACCACTGTGGAGTTGACTGTGTTGCTTCAATAAGAGTTTCATAAGCGAGATTCATTAATTTTTCCGTGCTCTCACTAATGCGGCAGGTTGGGAGGCAAAATGTGAACTTGCTGACAGTGTTGGCTGGGTCTCCATGTAATGGTTCATGCTGGAAAATAGTGAGCCAAAGGGAAAAAATTATTCATTTGATTAATGATTTGTGTGTTTCATTGTATAATGCAAGCTACATGTGCTTAACTGTCATTATCTCTTTTCCTTTCATTAAGACACAAACAACTGAAATAGCCATTTTAGAATGTTACCTTGGGAATATCTTGTATATTGCCTGATTTCAAGCCGAAAAGGACTAGGTACGAGTCTGTAAATTATGGGATAAGCAGCTATTGATCCACATAGTCAGAAAGAGCACACTCAGATTCCACGTTTTCAAATGGGTGTATCTTGCTTACTATGGGGTCTATTTACACCAAACTTGGGGATTTTGTAAAGCTTGGTCTGCACTTTATGACTATGTGGAACAATAGTTGCTAATCCCATAATTTACAGACTCACACCTAGTCCTTTTCAACTTGAAATCAGGCAATGTTGATCAGTGACACAAGAACTGGTTCATATTTACCTTAACTCCTTTCTTGTTTTCTGATAATGCTTTCTGTATATCTCCCAGACTTAAAAGAACTGCTCTGTCTTTGCTACTGTCCACCAATACTGTGTTGTGTGTGTCATCTTTCATCAAATCACGGGCAGTTACAAGAAGATCTTGACACTAACAAAGTACATGAAACGACTCAGAGACTGGACAGCTAGCTGAATCTTAATAAGTGTTTCTTCTAGATGTACTAGTTATCACTTGTGCCAAACTTTAGATCAGAAAATTGAACATTAATTTCTGTTTAACCAAGTGCTGTTCAAGAAGGAGGATTTAGGAAGGAGTACAAGGCTTTTAAGATAAAAGCAGCAAGTGAACTGTAATAATGAAGTACCTTTTTGTTTCCAAAGTGAATACCAACATCTTTTACGTAGGAAGTCAGATCATTTGTTCCTTCTGAGATTAAACCTACGGATTCATAGCATGAAATGGACACCATTTAACAGGTAACATAACAGATACATCAGAGTACTCCAGTTTATATTATGCAATTATGCATGCATTTAGCTTGACTCATGGTTATCTTCATACTGCTGGAGGGTACACAACATTTTGGCACAGGACAAAAGGGTTATAAGGGTTGTACGAGTATTTATAAGGGTATAAGGGGTATATTAAGGGGTATAAAGGTTTAAGGGTATAAGGGTATAAGGGTTTAAGGGGTATAGGTTTTAAGGGTATTAGGGTATAAGAAAGGTGAAGGCCATTTTTTCCAGTAATGTCTAAATTGGAATAATTTAGTAACAATCTTGTCCAATCTTAGGTTGCTTCCTGCCAAGTAAAGCCACACAATTTCAAACCACATACCGATCAACACAAGCTTTGTCTCAAACTCTTCAGTGGCTTTTATAACATCTTGATACTTTTCCAACTGAAAACAAAGTAGAAGTAAATAATGCACTCCTGGAAACATCTTTGATGAATGGAGTATGGTTACAATTTACTGAACTGAACGCTATTACATTTGTCTCTACAAGCACAACATTTAATACTAAATAAACAAGGTTATTGAGCTGCCATCAGTCATGAAAAAAGTTTGTAAGTCACATCTGCACATCTGTGTAATTTGAAATTGACTTCCAAGCCCTGGGGGTACTCCCTGACATGGGCTATATAGGTATGTGCGGCCCCAAAGGGTATCGTTTTTCAGCTGTTTTGGTCGTAAATAGGGTGTCGATTTTAGCTGCTTTTGGCCATTTTGGTCATAAATAGGGTATGGGTTTTTGCACTCTAGCCTTGATATGGGTATGTTTTTAAGAAGCCACTTTTTCATCATTATCGAAAAGAAAATCAACAAATGTCCTTCACAGATTATGTTTACAGTAATTTAACATTGGTCTGAACTGTATGGAACTAATTGTAATGCAGGTCTCAAACAGGGTTTTGATTTAAGGGTCAGGCCATAAATAGGGTTTCGAATTTTTGGTCCCACCATAAATAGGGTAGGGAATATCGCAGAGTTTGGTCATAAATAAGGTAAGGGTTTTGGGAAGTGGGCTGCACACCTCTACCCAATTTTTCTGGGAGTACCTCCCTGGGACTTCTCAGGATGGATTGGTGAGTATACCTGTGCACTTGTGTTTGGAACAGATCTTTTGAGACATTCTGTGACTATATTTTCAGAAAGATCAGGCCACACAAATTCACCTGCAACATGTCGTAATAGCACAGAGTTAACAGGCAATGTTTCCAGATAGGGCAAGCAATTAACAGAGCTAGTGTTGACAAAATTGATGAGTATGTGTTTTCATAAGCATATCCCAAGCAGGAAAATAATTATTGTGTCATTCAATAGCATGCTGGTTCATCAAACACATGAGGGTCACTGAAGTATGTTATAGTATTTAGATGTCGAGAGACTAAATCCACAGAAAAGAAAGGCTTTTCGGAGCCAAGTGGCTCAAAAGGCTAGCACTTAATTTGGGGTTTCTGTAGAGATGGACACAGCAAGAAGTACTCTGCTCCCTCTTGAAGCGACGCTAAGCCATCTCAGGTTATACACCCCCACCACTTTGTCCATCCCAAACATTTGCCGACATTACTTTAAATTCTCAACTTAGTGGGGAGAGAACATGGGACCATATGGGAACAATTGTTTTAGTATAACGTACCCAGTTTAGCAAAAAGTGCTGCAGTGGACACATAAGCTTCATTAGTTTTCCCATCTTGTTCTTTCTTTGTGCCATCAAAAAAATTTTTCAACACAACAAGGATCTCTGAGGACTTTGTATACAGTAGGCCTGAAATTGAAAAGCAGTGTCACCACATGCACATAATGTTCTGGTTCACTGCATTCAAGTAACAATCCACAAATGTAAGATTCTTGCAATGCTCCTCAAAATTATTGTAAAAACCCATAAGGATTTTGAGGTTCTTGCAATGAAACTGCTTGGTAAGATCCTCCAGGATCTTTGTTATGATCATCGCCAATATCTTTGTAAGATCCAGGTCTCCATTTTTTAATGGATCGTTATCTTTTAGGACTCTTTGACAGGTGCCACAAGATTCTTCACTGGAGATGCTAAAGTACATAATTTACTGAATAGAACAAAGAGATCAAGTTCATCTGTACCAGGATCAATTATCTTTTTTCCACTCTCCTTTGAAAATGATACTTTGACTTCCTGTTTTCCTTGAGTAACTTGAGGTTTCAGGCTTTAAAAAGGAAAAAATGATTCAATATTAAACAAAGTTTTCTGCATTCAAATTTTTTAATGTTGTAATCTCTTTTGTAAAATCACACAGTACAGTATAATTATATGAAGGAGATCTTTCACTAAATTACATCAAGTATTCTTGTTACCTGGGAAACAGAATAATGGGCCGGAAGATAAACTGAACCAGTTTCTTTCCTTTGGAAGATAAAACAGAAGATTGTATGAGTTAAGTTTAAAATGATTACAACTACATCAAACTTTTGTAACTAAAAGGTAACTAGTCTAAGAGTGGAAAATCAACTGTTGTGGCTATTTCATGTTTTCTTTGTGTCTTTTTTTTCATTCTGTATGTTAATGTATTTTCTCACATTCTGCATGTTTTTTTTTCTCGCTTCATATGTAAATTTCTTTGCGTATGTATTTGTGTTATCCCTTCATGTTCATTTAGAGTTAGTTTATTGTCTGTTACACTTGTACCTTTTTGGTTTCCTGAACCCTGTTTCCAGCATTTGGTAAGCCATTTAGTCTATCATCTGTTTTGTATTTTCCTTCTAGTTTTCTACCATCTTCAGTTAGTTATTTTGTAGTAATTCGTTTTATGTTTATCTTTAGGAATTTATCTTCCTCCTACAGAAAGTTAATAAATTTGCCGAACTAACTAATTGGAGTTCGCTCTAAGTTACATCTGAAGTCGGCCCTCTGCCTCTTCATCAGCAATAACTAGTCTATCATTGAATAGATAAAGGCCACGAGATTGCAAAGCTTCTATGATTTTACCAAAAATTCTCAATCTTTTCTCCAAGATACCAAGTGCCTGTAACATAAAAGAAAAAAATAATAGTGAAACATCCTACAAAACTTAGAGGGAAGACAGAAGGCTAGTTGCTTTAGGAACAAGTTAAAACTCAAGGAATCACTTCTCTTCCTGGCTTACATGCAGCCCCAGTATTTTTGTCACACTGATCAGCATTTTGGTGGTTCCCTTTCACACTCCTGGTTAGATTCAGAGAGCCAGAGTGAGAGTAAAGAGTCACCCTCAAGAACAAAACACAATGACAATGACTCTTCTTGATCCAAAGTGGACCACATTCACCATTACCTTAACTTTGGATCATTTCCTATATGCGTGTATACCTTGACATCGCAATTATCAAAAGAAAGATTCCTAAATCAAACTCACTTCCATTGCTTGTAGGATATTGCTCATTGAACATCCACCTGCAAAAAAAAATATCTCTTTGTTACTAACGACAAATATCTCATTCTCAATATACATATTGTATTAAAAATCATAGTCAAGAAGACAGGTGGGGAGAAGAAAGAAAATCATGAACTTATAATTTTATTATTAATTTTATCTTCAGGTCTTGAAAATGAATTTCAAGCCTGTGATACTGACAAGAGTCATTTTTTGTGGTCAGCATTTTGTGTAACAATAGGCCATTTCCAAGTTACCTTGTGCCTCTGTTTCAAAATGGCTCCTCACGCAAAACCTTTCATATGAAATTAGTATGATTTGCATAAAAATGAACCTGTACGTGGAACAAATTGTCATATGAATGGTTTTTCTCAGAGACTCAATTTAACACAGTGGCAAAAGACAACTTGGAAATGGCCTATTGATCCAACCTGTACTTAGCTTGAGTTGTGTGTTGAGATGTCCTTGTCTGTTGTCCAGCGATACAGTAGTGGGTGTGGTCCAGGCAATACTCTTGGCCCACACTCTTTCTAGAGTTGCAATTAACTGAGCTTTTTGCCTTCTCCATTCCTCCTACAAAAAAAATGCATGCAAAACAAATTGAGCAAAGTTACAAGAAATAACACAATTGCAAAGATTGTCATGAGTGTCTTTTACCCTAAGAGCTACAAATATCCGTCCCTCTTGGCCAGCCTTGGGCAAATCAGAGAGAAGTTCTTTCTGGAAAAAAGAAATAAAAAATTGGTACTGCAGACATTTCTGTTAATTAACATATCAGTAACCAGCCTGTGAGCAGGTTCACATTTGAGGAGCACACGTGCTTCTGCACCAAACTCCTCCCCACCAGATCACTTTGCTTGCCAACCTAGTCTTCACTAGCGTGTGACTTAATTAATATAACAAAACTCTTACCACGACTTGAACAAGTTTTGCAGCATTGTAGTATGCTGCTTTGTTCAGTTCTCCTGGGAAGGCATCCAGTGCTTCATGTATCTAAAAACAGAAAATCAAACAGATGGAGTAGCAGGTCTCATCAGAGTTTTAAGTATCATAATAAAAATTAAACTTTGAATCAGAGCTCCAAAAAAGTGCCATCCAGTTGTCCAGGACAAGTAGATTCTCCTTCTGGGCAAGTAACTTTTCACTCTCACTTGCCCAATGGGCAAGGAATCAGGCAAGTCGTCTGCAAACTAAGTCATTAAAAGAGCAAACTAAGCCTTGCCCAGGACAAACAAAATTCAAGAGCTACTTGTCCCAAGGGCAAGCTGGAATTCAAGTTTTTTTTTCAAATCCTGATTATATAAAATAAATGAAGTTTACTTTCATTATCATCATCATCATCATCATCATTGTCATGGTTGTCGTCGTCTTCATCCTTGTCCTCATAATCATTGTCATTATCGATATCATTATTATTATTATTATCATATGTCCTTGTTGTGCAATGGGATGCATAAGTCCTCAAAGTCTACTTTTGTTACCTTATAAAGTCTTTTGAGGAGTTCTGCGATTGCTTCAGTCTCCTTCAACTGTTTTACAAGGTCGCCATGTTCACGAGCAGCAGCTTCAAGAGGGGCTTCAACAGAGTTCTTTGAAAAAAAAAAATATTGACCACATTACTATTACTTACTTGGGGTGTCCATAAAGAGGCAGGGGAGAAATCATAGTCTTGAGTGTAGTGTAGATGAATATAAAAAGTTGGAACTCACCTTCAATTTACCAGAGACATTTTGAATTTCAGCAAGAAGATTATTGACATTCCAGTTCATTTCAAAGGTTGAGTTACTGAAATCTAAGAATTCATCAAAGGTGTATTCCTTGTAAATTGCTTGAAGGACCTCTGCCTGTAAGAAGGGAAAATACATTTGCATATCATAAAAATGGTTGAATTTAGCTTTTAAAATCGAAAAGGGGGAGGGGGAATACTAAATTAACTAGAAAAAAATCAATCATTCTTTCAAAAACAAAATAAACAAACAAATAACTAAATAAATAAATAAATAAACTGTAATCACCAGTAGCCTATAAGAACTTAGATATGAACAATTTTTTTAAAATACTTATTTTCTTTCAATTTACACTGAACTTTACAATGAAAGTTACAACTGCACGTCATATGATAAACCGGTAGGCATATATTAAATTGAGCTAAAATGCAATTATAAATTTAATCCTCCTTGAAAAACGGAGGTAATTTCTAATGAAGGACCAAATACATACTAAAGAAAATACAAAAAAGAAAATAATAACAAATCGTTATTAAAAGATATATGAGCTGCTTTCTGAGATAGAATTTAAATGAACAGTTTTGATAGGGTCAACTGACGAGCCGGCGAGATAGGGAAAATGTAACTAGCCTTCACTTCTTCAGATTTCTGTAATGTCTTCTTCACACATGAATTTATGTCTTCTTTTTCTAAACGACCAGATTTCAGGAGTACATCGGTGACCAAACTCGTACTGGGCTTACGAGTTGTAGAAACGTTGTCCTTTTCCTGATTTTCCGCCATCTTGAGCTTCGCGCCAACTAAATTTCAATTGTTAGCTGCTTCATGTAAGACTAACGTAAAACTTCCGAGGAGGATCCGACCTGTACCGATGCTTTACGGAAATTAGCGATTTCAAATATTCATTCGGCATTGTTCGAGAGCGCGTGTTTCCCGCCGGAGTTCATAACAGAGAAGGTTTTGCGAGCGAGCTAGAGCAGTATGGAAAGTGATTTAAAACGAGCTGCTCGTCTGGAATATCTGAAACTGAGACAGTCCAAGCAATCGGAGAAAGTTGACGCTGTAAAGGTACTCCACAGAATTCAGACCGAGCTCAAAACTTACAAACATTGAACGATTGTTTATAATTTTAAGGAAATAATACAATTTTGGCTTCCCCGTTTTGAAGCTGATCGTTCAGATCATTCAATCTGTTTGGTTTAAAGCTTATTTCATTCGTGGAAAACTTGGTGAACTACCAATATAACAACATCACTTTTGTTCTGTCCTTGCGTGTAGCTTGGTAACCTAACAAGATTATTAGTTTTGGCACCTGTACATATCTTTTGACAGTAATTGAATGAGAACCTAACATCCTCTTTCAGTATTTAGCCAAGTCCGGTCAGTGCGAGTATTGCTTGAAATCAGTTCAGAAATCACACCATATAATTTATTTTCAAGCAGTAGTCAGATTAATTTTGTGTTTGAACCTTCACTATTTCCTATAGAACATCCTAGCATAAAAATAATGTCATCACATGTGTGTTATTATGAACTTAACCTTATTGAAGAAACTTGCTATGACTGGTGTGTTGTTTCAACTGCAGTGTAGTAATACTACTGAAAGATTATGGCATCCAGGCTTCACATTAGTTATTTACCTTGTATAACTCAGCAAGATATGTTTTGTGCAGCTCTTTATAAACATTTTTTTGGCTTTTTCACAACCAAATCAAGATCATCATCCAGGTGATGTGGGCTCAGTTGGTTGGGTCAGAAGCATATCACCTCGACGAGGTGATATGCTTCTGGTTGGGTCCATTGCACTACCATACCATTATCTGATCAAATGGAAAAGAAGACTGTCTGCTTAGAGTGTGAAAAATAGCATATTTGACCACTCCCTGTGTATAGTTAATATTTCCTGAGCACTGAGAGAGATTGGAGATTCAACAGAAAAATTCCACACTGACAACATAGGTCTTTTAAGATCTACGAACTGCCTGTAAAAAAAAAGTTTCAATTATAGTAACTTTTTGCACCACTATAAAGTTGATTATTTATCTATGGCCTTTCAGAATTGCTTCACAGAAAATCAACAAACCATTAAAGAGTTGCTATGGAAAAGGAAACAAATACAAGGAAGTGAGAAACAGCAAGTTGTACCATACATTTCTCCAGCTGAACAACTACCGTCCACAAGAAAAGTATGTAAAGAAACTTTAGCTACATTTATTATAATTAAAGATTTAGCCAAGTCGAAAAGTGGAGCTCCTGATTACAATAAGTTAACCTGGCTTGAGCCTGCGATCCAATTGAAAACCAGTTACTGGACAGTGGTCAACTTCAAAAAACATGCAACCTCAATAAGTTCTAAACCTGAACCTGTAACATGGTCACATGATACTGGTCAGCAGATACCTTGACTTGACAGCTGTCAATTGACCATAACATGGATGACCAATATCAAAGATGTATACTGTAAACCAAGGCTGCATGCCTCAGTCAACCTATTAGTTGGAGTATGGCCGCTATGTTGCACAACACTGTTGTCGTGGACATCATCGTCATCAACGTCATCATCATGCATACATCCCCACAAGCAATTCCCCAAGTCATGATGACCATGAGAAAAACAATTCATGGGTTCCCTTTAGTCCACGGGAGCTCCACTACTAATAACCTGTTGGTCATTGGTGATTAGAATTTCTTATATACTACACTGCAAGTGGTGGCTTCTTCCATGCATGAAACTATGCAGTAAAACTAGAAATTAAATTTATAACCCACAGCAGTTCCCTAGCGTGAAAACCAATATTTGGGCTTTGCCTTTGGGCAAATTATAAAGTCCATGATTCACTACTTCAAAAAGCATTCTCACTAGCCCTCCAAAATTTCTTCTCTCACAGTACCTCAGTCTGTAATTTGCATTTCCTCAAACAATTTTGCAAGAAAATTCACTTAGCCAGTTTGTTGGGTATATACATGTAGCTGAAAGATGGAACCCACTAGCCTGACAGCAAAATCTTCTAGCAACAGGCTATTGGACAAGACTTTCTTTGCATGTTGCTCCTGTGCTTATATATGTACATATTTTTATTCCATCCAATCGTGTGACTGTGTCAGTGGTATGTAAGCTTGTCTGAAGATTTTGTGTACAATGTATCATCTGTTTCTCAGTGCTCTGCTTATAGTGGGTTTGGACATGGTACTCAACACACTGTTTTGAGGACACTTTATGCTGTTCAACCACTGCCACAGTTCTTTACATGGTCTCCTCTACAGCAAAACTACATGGTAAGTTTAATCTACAACTATTAAGTGTCAAATACTGCACTCACTACCATCTAAATGAAAGACTACATCAGGCTTCCCAACTACATGTACAGGGTTAAAACAAGGCAAATTAATTACCTAATACATGTAGTACAATTTATTTGCATATCAGGCAAGTTTTGTCAAGTTTATTAACTTTGAGCAATTGGTCTTTACAGGAAAATCTCAAACCTCAGCCTTGCTGTACTGACCTCACTAGCACTCTGTCAATACAGCAAGGTCTTGCTCTGAGATTTTCCTGTAAAGGCCTCACTCTTGGTTAATAAGTAGTTAGTTGGGTGGAAGTATAATCATCCTAATAAAACAATGACTTAGATCTGGCGTCAATGCATAACAATGATACCTGGTATTTGGATTGATTTTATTTCCTTAGGTTGAAGATGAAACAGTCCTACATAACATTCCTTACATGGGAGAGGAAGTCTTAGACCAAGATGGATCATTCATTGAAGAACTTATCAAAAACTATGAAGGAAGAGTACACAACACTCCAGAACATGGTAAAACAGTGTTTTATCTGGCACCTTTTGCAACGTTACCAGGGATTTCGCTAAGGGTTTTCATTGAGAACTTCATAATTGCCTGGCTGTGAGGACGATTTTACCCACCTGGTTTGACCATCTCAAGGAAAGGATTTTTTTTATAAAAAAGTTCAGTTCAAAAAGTTTTGCCCGCCTGGGAAAACCAGTTACCCTCCTACTGAAAAAGTTAATGAAACCCCTTTTTTGGACCTAGGGACAAGAAATGTTTCTCTACCCAGCAACCCCTTTTTTAAGCAAGAAAAGTAACATCTCCACTCTGGGCCAATCACTTTTGATCACAGTCACTTGATTCTGATACTCATTTGTTCTCCTGGATGGAGAAAGAGTGAGTGAGAAAGAAAGAATGTGAAAGCAAAGTGTTCTGAACAAGAACTCAAAACAATTTGGTGTATGAATTGTCATTACCTGTAGAATGTGCAACTTCGAACTTTTAGCTGCATTAATTTGGAGCTTTTGTTGCCATGACTTATAAATTCTTACTTTCAAAGACCTAAGTTGAGCCATTTTGTATTGTCACGAATGAAAACAATTTTGTTGTTTATTTTAACATATACCTTATGGAGAACTTACATTTTGTTTTCAGTGTTTGATGAAGCAGCCCTAACAGATGATCTGTTGGTTCAGCTGGTTGAAGCCTTGAAGAAATACAAGGAGTCTGCTAAGAACAACACTGAGACTGAGGTAGCTAAAGAAAAGGACAATGAAAAAGGTGAAGGTACTGTGAGTGGAACAAAACTTTGATACGTGGACTATTCTGCTCAGTCTATGTGTAAAATTAGAGAACAATACATGTACCACACAGTAAATAGAAACTTCAAGCTACTATTCATAGAGACTTTAGTCTTTTGAAGTCATAGATCTTTTCTCGTTGTTTTCATACGGTACATGTAGATCATGCCTTTTCTGTTGAGCAGCTTAATAGGTTCCTCATCTGTTGTTTTCTAAATTCCTATACATATGAGTTAGTTTGGATGGTTTATACTTTGTAGAAATGTATAAGAAAGATAAATGCATTAGTGACACAAACTACTTGAATTTTTTGCCATACACAGTGTACATGTAGCTTGTGTCTCTTAGCACATAACACCATTCATGGTGTTCTGTGATTACTGAATCCTAAACATGTCACATGCTAAGTCAAAGAAAAATAGTTGGTAAACTTGGTTAAATTATCATGATTTTTATTGTGACATAGCTGCTGAAAGTTCATCAAAAGATGTTCAAGAGAAACCTGCAGAAGCAGCAGAGAAGCATGATGAGCTGTTTGACGCTATTGCATCTCTCTTTCCTGATAAAGGATTAATGGGAGCTGAAGTTCACCGCAGGTAAGTGTACATGACATTGTAGTGGAGTCTTTTGGTCTTTATTTCAGATACAACTGGTTATTATTGATCCTTCCTTTATCACTTGGGATCCCTCAAAAAGAGGGAAAAAAAGACACATTAGTTGTTTTTTTTGACTCACAAAAGGAAAGGGTTCTGAGTTATAAAGTGTTATGGTATGGTGTCATATGTATTTTTGCAACATGAATCAGTGATTAAAAACAAGAAAAGATGGGAGAGTAGGAGTGAGGGCAAAAGAGTGCTTGTCAATGCCCTCGCCAACCTGTTACTTAATTGTTAAGTAGATTACCATTTTGAGAACAGGAGAGTTGCTGATTGTTTTAGCAACCTTGTAAGGACTGTAAGTAAATCTAGGCTGAGATCTATTCCCCCAGGATCTATCTCTTTAATTCCCTAAAATGATCAACCCTGTTGTATTATTTGTTAACTTCAGTACATTATTATCGCATAGACAGGTAACAACACACTAGTATCGTAAACATTGCTTACTAAAGCCCCGGCAACATGCCTCAAAATGCCAAATTCAAGCTAAAACGTCCATATTTTTAGCCCTAATGCAGATATATCACTTTCCAGTGGGTTGCATAGTTTACTTTGTTGACACTTGATATCAATTGGATAGTGTCTTATCCAGTAGTAAAATACAATAGCTACCCTTTTGGATCATGCTACAGCCCAGTGCCATAAATATAACCATGCAGTGTTTTTCTTTTTGACTGGACAGGTATTATTGTTCTATTTCTTACAGGTATAAGAATGTGCTGGATCGCAAAAATGGTGAATTACCTCCAGAATGTACTCCAAATATTGACAGGTCAGAAAGAAAACATGTCAACCCAAAGAAGCTTTCCTTTCACCATCCTTTGGTAGTTACTGACAGATTTTTTTTTTGATATTACAAGTTTTATTGTTTATTTCTTTTGCTCTTTATTGAGTAGTCCCAAAGCCCAGTCTGTGTCAAGAGAACAGAGTTTACACTCCTTTCACATGCTGTTCTGTAGAAGATGTTACAAGTACGACTGCTTCATGCATGGTAAGCTAAGTTTGCATATCTTTAAAAATTTTAGTTCTAGAGTATGCAATGAGATTATTGTGCCTACAGGACTGGGTAAATTTACAGTGATGGCAGGTCCTTCAGTTTGTGTGAAATAATATTGTTGAGATTCTCTTTTGTTGGTGTGGTTGTAAAACGAACGCCACTACAATCTTTCCAATCTGGCCAGTTGTTGCTAACAGTACATGTTGTTTGACTGTAACTTTTTCTTTTAACTCTTTCACATTCTTGTGTATATAACATCTTTATTTCATATGTAACAAACTCTCATTTTGCGGTTCCAGAAAATATCCATATTCACCTCAAGATAGATTAACAGAAGTTCCAAGGTGGAGGGGCATTTGAAAAGCCAAAATGTTTAAAGGAAATTATGAAGCTAAACTGGAATTCCAGCAGTGGGTGGGTTGGGAGCTTTGAACTAAAAAACCTTGCACGAGAGGAGTATGGTTATTTTCTGGAACAAGACATTGGTTTAATCATGTTGATTCTTTCTTCTTTGGGTTGGTTTAGGTTGGCGAACACTTCCTACACAGATAAAACGAAAGGTACTCAGGAAAACTTTACCAAATGATTGCTGATTAAACTAGTTAGTCTTGCTTCATGATGCAGCACTGTGACAAATTGTACATGTTTAGTTAGTAAATAGACTAGTGTAAGCATATCACGAACTCATACAAATGAAATAATGACATTGTATTTACTTAGGATAGTATAATACTTTATCATTCGCTTAATACTTAGAGTCCTGTTGATCTGCAAGAAACAAGCCCTTGTGGAACTGACTGTTATATGCATGTTAAGGTTTGTGTAGTAAGTCTGTTAGCTTTAAACAATTGGAGTGTTCCAGGGTGGAGAGATACACTGTGAGAGTTATTTGATTTCCCTGAGAACACATCATAGTGACAACAGCTAGTGTTCAAACCCTCACAACATGATCCAGAGTCCTGCACGCTAACCATTAGGGTATCAAGCTTCCAAACACTCAAAACATGAAGTGTTCATTTTTATCATTGACACAAAGGATAATAAATTGGTGCACCAGCAAACTGTTAGTGAAACCAAGCAAAATGCTTTGAAGTTTTGAACGTTGGCATTCTTAAAATGGTACTCCACTAAATTAAGACTCATGCAGTGCTATTAACATTTATGATTATTTGAACAGAATCTACATGAAGAAGAGGCCAGTGGTAAATCATCCGAGGCCGTCAGCACCAGACGAAGAAGTCGAGCCAGCAGTAAGGATAATAAAGGAGGGAAAGGAAACTCTAAAGCGTCAGGATTTCCCAGTCCAGACGGTGCAGCGGTAAGAGATTGTACACTTAAAGAACATAATTGTGAAGTAAAAACATTACCTCATTTGTAGCTTATGGTGCTGTAGTGGCAAAATAATAAAAGAAATCAGGAACGGGTAGAAAAAAGATGCCTGCACGCATTGTCACATTGTTATGCATTACACTTATCACTAAGAAATTGCATAGAATAGAAATTGAACAGAAATTGTAAGCCTAGTGTTGTTATTGTTTCATTTTAAGACTGGCGGTAACAGTCCAGAACATTCATTCATCACCACCGAATGGACAGGAGCAGAGGCATCGCTATTCCGTGTTTTGAGACCAATCTACTGTAACAACTACTGCAGTATTGCAAACCTGATTCACTCTAAGACTTGTAAAGAGGTAAGCATTTCTCTACTGACTTCTCCTAAAAGCTTCTGAAATGTAAATTTTTTGAAGTTAGATTTTGGTTTATTACAGTGAATAAGGGCTTTCATTGACATTCTTAGCAGGAGAGAAACTGGTTTTCACAGAAGGGCAGAACCTTTTGAACTGAACTTCTTTATAAAGAAAACTTTCCTCTAGATGGTCAAACCAGGCAAGCAAAACCATCCTCACAGCCAGTCAATATACCCGGTGCTCGGTCCTTATGGAAACCCCTGGTGAATCATTAACCAGTGGTTGTGGAGTATCTAGAATTGAGATCTTGATGCATTTTATTTCAGGTGTATCTGAGGGCATTACAAGAGTCACATGAGCCATTACCAACAGCTGATGATCAGGATACACCACCAAGGAAGAAGAAAAGAAAACACAGGTCTTAAATTTATTGTTGGCTACAAACTAGTGTTCATGGTTGGTGGAATTTCACGGACAAGATGAGTGCTCTTTTTCAGTGGCGGAGCCGCCAGCCTTAGCCCCAAAGCGTCCGCGGAAGAACTCATGAGCAAAATCCCGCCAGCCACGTAGGCTGGTCACAAACGAATGGAGTTTTCTTACTTTCAAAGACAACGCAGCTTTGATTGCAGTATATGTAATGATATGCCGGAGAAATTTGCAAAAGGCTTTTGAAAACGGTCAATTTGGATTTGTGTTTGAGGAAAACTCAGGCAAGGATATCACAACGTCCAAACCAACAACAACCAAAAGATTGCTTGTGCCACCATAGTGGTGCCACTTGAAAGCACCGTTACTCAGAAATTGTCGGCCACTAATTTTATATAAAGTTTCACTGAAGTTTTGTGTTGTTTTTTCCTATTTACAGAATGTGGTCACTACACTGTAGGAAGATTCAACTGAAAAAAGGTATTGATATATTTTGTGACTGCTTATGTGATGACCAAAACCGACTTTGTTTATGAAGAATCTCCATAGTTTTACTTGGGAGCTGGGAGGGTAGGGGCTCAGATAGCAGCTATCACTAGTTCTCATTTGAATGGACTGATACCTGGAAAAAACAACTAAAACAATGCCCCTAGCCACAAAACAATAACAGCTGCTTTACTATGATGACAAATAGAAGTACAAGCTTATAAGAGCTGCTACACTTATGAGGGAAGGAGTGTAGGGAGCCATGGGTTTAGTAGTTCGTCTTGTGCGATTGTCCGGGTGAGGGTAGCTCTGAAAGAAAATATTGTTGGGGACTGACGTTTTGGGTCATCTTCATAGTCAAGTGACTAGCAACAGAGGGACCTCAAACAGACCGACTTAGTTTGATTGTCGGATCGAAACTTAGTAGAACCGACCAATGACTGCTGACAAACTTTACTCATCACGGCTAAACTGACCAATCACTTTCAACGGACCAGACATATAACATCATCGACTGATAAGCACTATTCCGCCACTTGACTCTGAAGATGACTTCCGCTCAGATTGTCGATAACGTCGGTCATCAACAACAGTTCTTTTCAGGACTACCCTCACCCGGACGATCACACTATACGAACTACTGATACTCCTGGGTTCAAACCATTTACATTGGCTTTAGTGTTGGCATCGTTCATTTCTGTCCCTTTTTTGCCAAAAAAGATGATTAACTCTTTCGTTTTCTTAACTTTTCAGACAGCACCTCTACACATGTGTATAACTATATTCCGTGTGACCATCCTGGACAACCATGTGATCAATCATGTATCTGTGTGGCGACACAAAACTTCTGTGAGAAGTTCTGTCAATGCAGCACTGATTGTAAGTCGAATACTCCTTACAGGTTGCAGTAAGTTTTCTTCAATGACGAAGTGAGAATTTAGTGGTACATCAAATAGTATCCCATTATTGATAAATTTTGTTTTTCGCGTTGTACACTGTAAAACGTTTTCAACCGAATGCAGAATCCAAGAAAACCTCAAAAATGAGTTTTTCAAACACACAATTCATTTCCTCTGACTTACTTGCCCTTCATGTTTTTCCTTCTTGTTCATTGGCACAATAACTGACTGTCCCTTCCCTCCGCCAGGTCAAAACCGCTTCCCTGGCTGTCGTTGTAAAGCGCAGTGCAACACCAAACAGTGCCCATGCTTCTTAGCGGTCAGAGAATGTGACCCAGACCTCTGTCAGACATGTGGAGCCGGTAAGTTGGTGACGGGTATGCTACCTATTTGAGAAATCACTATTTTTATTTGTTTGGGAAATTACAGGGCAATATTACTTTCCTGGAAATGCAACAAGCCCGCTCAGCTGCTGTCGGAAAAGAGCCTTCGGATTAATTTCTCCCGAAGCGTTCGTGTTTTCGTCCAATTGGCTATCTAAGATCGGAAACTGTTCGTCTTGTTAACGAAGAAGCCGAAGACTGTTTCACCGAACTAATAGAACAATCTTTACTGACGTCACTGTTTACATTTTCCCCCGTTAAAATATGACTTTTAGCAGAGAAGACATGTTACCCACAAACTGACTCCAAGCATCTAAAGAGCTAGTGAAACTTAGTAATTTGTAAAATATTTAGCTCTTCGGTACATCGAGCTCAATTCCTTGGCAGAGTTAATCGTTTTGTGCCCTTTCAATATTCAGAGCTGATTTTTTTTTTTTTGAAGCTTGAGAAGAAACTGTATCGCTTATGCTAATGAGGCAAATATTTTAAAGAAAGATTCCCCTACAAGGTCAATATTATCAAGACGTGACTGCTGTAACGAAAGAAAAGACACGACTAAGTTTTTAACTTTTCTTTGTCGCTGTTTAGATACCTTTGATGGAACAACTAACATTTCCTGTCGGAATGTCGGCCTTCAACGCGGTCAGCGAAAGGTTTGTTCTTCATTGGAATGCTCAACACCTTGTCTTTGTGGTTTTGAAAGTTATTTTCAATATTTTGTTGTGTTTGTTCAGCATCTTTTGCTTGCCCCCTCTGATGTGGCTGGCTGGGGCATCTATATCAAGGTGTCTTGCAAAAAGAATGAATTCATTGGCGAATACTGTGGAGAGGTAGGACAGAAGGTTCTTTTTTACAGATTTCAATGATTTGGTAAACAGGCTATACCATGTATTGCTTTTTTTGACAGCCGTTGTCTGCCTTGTCACGCAACACCACTCAGCGTGGTGTGACAACCCAAATATACTAATGGGCACGGAGGACAAATCAAATGCGTGACAATGTTACTAAATAGAATCGTTGCTCTTCTTGTCAGTAAACAACAAAATAGAAGTCAGTCGGAATAGACAATGAAAAGTTGGGAAAGCAATCAGTCGTATTCGGCAATTTCTGTGAAGCCGAGGACTTTTCAGTTTTTGCTATCCGCCAATCAGGAAAAACACGAGCGTTTCGAAAGTTGCGTCAGCTATTCGCCATCAGGACACGTTACATTACTTAGCAATAGTACCGAAAATTGCGGGATGAATTCGCGGAAAGTCAGATTAACAAATTGACGTCAGTTTTTCATGCGTCTGTCATGTTATTGATCATGAATTTCGTCATAATATTGTCAAAGTAGCTGTGGATCCACGAGGCGATGGCCGAGTGGGTTCGCAGATTACTTAAACAATGTTATGGCGAAATTCATAGTCAATAACAGGACATAACGCATTAAAAACTGACGTCAATTTGTTTTTTACGATAACAAATTGTCAAATTGTCCGCCCTCGCTTGCTGACGCATTGCATAAATTATAAATTCATGTGTCTGTCCGCTTATTGACAATAAAAATTAGTCAATCAGCGCGCGAGAATTTCTGCAGTTATCGTAAAATTCTCTATTGCAATTTTTTTGGGGTAGACTTTTACTGTCACGGTGCCTTACCGGTTTCTGGTCTTGTTTCTTTTGTAGATCATTTCTCAGGACGAGGCGGACCGCAGGGGAAAAGTTTACGACAAGTACATGTGCAGCTTCTTGTTCAATCTTAACAATGGTAAGGAAAATGAAACAACAACTTGAATCCGTGCTTGAATTTTAGCGGTCACTGTCGACTTTACCACTGGTATTCGTTTACCGCTACTAATTTGTTTCGTGGAAGACGATTTCTTTGCACTGTCGGTCAGTTATTCAAGTTACGCCAGCTCTGAGAGCCATTCTTTAAAAGCGCTTTAAAGAACAGCTTTATCTTTACAGTTTCGTACTTTTCTCGTTGTATTTGCTGTGTTTTTCAGACTTTGTCGTGGACGCTACTCGTAAGGGAAACAAAATCAGGTTCGCCAATCATTCCATCAGTCCAAACTGTTACGCCAAAGGTAAGTTGAATCCCTTGGCGGTCTTATACGCAAAATTGTTAACTGTTAAATGAAAGAAGAGAAAGTTTCATTTTAGAATAAAATTTATTTTTCTGTTATGTTGAATAATTCGGACGCGAACGGGATTCTGATCTTCGGGAAATGTCCACTTGAGTCTTTTCAAGAACTGATGGCCAGAAAACTTCATTTCGGTAATAAGTCATTTCTCGCTTGTACTTCTTGAAAATTGCCGATAGCAGACTTAGAATTCGCTGTCCACGTGCAATAGATACTGACGGATTGTGACAGCTGAACAGATAAACTGGGGAATGGCGAGGTTTATGAGTTTAAGGAATGGGAGGGAGAGGGTAATAACTGGAATATTACGATGACCTGTACGCTCTACTTGGGTCTACTTGCGACTCTGTTTGGCCAGGTCGTGTGGTGCACTCGCGTTGACTTGCGATGACTTGTACTCACTTTGGTCGAGATCAAATTTGCACGCAAGTCGACGCAAGTTTTTCACCGTTTGGCCACCCAACCCAAGTCAACGTAAGCTGAGCGACGTCTTTAGTATTTTAATCATCACAATGAACTATCATCTGGGTACTTTGTAGACGGACGTTATTCCTGGCGATACCCTTAAGTTCCCCTTTTAGTTTGTGAATATAAAACTGTCGTAACCTAACGTTTTTTATTTCAGTGATGATGGTGAACGGTGATCACAGGATTGGTATTTTTGCTAAACGTGATATTGAAGCTGGAGAGGAACTGTTCTTTGATTATAGGTAAGGAAACATGAACCTTGCATCAGTGACCTTGGAAACTGTTGTCGGGTATTTTCTCGAAAAGAAACTTTAAGTGGAACCGCGCCTTACGGTCACCTCGTTATTTACGGCCACTTTTTTTTTGTCCAGGCGAAACGCCCATACATTCTTTTATAAGAAAACCCCGTCGGCCACCCCGTGAATATGGCCAACGGCCACACTCAAATCCCACCCTGTATAATCCTGTCTCAGTAATTTTACCCCGTTTATACGGCCACAAAAATCAGTTATGTTCATCTTTCCGTTGTTAATATTTCATACACCGATTCAAGTTTCAACTTTTTTAAAATTACATCTGAAGTTCCGAAAGCTTGAAAAGCAGCAGTTGTTTAGAAGTGCAGTTGTGATATACCTGTTAAGACGTCACTCAACTGAGACCAATCATAAGGTTTGACCCTACCCCGTTAACACGGCCACCCCGTGAATGCAGGCCAAAATTTCGTGGCCCGTTGGTGACTGGATTAACGGGGTTCCAATCTACTTTTGAATTCTCACTAAATACTGACAGTGGGTCATTGAAAAAGAAGAAAACTCCGAATAAACTCGGGTTGAATGGAGAGTCTTACGGTTTTTCCAAGTCAAGTAACCTTTTCGTTTTTTTATATATATATTCCAGGTACAGTGCCACGGACGCTCTCAAGTTTGTGGGAATTGAACGAGATGTTGACTTTGCTTTGAGATGAAATATCACTGTGCGTAAAAACACATGCACTGTATACTAAAGATATCAAACAACATAGTTATGCTCAACTAACTCGTCTATTACTATAAGTATATTTTGCTGGATATATGTTAGAAATAAATGCGATCATTTTTGTTACGAGTTTGGTTTCTGCGTGGTGGTATGGCCTGTACTTCTTTTCTTCAGCTAGACTAGACTTGAGAAAACTACAGGGGAACATCTATTAAGGTCATTCCACTGAAATAGAACCTGATTGTTTATGTTAGTAGGCATTTTGAAATAAAAATGAGGGGTCCCTGTGTTCGTTTAGGAGCAACAGCACCTTGTTTATACCCACTTAATCCTTACAATAGCACTATGATTATGGTCACGATTGCGTGCTAAATTCACATTTCTGACGATTGTTTATTGTTCTACACTGAGAATTGGTGCATATTTATTTTACATAGAGAAATTTATCACTCAATTCAAAACAACAGAAAGAAATATAGGTCACCGTACTCGTTTTCGAGAAAATGACGATCTATCTCTATGGCGAAGTCCAGCCGTAAAGAAGAAGCCGCCATTTTTTAATGCGCGCGCGCTAATCACGCGCGAAATTATGCGCCGTAGGGATGTGCAATGCAATACTGGGGAATGACCTTAAGCGGCCGGTTATCAAAGTCCCGGAATTTTTGTTAGTGAAATACCATTAATAAAACCCTTATTAACCGACCAGCTCTATTAATCGGCCGCGGCCACCTTTTGGTCGTCGCGATTATAGTTTTCTATTATCCTTACCCCTATTAAACGTACCCAAAATTTAATACACGTAGTTTGGCTTTGCTTTGAAAAAGGTGATGAATAAAAGAAAACTGTTCACAGCGTTTCAAGTTTTTTAACATAAAGAAAGAAGGCGACAAACGATGAGCGAGGGCGTTGCTTGCGAAGTGGCGGGGAAAAGGAGCAGGGATATGAAAGAAAACATCTTGTGAGTTCAACAAGCGAAAATCATGAGAATTAAATTAGATCTCTGCGAATGCTGCAGTAAGATACAATCACGAGCAATGCAATACAACAAGAACATCAATGACGTCTTGTGCACTTCCAGCGTATTCGAATCGAATCCTCCCGTTATTTGTTAACGTAAATTTTTGCTAATGCTAATGCTAATGTTATAGTTAGTGCTAACATCACTAATGTTAATGTCACTGACGTTAATGTTAACCATTTATTGGGCAAATAGCCTCCTCACCTACCCATGTAAACCCTGGTCGAGTCATCCTTTTCAAAAAATTTTCTCCTTTTTAAGTTCAGTCCGCACGCAGAATTTTCCATGTTCATATTTCCTGAGAGGTAAATTTCCCAATATGTATGTATATGTTAATTGTTACAAAACACTAACCACTAACCGGCTGTGTCGCTATCAGGTGTTGGGCTATCACTGTTCTTCAGCTTTGCTTAAGTGTAAAAACAAACAGTTTGGCAACGCTAGGGTTCCCAGCTAGTTAAAAGTTGATAATGAACAATAACGACAAACACAACAATGGATCGGCAGATCATCATTCAGACAATGAAGACAACTCTACTCCTGAAACTATTATCATCATAAACTGTGTTCTTAACGCTCCACTGATGCTCATATCCATTCTGGGCAACGCTTTGGTATTGGCCGCCATAATAAGAACGCCTTCCATTCGCTCAACGCCGCACATGATTATGCTCTGCAGTCTCGCTGCTTCAGATCTCCTTGTTGGTCTCATTGCTCAACCGATTTATATTGCTGAAAAACTTACGAAAGACCGTTACGTATACAGTGTTTCAATGACGATGGGGTATTCTCTATGTGGAGTTTCTTTCTTCACGATAACAGCCATCACTGTGGATCGATTTGTGGCTCTTCACTATCACATGAGATATGCTACTTTAGTGACTGAATCCCGTGTTAAATATATTTTAATAATCATATGGTTGATTAGCTTCCTCAGATCAGGGTTTTACTTTTGGAACATACGTGTACGTGGCCTTATTACAGGCATTATTGCTATAATTTGTCTTTTAATTTGCACATTTTCTTACATCAGAATTTATCGTATTGTTCGTCGACATCAGTTACAAGTTGTCGCTCAACAGCAGGCATTGCAAAGCTCCAATACTGGAAATAACTTGAACATTGCGCGATTGAAAAAAAGTGCATTGAACACTTTCGTCTTCTACATAGCTTTAATTATATGTTATCTTCCATTGTATGTTTTATTGACTCTTTATGGACTCTCCATAAAGGACTGGAAAAGAGAATGGCAATTTGCTTATACTGCAGTGTTCATGAATTCGTCCATCAATCCACTTTTGTATTGCTGGCGTCTTTGTGAGCTTCGAACGGCAGCTGCTAAGACAGCAAGGCAGATGTTATGTAAACAAACAGAAGAGAATTAGACACAATTCTTTCTAAACGAAAAAAATATAAAGCGTTTTCTGTCAGAAAGCAATTTTCTTGTTTTTCTCGTTAGTGGGTTTCCTTTGTACGTAGCTCATGTTGTTACGGAGAATTGTAAATAAACAACATATAAACGACAGGTGTCCTGAATTTTTTCTTGGTGTGCTAGAAGAGTAACAGTATTGAAATGTTCATCCCAAAACAAGCTCACTTAGATGATAGCATGTAACATTTATCTTTGCTTCTTTGCATGTCTTTGCTCCTTTTATTTCTGGCTAGACTCGACTTGAGAAAACTAGGCTAGAATACACGAGGACAGAATAGAATTTGGAAAGCACTCCACAGCGCATGCGCAGCGCAGCATAGAGCAGCGCAGTGTAGCGCAGGGCAGTGCAGTGCAGCGCAGCGCAGCGTAGCGTAGCATAGCGTAACGGAGTGCAGCGCGGTGAAGAACAGCATAACGCACCATAGCATAGCGCAGTACAGCGAAGCGCACTAAAACGCGCCACAGGACAGCACAGTGTAGCACAGAACAGAAAATAATAGACGATGAGCAATTCGTGAATGACTTGTCTTCGATTTCCTAAGTGTTCTTAGAAGTACTGCTACTCCTCCTCCTTCGTCTCGATAGAGTCCAAGTCTTATATTACGCTGACAACTTGTCGACATTGAGGCAAGGAATGTGCTATTATGCTGGACTGTTCACGGCGTTTCTAAATTTAAACGTAACGAAAGAACGCGACAAACGTTGAGTGAGTACATGGCTCTCCTAATGGCGGGTACAGGGAGCGGGGATGAGAGAAAAGATCTTGTGGTTCTTTTGGCGCGTTTTACAATCAGAGAAAATCCGCCAACAACTGGAATAGAGCTCTTCGAATGCTACAGTAACGTAAAAATAATCACGGGCAATGCCATACAACTAAAACGTACATTAAAAGACCTGTTGTGAACTCCTGGCGTATTTGTTAATGTTAAAGTAAATGTTTAGGTTTATATTTATGTTTGCGTTATTGTTAGTTTTCTGTATTATGTTACTGTTAATGTTAATGTTAACCATTTATTGGATAAATAGCCTCCTTTCCTACCTAAACCCTGGTCGAGTTATCTTTTATGAACAGTTTTCTTCTTTTCCAAAATTTACGGCTACGAAACCTCAATTCGGTTCGCATACATAATTTTCCATGTTAATATTTCCTGAGAGGTAAACAATATAAATAAGGACAATTTTAAATAAGATTATGTTTACTACTATTTTTTATGCTGTTCTCTGATACCGTAATTGTACCAATTGTATTCGTTTTTGTCAAGCGTTTTCCCAAATCAATTAAAAGGCTGAAATTGCCTCTTAGAAGTAGGAGAGCAACATTTCAAAATGTTCAGCGTGAGTTTAGTTTGACTCCTAAATATTTTCAGCTCTACCACTTGGAATTCTTGTTTCTTTAGTGAAGCAGTATTAAATGGTTGTATTATACAGTCGCAACCTGTGGTTGCGACCAACCCTCATTGGCGACCAATTCTCCTCAGCGACCACTTTTCCAAAATACCAAAAGTTTCCAAGTCAAATCATCATATTTGCAACCTCTTGTATAAGCGAGCACCTCTCGTAAGCGACCGCGATCACTGTTAGAGCAAAAAGTTTGTTTTTGTATTTAACCTCTCGTAAGCGACCACTCGACAGATAATAGAGCAGAATTTGCATAATAAGACGTTGTAACATTAAAGATTCAATTTGTAAATATCGCGAGACTTCGTTCCGTTCGCCTTATTAGATAGTTTATCAGAAGCGAGCCATGATACTCTGAATAAATATCTTTGGAAGGCTTAAATATTTTTGTGGCTACTAAAAGTTATTACATGGGCTTAGATGGGCATGGGCGCATGCAATAAGTCTCTGTAGTTACCACAGTCTATGCAAGTTAAGCAAATAGAAGAGCTTTGGTAAGCGACCACCTCCCTTAAGCGACCACCTAGGCTTGACATTTTGGGTGGTCGCTCTCGGGAGGTTCAACTGTATTAGGATACGAATAGTCCCTCCAGTAAAAGTCTCAGGAAGAGACTAGATGTCAGTTAAATGCTGGACAAGTATAAATATAGGATCAAATTCTAATTACCCGCCAATGACGTCATAAACAGGTGTCGCTTTTTGGGAAAAATGAATTGTTGATGAACGATATCACGAGAAAGATTAGTTAAGAAACAACGGATGTATTACGCAACGCCCTAACCTGTGTTGATTTCATGGTGTTGGGCGTCTCCACTGTTCTTTAGCTTTAATTTGTTTTATGCTTTACGCAGAAAAGAAAAGAAAAATTTTCTGGTCATTTTTAGGTGTAAAAACAAACAGTTTGACAACGTTAGGTACCTGGATGTTTGAAAGTTGGCAATGAACAAGACCGACAAACACAACAACGAATCAGAAAACCATCATTCTGAAAATGAAGACAACTCTACTCCTGAAACTGTTATCATCATAAACTGTGTTTTTAACGCTCCACTGATGCTCATATCCATTCTGGGGAACGCTTTGGTATTGGCCGCCATAATAAGAACGCCTTCCATTCGCTCAACGTCGCATATGATTATACTCTACAGTCTCGCTGTTTCAAATTTTGTTGTTGGTCTCATTGTTCAACCGATTTATATTGCTAAAGAACTTACGGAAGACCGCTATGTACAGCACCTTTCAGACACGATTGGGTATTCTTTATGTGGAGTTTCTCTCTTGACAATAACTGCCATAACTGTGGATCGATTTCTGGCTCTTCATTATCACATGAGATATGCTATTTTAGTGACTGAATTCCGTACTAAATGTACTTTACTAATTATATGGTCGATTAGCTTCATTTTATCAGGGTTTGGCACGTGTACTTAAGGTTGTTGTGGTCACTGTTACTATCATTTGCCTTTTAATTTCTATGGCTTCTTATGTCAGAATTTAGTGTTTTATTCGTCTGCATCAGTTACAAATTCTCGCTCAACAACAGGCAGTGCAAAAGCTCTGACATTGAAAACAAATTAAACACAACGCGATTAAAAAGAGGTGCATTGAACACTTTCGTCTTCTAGCTAGCTTTGATGATATGTTATCTTCCAATGAATGTTTTATTTACCCTTTTTGGACTCTCCATAAAGAATTGGCAAACAGAATGGCTATTGCAGCAGTATTCATGAACTCGTCGATCAATCTACTTTTGTATTGCTGGCGTCTTCGCGAGCTACGACGGCAGTTGTACAGACAGCAAGCCAGGCGTTATGTAAACAAACAGAAGAAAACTAGACAGAATTCGTTCTTAACGAAAGAGGTATGAGAAGTTTACAGCAAGACATTATTTTCCTTTTCTTCTTGTGTGGGTGTCTGTTTGTTTTGTAGCTAGCTAATGCTGTTATGAAGAATTGTAAATAAACAAGATATAAACGACATTTGCAGGACCTTGTGATGTTAGATCCCGGTGCAGTGAAATTTTTCTCGGTGTGTTGGAAGATTGATGTTAGTTAAATGGGGTATCTTAAAAGAAGCTAAACTAAGGTGATAACATGTAACTTTTTACTGATTTTCCGTTTTTTTATTGTCTGCATTGAATTTTAAACAAGCCATGTACACCGGGCCTCAATAGGGTATAGAGAAGTGGAATATAAAGTATTTTAAATTATATTCTTAGCTATCGACAGCCGCTTCAACTGTTTCTCGTCTAAAGAGAGAAATTGTTCAAATAATGGTTTATGCGGACTGGACTATATCTTTCTTGTTCGCAATGGGAACACCCAGTTATCTGCAACTCAAAGGTTTAAGGTTGTTAAGAAGTATAAATAAAGACAGTATTTGAATATGTTTACAGCGGTTTTTCGGTATTGAATAAATTTTGACTGGTAGCTTTTTCAACTTTATCTTGTGGGATCCTTGTAACTCTTTCGGCTCACTAAATTAATGTGTGTTTTTATTAAACAATATTAACCATTTTCTGGCTAAATAAGCTCGTTACTTAGCTAATCGCTGATCGAGTCACCTTTTATTAATTTTGTTCCTGCCGCCTTCTGAATCATTGCCAATTCTGTGTTTGTGAAAAGTCCACTAAATTCATTTGAAGAGCCGATAGTCAAGAAACTTCATTTCGGTCAGATATCGCTTGTTTTATTGACTTCTCAAAAACTGCTGGCGCCAGAGTCCAATACGGTTGGTATTATTTCTGCATGCTGTCTACTGTTGCAGCTAAACACACTCCTTTTTGTGTAGCGTTAGTAAGAACAAAATTTCAAAGAGTTAACAGCAAGGGTATTTTGAGGCAAATATTTTTAACCGAGTAATGGATGTGTGATAATAGGAAAGTGTTAGGGATATTTCCTCTTAACAGGCGGAGGAAATAACCTCAGAAGTCTTATCAAGTTAATGCTGATCAAGTTCTATTTAGGATCAAATTCTAATTTCTCGCCCATGTCACTCACTATAAACAGGTGTCACTTTTTTTTGTATATGTTAATGGTTGATGGACACCTTGCACGACAAAACGTCAAAAAAAAAAAGAAGTTATGTTTTACAGAGAGCAATAAACTGTGTTGCTTTCACGGTGTTGGGCGTTTCCACTATTGTTTTGTGCCTTTCGCCGAAAGGAAAAGAATGTTTGGTCACTTTCAGGTCAAAAGGAAAAACAGTTCGACAACGCTAACGGTTAAAACGTGATGATGAACAATACCGACAGACATAACAATGGATCGACAGATCATCATTCAGACAATGAAGACAACTCTACCCCTGAAACTATTATCATCATAAACTGCGTTCTTAACGCTCCACTGATGCTCATATCCATTCTGGGCAACGCTTTGGTATTGGCCGCCATAATAAGAACGCCTTTCATTCGCTCAACGCACATGATTATGCTCTGCAGTCTCGCTGTTTCAGATTTTCTTGTTAGTCTTGTTGCTCAACCGATTTATATTGCTAAAGAACTTACGAAAGACCGTTACGCACACTATGTTTCAGTGATGATGGGGTATTCTTTATCTGGAGTTTCTTTCTTGACAATCACAGCCATGACTGTGGATCGATTTCTGGCTCTTCACTATCACATGAGATATGCTACTTTAGTGACTGAATCCCGTGTTAAGTACACTTTAATAATTATATGGTTGAGTAACTTCCTTATGTCATGTTTTAACCTTTGGAACACACGGGTACATAGCCTTATTACCGGCCTTATTGCTATAATTTGTCTTATAATTTCCACATTTTTTTACGTCAAAATTTATCACATTGTTCGCCGACATCAGTTACAGATTTTCGCTCAACTACAGGCAGTGCAAAGTTCTGACGCTGAAAATTACTTAAACATAGTAGGATTGAAAAGAAGTGCAATGAACTCTTTTGTCTTCTACATAGCTTTGATTATTTGTTATCTTCCAGCACATGTTTTGTTGACAGTTCAAGGACTCTCACACATGAACGACTGGCCAACAGAATGGGAATTTGCTAATACCGCAGTATTTATGAATTCGTCCATCAATCCACTTTTGTATTGCTGGCGTCTTCGCGAGCTTCGAGCGGCAGTTGTAAAGACAGCAAGGCAGATATTATGTAAAGAAAGAGAACAAAACTAGACATGATACTTTCTGTACGAAAAGAATTATTGACGTTTACAGCGAGACGGGAATTTTCCTTTTTTTCTTTAGATTCTGTTTGACTTGTAGCTCATGTTGTTATGGAGAATTGTAAATAATTGAGATATAAACGGACATCTGAGGTCCCTTTTGATGTTAGATCGATTTAAGTTCGCAATTTAATTTCAACATTTTGCACTCAATTTCAAGTTTCTGCTCTCAATTTCAACTTTCAACACGTAATTTCAACTTTTTGCATTTAATTTCAATTTTATGATCTGCACATGAGTCTCGCTGTTTCAGATTTTCTCGTTGGTCTCATTGCTCAACCAATTTATATCACTGAAAAACTCACGAAAGACCGTTTTGTAGATCGTGTTTCAGTGATGATGGGGTATTCTTTATGTGGAGTTTCTTTCTTAACGATAACAGCCATCACTGTGGATCGATTTGTGGCTCTTCACTATCACATGAGATATGCTTCTTTAGTGACTGAATCCCGTGTTAAATATACTTTAATCATATGGTTGATTAGCTTCCTCTGATCAGGGTTTTAATTTTGGAACATACGTGTACATAGCCTCATTACAGTCATTATTGCTATAATTTGACTTTTAATTTGCACATTTTCTTACATCAGAATTTATCGTGTTGTTCGTCGACATTAGTTACAAATTCACGTTCAACAACAGGCATTGCAAAGCTCCAATGCTAGAAATAACTTCAATATAGCGCGATTGAAAAATAGTGCATTGAACATTAACACTTTCGTTTTCTACATAGCTTTAATTATTTATTATCTTCCATTGTATGCTTTATTGACTCTTCATGGACTCTCCATAAAGGACTGGAAAACAGAATGGCAAGTTGTTCTTACTGCAATGTTCATGAATTCGTCCATTAATCCACTTCTGTTTTGCTGGCATCTTCGCGAGCTTCAAATTGCAGTTGTGAAGACAGCAGGGCAGATGTTATGTAAACAAACAGAAGAAAACTAGACACAATTCTTTCTGAACGAAAGAAATATAAAAAATGTCTATGAGAAAGCAATTTTCGTCTTTCCTCGGGAGTGGGTTTGCTTTGTACGTAGCTCATGTTGTTATGGAAAATTGTAAATAAACAAGATATAAACGGCATTTGTAGGACTTTATGATGTTAGATCCAGGTGTCCTGAATTTTTTCTTAGTGTGCTGGAGGATTAACAGCATTAAAATGTGGCATCGCAAAACAAACTCACTTAGAAGATAACATGTAAGATTTATCTTTGCTTCTTTCTTTTCTGGCTAGACCAGACTTGAGAAAACTAGGCTAGAGTACACGAGGATACAATAGAATTTGGACAGCACAGCACAGCACAGCACAGCACAGCACAGCACAGCACAGCACAGCACAGCACAGCACAGCACAGCACAGCACAGCACAGCACAGCACAGCGCAGCACACCATGGTATAGCGCAGTGCAGCGCAGCGCGGTTAAACATAGCATAGCACAGCGTAACGCAGCACAGCAAAATGCATCACAGCATAGCGCAGCGCGGCATAGCGCAGCTTAGTGTAGCGCAGTATAACGCAGCACAGGACAGCGCAGTGCAACACAGCAAAGTGCAGTGTAGCACAGAACAGAAAATAATAGACGATGAGCAATTCGTGAATGACTTGTCTTCGATTTCCTAAGTGTTCTTAGAAGTACTGCTACTCCTCCTCCTTCGTCTCGATAGAGTCCAAGTCTTATATTACGCTGACAACTTGTCGACATCGAGGCAAGGAATGTGCTACTATGCTGGACTGTTTACAGCGTTTCTAAAGTGAAACGTAAAGAAAGAACGCCACAAACGGTGAGTAAATGCATGGCTGACGAAGGGGCGGGTACAGGGAGTGGGGATGAAAGAAAACTTCTTGTGGTTCTTTTGGCGCGTTTTACAATCAGAGAAAATCCGCCAACAACTGGAAAAAGAGTTCTGCGAATGCTGCAGTAACGTAAAAATAATGAAGAATATAAAAGCAAAAACCGACACAACGTAGAATGATTTTTTGAAGGTGTACTATATTTCGGCTGGCCAAACCAGCCTTCTTCAGGTACAATGGAAGATTTTACATTGGTGCGCACCAATATAAAATCTTCCATTGTACCTGAAGAAGGCTGGTTTGGCCAGCCGAAATATAGTACACCTTTAAAAAATCATTCTACGTTGTGTCGGTTTTTGCTTTTGTATTCTTCATTTTATATGTAAAGCCGATTAGATCACTATTGATCCAACGTATACCAGCAGGATCATCGTTCCGGTTGCTTGCTTAAACATTTTACAGTAAAAATAATCACGGGCAATGCCATACAACTAAAACGAAAAGACCTGTTGTGAACTCCTGGCGTATTAGTTAATGTTAAAATAAATGTTTATTTTTACATTTATGTTTGTGTTTAGACTACGAGTAGTCCCTCTTTCGCTTAGTCCGTCGTGCGTGACGCGAAAGAAAACCGCGAGAAAAAAATGGCCGCGCGAAATCCTGGGGGCTAGGAGCGCTCCTCGCCTCCAGGATTTCGCGCGGCCATTTTTTTCTCGCGGTTTTCTTTCGCGTCACGCACGACGGACTAAGCGAAAGAGGGACTACTCGTAGTCTAGTTTGTGTTAGTGTTAATGTTAGTTTTCTGTACTATGTTACTGTTAACGTTAATATTAACCATTTATTGGATAAATAGCCTTCTTATCTACCTAAACCCTGGTCGAGTTATCGTTTATGAAAAGTTTTCTTCTTTTCCAAAATTTACGGCTACGAAACCTCTATTCGGTTCGCATATATAATTTTCCATGTTCAAATTTCCTGAGAGATAAACAATGTAAATAAGGACAATTTTCTATTAGATTATGTTTACTACTATTTTTTCATGCTGTTCACTGATACCGTAATTGTACTAATTGTATTCGTTTTCGTCAAGCGTTTTCCTAAATCGATTAAAAGGCTGAAATTACCTCTTAGAAGTAGGAGAGCAACATTTCAAAATGTTTAGCGTGAGTTTAGTTTGACCCCTAAATATTTTCAGCTCTACCTCTTGGAATTCTTGTTTCTTTAGTGAGGCAGTAATGGCTGTATTATACAGTCGCAACCTGCGGTTGCGACCACCCGTCATTGGCGACCAATTCTCCTCAGCGACCACTTTTCCAAAATAACAAAAGTTTCCAAGTCAAATCATTATATTTGCAACCTCTTGTATAAGCGAGCACCTCTCGTAAGCGACCGCGATCACTGTTAGAGCAAAAAGTTTGTTTTTGTATTTAACCTCTCGTAAGCGACCACTCGACAGATAACAGAGCAGAATTTGCATAATAAGACGTTGTAACATTAAAGATTCAATTTGTAAATATCGCGAGACTTCGTTCCGTTCGCCTTATTAGATAGTTTATCAGAAGCGAAGAATGATACTCTGAATAAATATCTTTGGAAAGCTTAAATATTTTTGTAGCTACTAAAAGGTATTACATGGGCTTAGATGGGCATGAGCGCATGCAATAAGTCTCTGTAGTTACCATAGTCTATGCAAGTTAAGCAAATAGAAGAGCTTTGGTAAGCGACCACCTCCCTTAAGCGACCACCTAGGCTTGACATTTTGGGTGGTCGCTCTCGGGAGGTTCAACTGTATTAGGATACGAATAGTCCCTCCAGTAAAAGTCTCAGGAAGAGACTAGATGTCAGTTAAATGCTGGACAAGTATAAATATAGGATCAAATTCTAATTACCCGCCAATGACGTCATAAACAGGTGTCGCTTTTTGGGAAAAATGAATTGTTGATGAACGATATCACGAGAAGGATTAGTTAAGAAACAACGGATGTATTACGCAACGCCCTAACCTGTGTTGATTTCATGGTGTTGGGCGTCTCCACTGTTCTTTAGCTTTAATTTGTTTTATGCTTTACGCAGAAAAGAAAAGAAAAATTTTCTGGTCATTTTTAGGTGTAAAAACAAACAGTTTGACAACGTTAGGTACCTGGATGTTTGAAAATTGGCAATGAACAATTCCGACAAACACAACAACGAATCGGCAAACCGTCGTTCAGAAAATGAAGACAACTCTACTCCTGAAACTATTATCATCATAAACTGTGTTCTTAACGCTCCACTGATGCTCATATCCATTCTGGGCAACGCTTTGGTATTGGCCGCCATAATAAGAACGCCTTCCATTCGCTCAACGCACACGATTATGCTCTGCAGTCTCGCTGTTTCAGATTTTCTTGTTGATTTCATTGTTCAACCGCTTTATATTGCTTATCAACTTCAGTTACGGACGACCACGGTTTAGTACACCATGTTTCAGTAATGATGGTGCCATCTTTATGTATAGTTTCTCTCGTGACAATAACAGCCATCACTGTTAATCGATTTCTGGCTCTCCATTACATGAGATATGCTATTTTAGTGACTGAATTCCGTACTAAATGTACTTTACTAATTATATGGTCGATTAGCGTCCTTTTATGAGGGTTTGGCACGTGTACTTAAGGTTGTTGTGGTCACTGTTACTATCATTTGCCTTTTAATTTCTATGGCTTCTTATGTCAGAATTTAGTATTTTATTCGTAGGCATCAGTTACAAATTCTCGCTCAACAACAGGCAGTGCAAAAGCTCTGACGCTGAAAACAAATTAAACATAACACGATTGAAAAGAGGTGCATTGAGCACTTTCGTGTTCTACCTAGCTTTGATGATTTGTTATCTTCCAATGAATGTTTTATTTACCCTTTTTGGACTCTCCATAAAGAATTGGCAAACAGAATGGCAATTTGCTATTACAGCAGTATTCATGAACTCGTCCATCAATCAATTTTTGTATTGTTGGCGCCTTCGCGAGCTTCGAGCGGCAGTTATAAAGACAGCAAGCCAGGCGTTATGTAAACAAACAGAAGAAAACTAGACAGAATTCGTTCTGAACGAAAGAAGTATGAGACGTGTACCGCGAGACAGTATTTTTCTTTTTTTCTTGTGTGGGTGTCTGTTAGTTTTGTAGCTAGCTAATGCTGTTATGGAGAATTGTAAATAAACAAGATATAAGCGGCATTTGCAGGACCTTATGATGTTAGATCCCGGTGCAGTGAAATTTTTCTCGGTGTGTTGGAAGGTTAATGTTAGTTAAATGGGGTATCTTAAAAGAAGCTAAACTTAGGTGATAACATGTAATTTTTACTGATTTTCCGTTTTTTTTACTGTCTGCATTGAATTTTAAACAAGCCATGTACACCGGGCCTCAATAGGGTATAGAGAAGTGGAATATAAAGTATTTTAAATTATATTCTTAGCTATCGATAGCCGCTTCAACTGTTTCTCGTCTAAAGAGAGAAATTGTTCAAATAATGGTTTATGCGGACTGGACTATATCTTTCTTGTTCGTAATGGGAACACTCAGTTATCTGCAACTCAAAGGTTTAAGGTTGTTAAGAAGTATAAATAAAGACAGTATTTGAATATGTTTACAGCGGTTTTTTGTTATTGAATAAATTTTGACTGGTAGCTTTTTCAACTTTATCTTGTGGGATCCTTGTAACTCTTTCGGCTCACTAAATTAATGTGTGTTTTTATTAAACAATATTAACCATTTTCATGCTAAATAAGCTCGTTACTTAGCTTATCGCTGGTCGAGTCACCTTTATTTATTTTTTTTCCTCCCGCCTTCTGGGTCATTGCCAATTCTGTGTTTGTGAAAAGTCCACTAAATTGTTTTGAAGAGCCGATAGTCAAGAAACTTCATTTCGGTCAGATATCGCTTGTGTTATTGACTTCTCAAAAACTGCTGGCGCCAGAGTCCAATATGGTTGGTATTATTTCTGCATGCTGTCTACTGTTGCAGCTAAACACACTCCTTTTTGTGTAGCGTTAGTAAGAACAAAATTTCAAAGAGTTAACAGCAAGGGTATTTTGAGGCAAATATTTTTAACCAAGTAATGGATGTGTGATAATAGGAAAGTGTTAGGGATATTTCCTCTTAACAGGCGGAGGAAATAACCTCAGAATTCTTATCAAGTTAATGCTCATCAAGTTTTATTTATAGGATCAAATTCTAATTTCTCGCCAATGTCACTCACTATAAACAGGTGTTACTTTTTTTGTATATATAAATGGTTGATGAACACCTTGCACGACAAAACGTCAAAAGAAGAAGTTATGTTTTACAGAGAGCAATAAACTGTGTTGCTTTCACGGTGTTGGGCATTTCCACTGTTGTTTTGTGCCTTTCGCCGAAAGGAAAAGAGGAAGTTTTGGTCACTTTCAGGTCAAAAGGAAAAACAGTTTCACAACGCTAACGGTTAAAAAACTTAACGTGATGATGAACAATACCGACAAGCACAACAATGGATCGACAGACCATCATTCAGACAATGAAGACAACTCTACTCCTGAAACTATTATCATCATAAACTGCGTTCTTAACGCTCCACTGATGCTCATAGCCATTCTGGGCAACGCTTTGGTATTGGCCGCCATAATAAGAACGCCTTCCATTCGCTCAACGCACATGATTATGCTCTGCAGTCTCGCTGTTTCAGATTTTCTTGTTAGTCTTGTTGCTCAACCGATTTATATTGCTAAAGAACTTACGAAAGACCGTTACGCACACGATGTTTCAGTGATGATGGCGTATTTTTTATGTGGAGTTTCTCTATTGACGATAACAGCCATGACTGTGGATCGATTTCTGGCTCTTCACTATCACATGAGATATGCTACTTTAGTGACTGAATCCCGTGTTAAATATACTTTAATAATTATATGGTTGATTAGCTTCCTTATATCGGGGTTTAAGCCTTTGGGTCCACGTGCACATGGCATTCTAATAGGCGTTTTTGTTGTCATTTGTCTTCAAATTTCAGCATTTTCTTACATCAGAATTTATCGCATTGTTCGTCGACATCAGTTACAAATTCTCGCTCAACAACAAGCAGTGGAAAGTTCTGACGCTGAAAATAACTTAAACATAACGCGATTGAAAAGAAGTGCACTGAACTCTTTCGTCTTCTACATAGTTTTAATTATATGTTATCTTCCATTGTATGTTTTATTGACTCTTCATGGACTCTCCATAAAGGTCTGGCAAACAGAATGGGAATTTGCTAATACCGCAGTATTAATGAATTCGTCCATCAACCCAATTTTGTATTGCTGGCGTCTTCGCGAGCTTCGCACGGCAGTTGCAAAGACAGCAAGGCATATGTTATGTAAACAAACAGAAGAAAGCTAGACACAAAATGCTTTCTGAACGAAGAGAAGTATTGAACGTTTACAGCGAGACAGGAATTTTCCTTTTACCTCTGGATTCTGTTCGCCTTGTAGCTCATGTTGTTATGGAGAATTGTAAATAATCAAGATATACCTTATTACAGGAAATTAACAATGCATGTAAATTCGCGTTAATTTTATGTATCTTAATTTACCTCACTGTTAATTAAAATGACGTTAATTGCAAGTATCGTTGTTTTAAGACACCTTTATTATCAGCAAAGCAACTGGGCTGGAAGTAAAGGCAACGTTTCTACATGATATAGTGTCCGCTATAGGTGAAGACGAAATTCCCGATGAACTTATTCCAAACGTTGACCAAACACCGTCAAAGTTCGTACCGACGGTAACGCCACGATGGCAGAGAAGAGTTCAAAGCATGTATCCAGAAAAGGAAGGGGCGCATTCCAACCCTGGACCCATTCATGCCCAACTTTGTATGGCTACCTTGTGTTTTTTGCTGGAAATAAAGAGCAAATTTTGTTGTTGGACCTTGTTATTTTCTAACGAAATAAGTGCGAAAAATATCAAATTCGCGTCTTAATTATGCAAACGTACCACACGGAAATTCGCGTTAATAAAGAGTAGGTAAACATAACTTTTCGAAAATTCGCGTCAATAGGCCAATTCCGATATATTAAAATTCTAACTTGGCTCCGAGGCTTAGCTAGGGGAATAAAACAAAAGAAATTAATTATTCATCGTTCATCCTCGATGCGATTTCTTTTGTTTTATTCCCCTAAGCCTCGGAGCCAAGTTAGAATTTTAATATATCGGAATTGACCTATTTTGTAACGCGTAAATTTTGTTCGCGTTGTTTAACATGTTTTTAACATAACTTTCTGCACTGTTTGGAATTGACTGACCTTCTCTGAGCCAATCGGCATTCTGAAATTTTTTCATGTATATTATTACGCCATAAACAGGTGTTGCTAATTCGGAAAAAAAAATTAATTGTTGGTGAACACCTTTCACGAAAAACGTCATGAAAGGAATTTAATTTAGAATCACCGAATATTTTAGAGAATGTATTAAACTGTGTTGCTTCGACGGTGTTGGGCGTCTCCAATGTTCGTCAGCTTTATTTGCTAAAGAAGAATTGCCTAGTCAGTTTTAGGGTATTGAAACAGCTCTGACAACGCTGGGTTCCTAGTTAGTTAAAAGTTGATGATGAACAATAACGACAAACACAACAATGGATCGACAGACCATCATTCAGACAATGAAGTCAACTCAACTCCTGAAACTATTATCACCATAAACTGTGTTCTTAACGCTCCACTGATGCTCATATCCATTCTGGGCAACGCTTTGGTATTGGCCGCCATAATAAGAACGCCTTCCATTCGCTCAACGCACATGATTATGCTCTGCAGTCTCGCTGTTTCAGATTTTCTTGTTGGTCTCGTTGTTCAACGGATTCATATTGGTGAACGACTTACAGGAGACCATTACGCAGACAAAGTTTCAGTGACGATAGGGTATTCTTTATGTGGAGTTTCTTTCTTGACAATAACAGCCATCACTGTGGATCGATTTGTGGCTGTTCACTATCACATGAGATATGCTACTTTAATGACTGAATCCCGTGTGAAATATATTTTAATAATTATATGGTTGATTAGCTTCCTTCTTTCAGGGTTTGACTTTTGGAGCGAACGTTTACATAGGTTTACTGCAGGCGCTGTTGTTATTATTTGTCTTATAATTTCCACATTTTCTTACATCAGAATTTATCATATTGTTCGTCGACATCAGTTACAAATTCACGCTCAACAACGGGCAGCGTAAAGTTTCAATACTGGAAATAACTTAAACATAACGCGATTGAAAATTAAAGAAGCGCAATGAATACTTTCGTCTTCTAGATAGCTTTGATTAGTTGCTATCTTCCAATGTATGTTTTATTGACTCTTTACGGACTCTCCATAAAGGACTGGCAAACAGAATGGGTATTTACTAGTAGTCATACTGCAGTATCCATGAATTCGTCCATCAATCCACTTTTGTATTGCTGGAGTCTTCGCGAGCTTCGCGCGGCAGTTGTAAAGACATCAAGGCAGATGTTACATAAACAAACAGAAAAAAACTCGACACAAGTATTTCTTAGGATAAGAAGTTACTGAACGTTAATCGTGAGAAAGCAATTTTGTTTTATTTTTTTCGGGAGTATATTTGCTTTGTGGTTCACATTATTATGGGGAATTATAACTAAACAAGATATAAACGACATTTGCAGGATCTTGTCATGTTAGATCCAGGTGTCCTGAAATTTTTCTCGACGTGCTAGAGGATCACTTAGGTGATCACTTAGGTGATAACATAATATTTATTTCCTGTTTTTATTGTCTGTGTTGAATTTTTACTGAAATGAAAACCAAAAGAAAACCTTCTTCTGTAGTATTTCAATTCCATCAGATTTAAAAGCGATATTTACGCTGAAATAAGTTATCGAGAATTGGAATAATTATACCAAACACGAAAGACCGAGAGGGGACCAGAGGAGAATTCATAAAACGACGCGTAGCGGAGTATTTTTGTTAACTTCGACGAACTTCAGTTCGAACGCGTTTCTCCGCCTTCTACCCCATTGTCTCATTGGCAGGGTTCCGGCGAATTAAATGCCGGGGGTAGCCCCGCGATGGACTAGCATCCCATCACAGGGACGTAGTCGCTTTATGCTACGGAAACTGGGATACGATTAGCATTCTATCCTGAGTAGAAATGCACCTCTTTGCTTCATTCTGTGGGAACTGAAAATCCCCCCAAAATTCTCCAAAGCAGCCAAGATAGCTAAAGTTTAAGCAAGGTATGAATTCTTCATTCAGTGTTTGTTTTCACTCATAAACTGAAGAGGGTCGTACAGGGAGGGGGGGAGGGGGGGGTCTCTGGCACGGTTCACGAACGGAAAAAATAGAGGATAACGGATCACGGATATAAAAATTTCGTTTTCCCGAATCACGAAAATAAGCAAGTAAGATACTCATTTCAATAACCTGTTCTTACACTAGAAAGAGTGTTTTGAAGAAAGCAAAATCGCGAAAGGCGAAGTCGAGGTTCCATATTGCAAACCGTATACCTAAGACACTCTCGATAGACGACTGTAACCATTCAGAGAACTCACGTCTCAAAATCACCAAGAATAGAGTGGTAAAATCAGGAGAACGCAAAACCTTCAGGTCACGAATCACTAAGAATAACTTCCTAAATTCACGTTTTACGGAAAATAAAATCAGCTAATCACGCATCACGAGAATACTCCTGTACGACCCTCACTGAACGTTTTAAATTTGCAACAATGTATAATAAAAGCGATTATTGGTTTTTCATGATATCTAGAATACTCAAACCGTCGTTAAGTGTTATCAGCTTCGTCCCTCGGCTTGAGCTGACAACAGTTAACTCGTCTTTTCATTTTAATCATGGCAATGGACTGGCTATCATCTGTGTACTTTGCAGACGGACTTGATTCCTAGTGATAACCCATAATGTCCCTTTACACTCAGGGGTTTCATTAAGCGGCCAGCTATCAAAGTCCCAAAATTGTTGTCAGTAAATACTGTTTATAATAAAACCCATATTAACCAGCCAGGTCGCTTACGGGAGGTTCAAATGTAGTATTTTCGTAACAACTGCATCAGGAGAACAGTGATAGGCTTGATTACGTGCAGCAGTAGTCACAAGCTTTCAAGCGTTGTTTATATTTGAAAAAAATGCGTGTCTACTAAGACCCACGTTAATTCCTGACGAACCAACTTCCATAACCCCGAGGTTTTTTTTTTCGATTGTAGAATAGAACACACTCTTCCTTCACGATAGGGTCCACGTCTGGAATAGCCCTGACAACTCGCCGACATTGAGGCGAGGAATGCGCAACTATGTTAGACTGTTCATAGCATTTCAAATTTTTTAACGTAAAGAAAGAACGCGACAAACGGTGAGCGAAGGCGTGACTCGCGAAGGGCCAGGTACAAGGAGCTGGGATGAAAGAACACATCTTGTGATTCTTTTCGCGCATTCAACAATCGAAGAAAATTACGAGAACTGAAATAGCCTAGAACTCTGCGTATGCTCCTGAAGATACAAATGATCGTGGGCTATACGAGACAAAAACATTAAAATACGTGTTGTGAATTGCCCGCGTACGTTTAGGTTAGTGTTACTGTTAATGTTACGGTCAATGACGTCAATGTTAACCATTTATTGGGCAAATAGCCTGCTTACTTACCTGTACCTAAACCCTGGTCGAGCCATCGTTTATGAAAATGTTTCTCCTTTCCTAGGACTGACGGTTAAGAAACCTCAATTCGGTCCGCTTGCATAATTTTCTATGTTCATATTTCCTGAGAGGTAAACAATAATTACAATTTTCCAATATGTTTGCTGCTATTTTATCATGGTGCTCACTGACACAGCTACTTGTACGCCATTACTCACTTACTTACAAGCAAGTGATGCTTGTAAGTAAGTGAGTTATGTAACGTAACGTAGTGAAAGTAGGTAATGTATGTATGTAGGTGATGTATTGCAAGTGATATAGTAATTTAGTGTCACCCAACTAGTGGACTAATGCAAATCCTGCATTTTAATTGGCTACGCTACTAGACGACTATTAGTAATAGTCCTCGCGTAGCGAAATTTGCGCAATCGAGCGTGACGCTTTCTTTCGTTTTATTTCCAAATAAATATTTCTTCAACTTGCATTTGCTAACTTTATTATTGCCTTTACTGTCGGACTAGCTGGGTGATACTAAAACAATAAGACCCTTCGCCCTTAAGGGCCGCGGGTCTAATTGTTAATTTCAGTAAGTAAGAAATGTTATGCCGCCGGACATATTGTAAGTAGGTAATTTCGTATGTAGTAAGTGAGGTTTATAAGTAAGTAGTATGGCGTACTGTAGGTGATAATTACTTTCAGTTTATATATGAGTGAAATCAATTGCGTCTGAAGGTAGAATTTATACCTCGGCTACTTCCGAGAATTTTGGGAGATTTTTCGCATCTACATTATCTACTTTTACAACCAATCAACACACACCAAAAAAAGCTTTGTCGCTATGCGAATGCATTCTACACATGACGAACTGAAAAAATTAGCCACAAAACTAACAGATACCTTAGAAACAATGAAAATTGTTGTCTCGCTGTAAACTTTTAATTCTGTCTAGTTTTCTTCTGTTTGTTTACTTAACATATGCCTTGCTGTCTTTACAACTGCCGCTCGAAGGTCGCGGAGACGCCAGCAATACAAAAGTGGATTGATGGACGAATTCATTAATACTGCGGTATTAGCAAATTCCCATTCTGTTGGCCAGTCGTTCATGTGTGAGAGTCCTTGAACAGTCAACAAAACATGTGCTGGAAGATAACAAATAATCAAAGCTATGTAGAAGACAAAAGTGTTCATTGCACTTCTTTTCAATCGCACTATATTTAAATTATTTTCAGCGTCAGAACTTTGCACTGCGAGTTGTTGACCGAAAATCTGTAACTGATGTCGACGAACAATGTGATAAATTTTGATGTAATAAAATGTGGAAATTATAAGACAGATTATGGCAATAACGCCGGTAATAAGGCTATGTACCCGTGTTTTCCAAAGGTTAAAACATGACATAAGGAAATTACTCAACCATATAATTATTAAAGTGTACTTAACACGGGATTCAGTCACTAGAGTAGCATATCTCATGTGATAGTGAAGAGCCAGAAATTGATCCACAGTGATGGCTGTGATTGTCAAGAAAGAAACTCCACATAGAGAATACCCCATTATCACGGAAACATGGTGTACGAAACGGTCTTCCGTAAGTTGTTCAACAATATAAATCGGTTGAGCAACGAGACCAACAAGCAAATCTGAAACAGCGAGACTGCAGAGCATAATCATGTGCATTGAGCGAATGGAAGGCGTTCTTATTATGGCGGCCAATACCAAAGCGTTGCCCAGAATGGATATGAGCATCAGTGGAGCGTTAAGAACACAGTTTATGATGATAATAGTTTCAGGAGTAAAGTTGTCTTCATTGTCTGAATGATGATCTGTCGATCCATTGTTGTGTTTGTCGGTATTGTTCATCATCAACTTTTAACTTACTAGCAACCCAGCGTTGTCAAACTGTTTTTCTGACACCTAAAATTGACCAGAAAATGCCTCTTTTCGTTTCTGCGAAAAGCACAAAGTAAAGCTAAAGAACAGTGGAGACGCCCAACACCTGAAAGCAACACAGGTCAGTGCGATTTGTAACACATCCCTGTTTCTCAAGAAACCCCTTCTCGTGATTTTTTTCGTGAAAGGTGTTCATCAACAATTCATTTTTTCCGGAAAAGCGACACCTGTTATAACGTCAATGGCGGGTAACTAGAGCTTGATCCTAAATTTATACTTGTCCAGCATTTAATTGACATCTAGTCTCTTTTTGAGACTGTTATTGGAGGGATTATTCGTAACAGTATCCTACATCATAACACAGCCATTACTGCTTCACCTAAGCAACAAGGATTCCAAGAGGTAGAGCTGTAAAAATTTACGACCATTTACGAGCCAAATAAACTCGCTGTAAAAATTTTGAAATGTTGCGCTTATATTTGTAAAATGCAATTTCAATCTTTTAATCGTTTAGAAAAACGCTTGACAAAAGGGAGTACAATTCATTTATTTACACTACATATGTTGCATTACATTTATAGATTTACAGTACATTTCGTAGATGACAACGCTTACAATTTGCAAACCACAAGTTAAAACGCATTTCCATAAGTATTACAACACTTAGGTATACTTGTCGCCGTAGTGGGAAAAAATAAGCTACTACTCGACTAACTTTCAACTAGCACGTGCGAGGAAAGCGAAACGTAAGTGTGCGCAGTACCGTAACTTGAAGAATTTCTATTTTGATGACGTCACGAAAAACAAGGGTCTTTGAGTGATCTAAAACGCATATTAAGCGCGTTCCATACGGTGAATTTTTTTGAAAATTGGCACATGGATAGGATTTTTCTTTTTCTCGCTGTTGAGAAAAACTCATCAAATTTTATACATACATTAATGCAATACGCGTCAAAAACGAAAATTGCGAATTCCTCCGAAAATTATGTACAGATTTTCTCGTAGCTTTGTCAGTTGAAACTCCTTGTATGTTTACTCTGTTTCTCCCAAAACAAAGCGGAAAATTCACCATGTAGAAACCTAGAAACACCGTCTAGAAGTCAGGTAGGTTAAAAAAACAAGCCAAGCATTTCTGTCAGTAGTTGCCATAGCAACAACATTTAGGTTCTGAAAGTGTCTTCCATATGTAGTCTAAGGCTGTAGGTTTTTTATTATTGACCTTCTACCGAGTGCTATGTTGTAAACATTTGCCAAGGGAGAAATTACTTATGCATATGTAATATCCAAAGCTTTATGAAATACTATATAGAGCCACCTTAAACCAAGTCTAACGTGATACGATTACATTTGCATAACTCGAATCTCGACATCGGGTTGAATGGAGAGTATTAAGGTTTTTCCAAGTCAAGTAACCTTTTCGCTTTTTATATATCTGTATATCAGGTACAGTGCCACGGACGCTCTCAAGCTTGTAGGAATTGAACGAGATGTTGACTTTGCTTTGAGATGAAATATCACTGCGCGTAAAAACACATGCACTGTATAGTAAAGATATCAAACAACGTAGTTATGCTCAACTAACCTGTCTATTATTATAAGTATTTTTTGCTGAATATATTTGAGAATAAATGCGATCATTTTTAGAACGAGTGTCATTTCTGCTTGGTAGTATGGTCCTTGCTTCTTTTTTTCAGCGAGACCTAGACTTGAGAAAAATACAGTGGAACTTCTATTAAGGTCATTTCACTGAAATAGACCCTGCACTGAGATTTTTGTCAAACTTTGCGTGTTGATTGTTTACATTATAGGAACTTAAATTTTGAATTAAAAATGAGGGGTCCCAGCGTTCGTTTAGGAGCAATAACACCTTGTTTATATCCAATAAATCCTTTTATTATATGGCTTTGGCTTGTGGCCGATATAACGCGCGCTCTGATTGGTTAATTGTCACTGAATTGTAGGGCATTATTCTCCCGTAATGCCCACGGGCCGATTACGGATTATGCAAATTAGGAAGAGCCCGGTTCTGAAAATTCAAGCGCATTGAAGCGATGAAAGCCGATTAAAATCAGTACGGGAATATCAGTAGCTAAAAGTTTAGAGATATTTCTTTAATAAAATTTATATAGATGACTTACCAGTCGGTAACCTTGGCGGGCACTAGTGAAAAACAATCAAAGTTTGCCTAGTCTTAAGTAAAGCTAAAATCGCGAAGTAAAAAACACCATCGGCAGATCTGCCATGCATCCTGAGCAGAACACCACAAAGAAACTTATAAGTTATCATCTTAGTCACAGCAATTACCGAAGTATTGAACTCCGTCAAAGTTCTCGTCAAATCTATCTTATAATTTCCACATTTTATTACATCAAAATTTATCACATTGTTCGTCGACATCAGTTACAGATTTTTGCTCAACAACAAGCAGTGCAAAGTTCTGACGCTGAAAATAACTTAAACATAACGCGATTGAAGAGAAGTGCACTGAGCTCTTTCGTCTTCTACATAGTTTTAATTATATGTTATCTTCCATTGTATGTTTTATTGACTCTTCATGGACTCTCCATAAAGGTCTGGTCAACAGAATGGGAATTTGCTAATACCGCAGTATTAATGAATTCATCTATCAATCCACTTTTGTATTGCTGGCGTCTCCGCGACCTTCGAACGGCACTTGTGAAGACAGCAAGGCAGATGTTATGTAAACAAAGAGAAGAAAACTAGACAGAATTAAAAGTTTACAGCGAGACAACAATTTTCGTTGTTTCTAAGGTATCTGTTAGTTTTGTGGCTAATTTTTTCAATTCGTCTTGTGTCGAATACATTCGCATAGCGACAAAGCTTTTTTTGGTGTGCGTTGATTGGTTCTAAAAGTAGATGATGTAGATGCGAAAAATCTCCCAAAATATAAATTCTATCTTCAGTGTTCAGACGCAATTGATTTCACCCATATATAAACTGAAAGTAATTATCACTTACAAAACGTTATTTGACTTTACTTACTTACAGTACGCCATACTATACTGTACTTACTTATAAACCTCACTTACTACATACGAAATTACCTACTTACAATATGTCCGGCGGCATAACATTTCTTACTCACTGAAATTAACAATTAGACCCGTGGCCCTAAACGGCGAAGGGTCTTATTGTTTTAGTATCACCCAGCTAGTCCGACAGTAAAGGCAATAATAAAGTTAGCAAATGCAAGTTGAAGAAATATTTATTTGGAAATAAAACGAAAGAAAGCGTCACGCTCGATTGCGCAAATTTCGCTACGCGAGGACTATTACTAATAGTCGTCTAGTAGCGTAGCCAATTAAAATGCAGGATTTGCATTAGTCCACTAGTTGGGTGACACTAAATTACTATATCACTTGCAATACATCACCTACATACATACATTACCTACTTTCACTACGTTACGTTACATAACTCACTTACTTACAAGCATCACTTGCTTGTAAGTAAGTGAGTAATGGCGTACAATTAGCTGTGTCAGTGAGCACCATGATAAAATAGCAGTAAACATATTGGAAAATTGTAATTATTGTTTACCTCTCAGGAAATATGAACATAGAAAATTACGCTAGCGGACCGAATTGAGGTTTCTTAACCGTCAGTTCTAGGAAAGGAGAAACATTTTCATAAAAGATGGCTCGACCAGGGTTTAGGTACAGGTAAGTAAGCAGGCTATTTGCCCAATAAATGGTTAACATTGACGTTATTGACCGTAACAGTAACAGTAACACTAACCTAAACGTACGCCGGCGATTCACAACACGTATTTTAATGTTTTTTGTCTCGCATTGCCCACGATCATTTGTATCTTCAGGAGCATACGCAGAGTTCTAGGCTATTTCAGTTCTCGTAATTTTCTTCGATTGTTGAATGCACGAAAAGAATCACAAGATGTGTTCTTTCATCCCGGCTCCTTGTGCCTGGCCCTTCGCGAGCCACGCCTTCACTCACCGTTTGTCGCGTTCTTTCTTTACGTTAAAAAATTTGAAATGCTATGAACAGTCTAGCATAGTTGCGCATTCCTCGCCTCAATGTCGGCGAGTTGTCAGGGCTATTCCAGACGTGGACCCTATCGTGAAGGAAGAGTGTGTTCTATTCTACAATCGAAAAAAAAAAAAACCTCGGGGTTATGGAAGTTGGTTCGTCAGGAATTAACGTGGGTCTTAGTAGACACGCATTTTTTTCAAATATAAACAACGCTTGAAAGCTTGTGACTACTGCTGCACGTAATCAAGCCTATCACTGTTCTCCTGATGCAGTTGTTACGAAAATACTACATTTGAACCTCCCGTAAGCGACCTGGCTGGTTAATATGGGTTTTATTATAAACAGTATTTACTGACAACAATTTTGGGACTTTGATAGCTGGCCGCTTAAGTAAACCCCTGAGTGTAAAAGGACATTATGGGTTATCACTAGGAATCAAGTCCGTCTGCAAAGTACACAGATGATAGTCAGTCCATTGCCATGATTAAAATAAAAAGACGAGTTAACTGTTGTCAGGTCAAGCCGAGGGACGAAGCTGATAACACTTAACGACGGTTTGAGTATTCTAGGTATCATGAAAAACCAATAATCGCTTTTATTATACATTGTTGCAAATTTAAAACGTTCAGTGAGGGTCGTACAGGAGTATTCTCGTGATGCGTGATTAGCTGATTTTATTTTCCGTGAAACGTGAATTTAGGAAGTTATTCTAAGTGATTCGTGACCTGAAGGTTTTGCGTGACCCGTGAAGAACTTGAATTATTAACCGATATTCGTGATCTCCTGATTTGACCACTCTATTCTTGGTGATTTTGAGACGCGAGTTCTCTGAATGGTTACAGTCGTCTATCGAGAGTGTCTTAGGTATGCGATTTGCAATATGGAACCTCGACTTAGCCTTTCGCGATTTTGCTTTCTTCAAACACTCTTTCTAGTGTAAGGACAGGTTATTGAAATGAGTATCTTACTTGCTTATTTTCGTGATTCGGGAAAACGAAGTTTTTATATCCGTGATCCGTTATCCTCTATTTTTTCCGTTCGTGAACCGTGCCAGAGGACCCCCCCCCCCCGCCCCCCTGTGCGACCCTCTTCAGTTTATGAGTGAAAACAAACACTGAATGAAGAATTCATACCTTGCTTACACTTTAGCTATCTTGGCTGCTTTGGAGGATTTTGGGGGGATTTTCAGTTCCCACAGAATGAAGCAACGAGGTGCATTTCTACTCCGGATAGAATGCTAATCGTATCCCAGTTTCCGTAGCATGAAGCGACTACGTCCCTGTGATGGGATGCTAGTCCATCGCAGGGCTACCCCCGGCATTTAATTCGCCTTAACCCTGCCAATGAGACAATGAGGTAGAAGGCGAAGAAACGTGTTCGAACTGAAGTTCGTCGAAGTTAACAAAAATACTCCGCTACGCGTCGTTTTATGAACTCTCCTCTGGTCCCCTCTCGGTCTTTCGTGTTTGGTATACTTATTCCAATTCTCGATAACTTACATCAGCGTAAATATCGCTTTTAAATCTGATGGAATTGAAATACTACAGAAGAAGGTTTTCTTTTGGTTTTCATTTCAGTAAAAATTCAACACAGACAATAAAAACAGGAAATAAATATTATATGTTATCACCTAAGTGAGCTTTTTGGGGGGATGCCCCTTTCATCTGCTATTAATCCTCTAGCACGTCGAGAAAAATTTCAGGACACGTGGATCTAACATGACAAGATCCTGCAAATGTCGTTTATATCTTGTTTATTTATAATTCCCCGTAATAATATGAACCACAAAGCAAATACACTCCCGAGAAAAATAAAACAAAATTGGTTTCTCACGATTAACGTTCAGTAACTTCTTTTCCTAAGAAATACTTGTGTCTAGTTTTTTTCTGTTTGTTTATAGTCTAACATCTGCCTTGATGTCTTTACAACTGCCTGGCGAAGCTCGCGAGGACGCCAGCAATACAAAAATGGATTGATGGACGAATTCATGGATACTGCGGTATTAGCAAATTGCCATACTGTTCGCCAGTCCTTTATGGAGAGACCGTAAAGAGTCAATAAAACATATATTGGAAGATAGCAAATAATCAAAGCAATGTAGAAGACGAAAGTATTCATTGCGCTTCTTTTCAGTCGCGCTATGTTTAAGTTATTTCCTGTATTAAAACTTAGCGCTGCCTGTTGTTGAGCGTGACTTTGTAACTGATGTCGACGAACAATATGATAAATTCTGATGTAAGAAAATGTGGAAATTATAAGACAAATAATGATAACAGCGCCTGCAGTAAACCTATGTAAACTTTCGCTCCAAAGGTCAAACCCTGAAAGAAGGGAACTAATCAACCATATGATTATTAAAATATATTTAACACGGGATTCAGTCATTAAAGTAGCATATCTCATGTGATAGTGAAGAGCCAGAAATCGATCCACAGTCATGGCTGTTATTGTCAAGAAAGAAACTCCACATAAAGAATACCCCATCATCACTGAAACTTTGCTGAAAGTTGAAGTTGAGAGCAGAAACTTCAAATTGAGTGCAAAAATTTGAAGTTAAATTCCAAACTTAAATCGATCTAACTTTAAAAGGGACCTCAGATGTCGCTTATATCTTGTTTATTACAATTCTCCATAACAACATGAGCTACAAGTCAAACAAAATCTAAAGGAAAAAAGGAAAATTCCCATCTCGCTCTAAACGTCAATACATCTTTTCGTTCAGAAAGCATTTTGTCTAGTTTTCTTCTCTTTCTTTACATAACATCTGCCTTGCTGTCTTTACAACCGCCGTTCGGAGCGCGCGAAGACGCCAGCAAAACAAAAATGGATTGATGGACGAATTCATAAATACTGCGGTATTAGCAAATTCCCATTCTGTTGGCCAGACCTTTATGGAGAGTCCATGAAGAGTCAATAAAACATACAATGGAAGATAACATATAATTAAAACTATGTAGAAGACGAAAGAGCTCACTGCACTTCTCTTCAATCGCGTTATGTTTAAGTTATTTTCAGCGTCAGAACTTTCCACTGCTTGTTGTTGAGCGAGAATTTGTAACTGATGTCGACGAACAATGCGATAAATTCTGATGTAAGAAAATGCTGAAATTTGAAGACAAATGACAACAAAAACGGCTACTAGAATGCCATGTGTACGTGAACCCAAAGGCTTAAACCCCGATATAAGGAAGCTAATCAACCATATAATTATTAAAGTATATTTAACACGGGATTCAGTCACTAAAGTAGCATATCTCATGTGATAGTGAAGAGCCAGAAATCGATCCACAGTCATGGCTGTTATCGTCAATAGAGAAACTCCACATAAAAAATATGCCATCATCACTGAAACATCGTGTACGTAACGGTCTTTCGTAAGTTCTTTAGCAATATAAATCGGTTGAGCAACGAGACCAACAAGCAAATCTGAAACAGCGAGACTGCAGAGCATAATCATGTGCGTTGAGCGAATGGAAGGCGTTCTTATTATGGCGGCCAATACCAAAGCGTTGCCCAGAATGGATATGAGCATCAGTGGAGCGTTAAGAACACAGTTTATGATGATAATAGTTTCAGGAGTAAAGTTGTCTTCATTGTCTGAATGATGATCTGTCGATCCATTGTTGTGTTTGTCGGTATTGTTCATCATCAACTTTTAACTTACTAGCAACCCAGCGTTGTCACACTGTTTTTCTTACACCTAAAGTTGACCAGAAAATGCCTCTTTTCGTTTCTGCGAAAAGCACAAAGTAAAGCTAAAGAACAGTGGAGACGCCCAACACCTGAAAGCAACACAGGTCAGTGCGATTTGTAACACATCCCTGTTTCTCAAGAAACCCCTTCTCGTGATTTTTTTCGTGAAAGGTGTTCATCAACAATTCATTTTTTCCGGAAAAGCGACACCTGTTATAACGTCAATGGCGGGTAACTAGAGCTTGATCCTAAATTTATACTTGTCCAGCATTTAATTGACATCTAGTCTCTTTTTGAGACTGTTATTGGAGGGATTATTCGTAACAGTATCCTACATCATAACACAGCCATTACTGCTTCACCTAAGCAACAAGGATTCCAAGAGGTAGAGCTGTAAAAATTTACGACCATTTACGAGCCAAATAAACTCGCTGTAAAAATTTTGAAATGTTGCGCTTATATTTGTAAAATGCAATTTCAATCTTTTAATCGTTTAGAAAAACGCTTGACAAAAGGGAGTACAATTCATTTATTTACACTACATATGTTACATTACATTTATAGATTTACAGTACATTTCTTAGATTACAACGCTTACAATTTGCAAACCACAAGTTAAAACGCATTTCCACAAGTATTACAACACTTAGGTATACTTGTCGCCGTAGTGGGAAAAAATAAGCTACTACTCGACTAACTTTCAACTAGCACGTGCGAGGAAAGCGAAACGTGAGTGTGCGCAGTACCGTAACTTGAAGAATTTCTATTTTGATGACGTCACGAAAAACAAGGGTCTTTGAGTGATCTAAAACGCATATTAAGCGCGTTCCATACGGTGAATTTTTTTGAAAATTGGCACATGGATAGGATTTTTCTTTTTCTCGCTGTTGAGAAAAACTCATCAAATTTTATACATACATTAATGCAATACGCGTCAAAAACGAAAATTGCGAATTCCTCCGAAAATTATGTACAGATTTTCTCGTAGCTTTGTCAGTTGAAACTCCTTGTATGTTTACTCTGTTTCTCCCAAAACAAAGAAAATTCACCGTGTAGAAAGCTAGAAACACCGTCTAGAAGTCAGGTAGGTTAAAAAAACAAGCCAAGCATTTCTGTCAGCAGTTGCCATAGCAACAACATTTAGGTTCTGAAAGTGTCTTCCATACGTAGTCTAAGGCTGTAGGTTTTTTATTATTGGCCTTCTACCGAGTGCTATGTTGTAAACATTTGCCAAGGGAGAAATTACTTATGCATATGTAATATCCAAAGCTTTATGAAATACTATATAGAGCCACCTTAAACCAAGTCTAACGTGATACGATTACATTTGCATAACTCGAATCTCGACATCGGGTTGAATGGAGAGTATTAAGGTTTTTCCAAGTCAAGTAACCTTTTCGCTTTTTTATATATCTGTATATCAGGTACAGTGCCACGGACGCTCTCAAGCTTGTAGGAATTGAACGAGATGTTGACTTTGCTTTGAGATGAAATATCACTGCGCGTAAAAACACATGCACTGTATAGTAAAGATATCAAACAACGTAGTTATGCTCAACTAACCTGTCTATTATTATAAGTATTTTTTGCTGAATATATTTGAGAATAAATGCGATCATTTTTAGAACGAGTGTCATTTCTGCTTGGTAGTATGGTCCTTGCTTCTTTTTTTCAGCGAGACCTAGACTTGAGAAAAATACAGTGGAACTTCTACTAAGGTCATTCCACTGAAATAGACCCTGCACTGAGATTTTTGTCAAACTTTGCGTATTGATTGTTTACATTATAGGAACTTAAATTTTGAATTAAAAATGAGGGGTCCCAGCGTTCGTTTAGGAGCAATAACACCTTGTTTATATCCAATAAATCCTTTTATTATATGGCTTTGGCTTGTGGCCGATATAACGCGCGCTCTGATTGGTTAATTGTCACTGAATTGTAGGGTATTATATATGGGTTATTGACCAAGTGTAAGGTCAAGATGGCTGGATATTGGCCAAGTTCTTTTTTTGCGAGTTTATGGACCGAGACGGAGTCGAGGTCCATAAACTCGCAAAAAAAGAACGAGGCCAATGTCCAGCCATCTTGACCGAACAAGCTTGGTCAATAAAGGATTTATTATATGGCTTTCGGGGAAATTTTTCTTGCGGGACACGGCGGGTAGTCCCGAGCGGGCAAGATAGCTCCATCTTGCCCGCTCGGGTAGCCAATCACAGCGCAGGATTTGATTCATCTGGCCCGCTCGCGGAGCTAGCCATATAATAATCTCCCGTAATGCCCACGGGCCGATTACGGATTATGCAAATTAGGAAGAGCCCGGTTCTGAAAATTCAAGCGCATTGAAGCGATGAAAGCCGATTAAAATCAGTACGGGAATATCAGTAGCTAAAAGTTTAGAGATATTTCTTTAATAAAATTTATATAGATGACTTACCAGTCGGTAACCTTGGAGGGCACTAGTGAAAAACAATCAAAGTTTGCCTAGTCTTAAGTAAAGCTAAAATCGCGAAGTAAAAAACACCATCGGCAGATCTGCCATGCATCCTGAGCAGAACACCACAAAGAAACTTATAAGTTATCATCTTAGTCACAGCAATTACCGAAGTATTGAACTCCGTCAAAGTTCTCGTCAAATAGATTCCCTCGCTTTGACACAAGCAAGTGTAAATCAGCTTCCAGGATCATCAGATGTAAACAATCGGGCGGTTTCTGTCGGTAGCAGTGTTTCTGATAACTGCAGACGTTCACAAGGCTTGAAATGTTCATCCATAAATCCCAGAATGAAGAAGGCGAAGATATGTTGTCGAAAGCGAATGCGAAGATCGAGTTAAGCTTATTTTGAGCAGTGCATTCTGAAGCATTAGTATTTTCTTTCACCGAAAGACGGTTGGTTTGGACAATTTTGAAGCACTTGCTGTCTTTTCTATATGCGTTGACGTTTCGCCCCAAAAGTCGGAAAAACTTCCCCATCAACTTGTGGTAGCACGATACTAAAATACGTTTTTGAGGCTGTGACAGTGACTTTTCCGTAAAGAAATGAGTGTTTTTAACGGGATACGTAATACAGTGGTGAAATTCACTGACTGTGTAGTTTTGCTCTAGGTTTGAGACGATGAATGAATCGGTAAACGCGCGCATCGCCGGATGTAAATTGACGACTTCCGCTCGAATGATTTTTCTCTTTATTGATGAGCCATATAATAAACAACTTAATAACCTCGACCGTTCGGTCGTTACGGGCAAATCTCAAACCTCGGCCTACCGTATTTACCTCGCTATCGCTCGGTCAATACGGCAAGACCTCAGTTTGAGATTTTCCCGTAACGACCTCACTCTCGGTTATTAAGTAGTTAATAATAGCACCCTGATTATGGTCACGATTGCTTGCTAAATTCACGTTTCCGACGATTGTTTCTGGTTCTACACCGAGCATTGGTCCATATTTATTTTAAACAGAGAAATTTATTACTCAATTCAAAACAGAAGGAAAAAAAATGGTAGGTCACCGTACTTTACACCACTGTTCTTTAGCTTTAATTTGTTTTGTGCTTTACGCAGAAAGGGAAAGAAAAATATTTTGGTCATTTTTAGGTGTAAAAACAAACAGTTTGACAACGTTAGTTACCTGGATGTTTGAAAATTGACAATGAACAATACGAACAAACATAACAATGGATCGGCAGACCATCATTCAGGCAATGAAGACAACTCTACTCCTGAAACTATTATCATCATAAACTGTGTTCTTAACGCTCCACTGATGCTCATATCCATTCTGGGCAACGCTTTGGTATTGGCCGCCATAATAAGAACGCCTTCCATTCGCTCAACGCAAAACAGAAGTGGATTAATGGACGAATTCATGAACACTGCAGTAAGAGCAACTTGCCATTCTGTTTTCCAGTCCTTTATGGAGAGTCCATGAAGAGTCAATAAAGCATACAATGGAAGATAATAAATAATTAAAGCTATGTAGAAAACGAAAGTGTTAATGTTCAATGCACTATTTTTCAATCGGGCTATGTTGAAGTTATTTCTAGTATTGGAGCTTTGCAATGCCTGTTGTTGAACGTGAATTTGTAACTAATGTCGACGAACAACACGATAACTTCTGATGTAAGAAAATGTGCAAATTAAAAGTCAAATTATAGCAATAATGACTGTAATAAGGCTATGTACACGTATGTTCCAAAATTAAAACCCTGATCCGAGGAAGCTAATCAACCATATAATTAAAGTATATTTCACATGGGATTCAGTCACTAAAGTAGCATATCTCATGTGATAGTGAAGAGCCAGAAATCGATCCACAGTCATGGCTGTGATTGTCAAGAAAGAAACTCCAGATAAAGAATACGCCATCATCACTGAAACATAGTGTGCGTAATGGTCTTTCGTAAGTTCTTTAACAATATAAATCGGTTGAGCAACAAGACCAATAAGAAAATCTGAAACAGCGAGACTGCAGAGCATAATCATGTGCGTTGAGCGAATGGAAGGCGTTCTTATTATGGCGGTCAATACCAAAGCGTTGCCCAGAATGGATATGAGCATCAGTGGAGCGTTAAGAACACAGTTTATGATGATAATAGTTTCAGGAGTAGAGCTGTCTTCATTGTCTGAATGATGGTCTGTCGATCCATTGTTATGTCTGTCGGTATTGTTCATCATCACGTTTTAGCCGTTAGCGTTGTCGAACTGTTTTTGCTTTTCACCTGAAAGTGACCAAACATTCTTTTCCTTTCGGCGAAAGGCACAAAACAATAGTGGAAACGCCCAACACCGTGAAAGCAACACAGTTTATTGCTCTCTGTAAAACATAACTCCTTTTTTTTTGACGTTTTGTCGTGTAAGGTGTCCATCAACCATTTACATATACAAAAAAAAGTAACACCAGTTTATAGTGAGTGACATGGGCGAGAAATTAGAATTTGATCCTAAATAGAACTTGATGAGCATTAACTTGATAAGACTTCTTAGGTTATTTCCTTGGCCTGTTAAGAGGAAATATCCCTAACACTTTCCTATTATCACACATCCATTACTTGGTTAAAAATATTTGCCTCAAAATACCCTTGCAGACTTTTGCTAGAATGAGGACTCTGCGCATACTTATAAAATCGGGACTGGCCTGAGTCCGCGTTCTTGGTGCGTTCTTGGGCTTTGGGGACGAAAGCATTGCAACAACGGGAGGAAAAGTCCTTAAAACCTGTCTTTCGGTATTTTCTCGAAAGAGCTCGCACTAGATACTGCAGCGCAGCACAGCACAGCGCAGCAAAGTGCAAGCACAGCGTAGCGCAGCACAGCAAAGCGTAGCACAACATAGCGCAGCACAGCATAGCGCAGCACAATGCAAGTACAGCATAGCGCAGCACAGCATGGCGCAGCACAGTGCAAGCACAGCATAGCGTATCGTATAGCGTATCGTAGCATAGCGTGTCGCAGTGAAGTACAGAACAGAACAAAAAAGACGATGAACTATACTTGAATCACTTGTCTTCCTTCTCCTGTATGTTCTTAGAAGTACTTTTCCTCCCCCCCCCTCTCTCTAATGGACCCACGTCTTGCGTTACCCTGACAATACGCCGATTTTGCGGTGAGAAATGTGCTGCTATGCTGAACTGTTCACAGCGTTTCTTATTTTTTGACGAAAGTACTCTACAAATTCCGAGTGAAGAGAGCTCGGAGAGGGAAGGGGCGAGTGAGCGGGTCTTGGGAGAAAGAAAAAACATCTTGTGATTCTTTTTGCGCATTCAGCGATCGAAGGAAATCATAGCAATCGAAAAAGAACGCTTCGAATGCTCTAGTGAGATACAAATGATCACGGGCAACGCAGTTCAAAAATACAAACAAGGAGGCATTTTGAACTCGGCCAGCGTAACTGAATTGTACGGTCGACTTGACATCGGAACTACTGCGTTGCTTGTTAACAGGACTCCACATTACATTATTAAAGGTACATCATCACATTATTTTAGGTAAGTTGTTGCTGAATTCTTGCATTTCAATGCTACCAATGCCCTGAACGTTTCGAAAAATTGTCGATAAATCACTTGACATTCTAGCGACATAAACAGCTTCAAATTTTAGCAAATCTTTTAGCAGAATACGGTCAGCTAAATTGACCAATCACAGCGCGTATAGTAACTAAATTAGTCTGATTATTTACGTGTTAATTTTTTGTGCACGAGACCTTGCAATGTTCAATGTGAGAAGTAATTAGTTTGTTAGTTGAATTGAAACCATAAAAGTGTATCCTTACAACTTTCAAGCTTCTTTAATGTTTGAACAAGGAAGAAATTTCACAAACCACTGAACCCAAGTTAAGAACAACATTAATGAAAGTCTTGGGTGGACACAGCGACAGTTTTGAGCTTCCGATATACTTCTTGCCCACATACAAAACTAACAAAAGCTATTTGTTCAATGACGTTGATACATTCTGCTTTTGAAAAGGGTACTCCCATATTATTTAGGAACAAAACCAGAAACACTTCTATTGTATAGTCAACACACGTACATGCGACACTGAATAATTCTTTTTGAATTTCTAAACAGCAAAATCTCTCTGAGGGGTTTATTCCTATGAGATAAAATAAAAAAATAGGAAAAACGGTCAAAAACGTTTCTCCTTTTTACGTTTCACACTTCACGCTTCACGCTTCCGGTGATTGCGTGAAGTTCGTAATGACGTCAGAGGTAGGGCGCGAGGCTTTGTTCCGTCTGAAAATATCGAGAACTGTGTCAACAAAGCGAGATAATTGTAAAGGAAAAGGATTTGTTTGTCTTAAGATTGCATTCATCCTGTCAACCCCTTCCAAATTGGCCGTCATTTGCATTCTATCAACTGAGGCGATAAGGAAAGTGTTTTTCGATGTGCGGCAACCGTTTAAACAGTTGCTAAGCCGGTCGAAGATTTGTTTGTAAGGCTCTCCGAACCGGTGACTTTTGAGCAGTTTGTGAGGGATGAATGAGCTGGTTGGTTAAACGCAAAGATTTTGTACGTTAACTACAATCGATTCATGCATTGGAGAGTCACTGAAGGAGATGTCGAGGTGTTGTGGAAACTTGTTTGTGCCACCCGTCCAAACAAGATGATTTCTTGTTGTTTTTATGGGTGACAATTTGGCCAACGAAAACCACTTTCGCATTGTTTTGGGCTCTTTATATGCTGTGTACATCCTTAGTTACAGTTAATATAATTTCACGGCCGGGGTCCGCTTCAAATTCCTTCGTTCATAAACATCTGTGTTGTGTGTACGAGAATTTACGCACAACGTTTAACGCGTGGAACAAGATCAGATGTTTGGTAAAAGATGACAGCACCGTTTTGGAGCACGTAGCGGAGAGCTTTGGAGCTTCAAAGAACGTCTCATTTATGATATGGCCGATTATGAAGTACCTCAAGAGGAAGATGAGACTGGTAAAAGTAACAGTGTTACAGTTCTTGTCGAGAACGAAAAACCGATCGCTTCTGAAGACGTGGTCGAAGACAAGTCACGTTCTTCGTCTATCGCATGGTCCACGCGGAGTTCGATTGCGAACCAGTTACAAAGAACTCGTGAAAAGTTTCGCAGTTTGAAGCGGCGCTCATCTGTTGAGAACTTTGGACAATTTGGCTTCTTAGTCCCCGCCTTGGCATTATTTCCACAAGCTGATGGGGTAAGCACAATTTAAGCTTATTGTTTATTCAAGTAACATGTACATGTAGCGAAATAAATGTCTGAATCGCGAATGTTGTGATTTTACAGAAAAAATGTTTGTGTCATAAGGTCAATCAGTAATCATTTGAACATATGTCAGGTCAAAGATCATAAATATTTAAATAAAAAAACTATTTAAAAGTTGGAGTTTTGAAGTACCAAAAGTTATGTAATGTGCAGTTCCTGAAAATATCCATACTCTCCCGACAGAAGTTATGGAATTTCCGGGAGGTGGCATGGGAGGTTCTACAAGACGAAATGTAGGAAGCTTAATTCGAATTTCCAGAGGGGTTTTGGGATCCAAGAAAAACCCCTTCTGTGCGTGGGGGAGGCACAAATTAGTGCAAACAGTACCTAGCATATGTTTGGTCTCAAAGACTCTTAATCCCATCTCAATATCTCAAAATCTTTTGTTATGTCTCCATCCTCAGAGATCCAGGGATAGTAAGTGGGGGTAAGAGAGAGTTAAAGGACCCAGTTTTGGACAGGAATCTTTGCATGCTGTCAAGCATTGGAAAACAAAAGAAACGTTGTAAAAATAACAAATGCGTGAAAAGCATCATGTTCAATACTGGGTCTTAAATGTGGCAGGGGAAAAATATTTGCCAAAGAAGTGATGAGTCATGAAGTCTCGTTTTTGTGTTTCGTTCTGTCTTTAAGTCTAAAATCAGTTACTCACAGTCTTGGATTTTCAAAACTAGAAATATCTCGACATCTCTTTGCCACTGATTACACCTAGTCACACTGGTCACACCTTTAGAGGTGACAATAAACACTTAATGATTAACTTCAGGGGAAACACTGAGTTTTGTTCCCTCAAGATCTGTTGTGTTCTCCCAGACAGACTATGGACAGCAAGATGAGGCAGAAAAGCAAACAAACTCACTGCTTTCATTTCACAGGCAATTTCCTCCACATTTAGCCTGAAATGTCCTGCCCTCTGCCTAATCCACAGGCAAAAATCTCTTGCCCGCAGATTAGGCTGTCAGGTGTCATCCATCTGTCATAATTTTCAGGCTGCCTCCAAGTGAATTTACATTGTATGTACAGGTTGTTTATTTTGTTATGGTTACAAACACCTTTATTTATTGACATGCAAAGTTAAATTCAGCTTGGCTGCTGACAAAATCAGTTCTTGTTCAATAAAACTATAATATTAAAAACTTGGCAGATTATCAATTTATGATCTTGGTTGTAATGCTAATCATTTGATGAATTTTATTGTTTTCTTTTATGGTTGTGCATGCATAGTAAAATTAATATTTTGAGTTGCTTTTTAGAGATCTATAAATTTCATATTCAATTCTGCTATTAATTGACAATCACAACTTACTTAATATTTATCTAGTAACTAATATTCATAAATGGAATTTTTTAAAGTTATTGTTTTAATTAATTTTGTTATTTGCTGTAATGTGTAAACTGTGAGTTCATGCCATAGCAACAGGTAGTGTATATGACATGTATATGACAACTGAGTGTTAAGTAATATTTTCTTATTCTGTCTTAAAAGTAAACTTAATTATAAATTTTAAACTTTTTTTTCAAATCCAGACTGAAGTTAATGATTTCAAGGTCTAGTAGATATTTAAAGGTTCTGATCTGACTTGTCTTGTCTTAATGCTCAGACAAGATTTTCTTAACATGGAAACTTCAACAGTGAGTATTAAAATGTACTTAATTGGAACACCTGGAAATGTATTTTTTAAAAATGCTTGTTTGCTGTCTGGCAGTTACTGTAACATAATTTAGTGAACTATATAATGAAAGTGAATGCAATCTATCATCTGTTTGAATTTCTTCTTTCTACTCCAGTTAACATATGATTTATTTCCAAGTATTAATTCATTATCTCATCATAACAATGGTCAAAACAGTATAGTATCAAATAAAACAAGATAAACATATTAATTCCACCCATGGTATTTTGAATTGTTGAAATGATATATACTTTTAGAATTTACCATGCCAATCTAACAGCTAAAAGGCAACCAATCTTTACTTGATTGAATGTAAAATTTAGCTGACTAGACTGTACCAATTTAAATTATATTTTAATAGTTTTCAGACAATTGAAATCGCGGGGGGGCACTGCCACATATGGGCTATATAGGTATGTGCCGCTGTGAAGGGTATGGTTTTCAAGCAGTTTGCGCTAGGATCGGGTATATAAATTAGAGCGTTTGGGTCTAGAATAGGGTATAATTTTTCACAAAACTGACTACTTGGTTGAAGATTTTATCTAGATTAAGGAAACCAGGAATTGTCACTCAAACATATAAAAATAATCAAATCGGCAAGTTTAAATTTACGCAAATTAGCCCAAACAGTGTTGATGGATGGGGGATTTGGGGAGTTTACTCTAGTATAGGGTAGCAAAATTCAGCTGAACTAACTCTGGTATAGGGTCCCAGCGGCACACCCTCACCCAGAAATTCCTAAAGTATCGTCTCCGGGATTGAAATACCCGATACTATTTTTGTTTTGCAATGTCTCTGTTTATAAATCTTTGACAGTACTATGATTAAAATTGTTTTTAGGCTGATGCTCTCACACAACAGTTTGGTGATCTACAAGGTACTCACAGAGAACTCAAGTTAGCTTCAGCACACATTGACGATGCACTTAAAGGAAGGTAAGCTGGTACCCAAGAACAGGAATGAATTTGAGTGGCCATTCTATTATTAATAAGGAATGTGGGTGAGAGCTATAATGTAATGCTATTTTCCTTAGATTGTTAATGGTACTGGTCCTGAGGAAGACTAACTTTGCCAGTTGAAACATTCACCCTTTTGCTGTAGTACCAGCCTTGCAGTCAAGGCTCTAGAGTATGACTGTATCCAAAAAGAGGAGGTTGGCTATGCGCAGCAGAAGTGTTATGCTAGTTGTTCCTGTTACTAGTTGTCCCTTCCACTCCCTCAGGCTTTCCTGGTAGAATCATCTTGCAGTCACCGCCCTACTTCTCCTCCTTATCATTATCATCATCATTATTGATCATCATCACTATCACCATTATGGTCCTCATTACATGGCTGTCATCATCATGGTCATTCTCTTCATTACCCCACCATTGTCATCATTTGTCATTGTTGTCGTCATCATCATAATTACACAGTTGGTCAGCAGAAGGCTGTGTGCTACATCCATCCATTTTATACTTTTATTAACATTCTATGTGTTTCAATTTTTCTTGTAGAGGAAGCTACGGAAAAGCTCGTTCATACTTCAAACCTAAGCTTGCCCAAAGGTACCATGGTCGAATGTGACCATTCTTAATACAATGTATAAGCATTTATCAAAATTTGCATTTCTTTTAAGACAACTGGTTAAATGTAAATTATGAATAAAAATGCTTAATATTAATTAAATATGATGTTGATGATTTCTTGGATCATATACAATAGGTGCTTTGATATTTTGGACAACCCTTGGTTTCGTCGACTCATCATCTGCAACTCTCTGATTCACTCTTTTCTTATCTTCTTTGAGCCTCCAACTATTCAAGTATTAAGGTAAGTTTAAAGTTCCAGACTTAATTAAGACTTTTAAGCTTGCATGCATGTACAATTTGGCCTTTATCATTCAGATCACATGTACTAAAGTCACCTGTGGTTGAGTGTCGAGCGATACCCTTGATGGATAGCCTTGATTGACCCTTGATTGGCACTCGATTGATACTCGATTGACACCTCAGTTGACACTTGATCAACACTCCATCGACATCTCAGTCGACAGTTGGTTGACCGTCAATTAATTTTGATCGATGCATATGAGTCGGTCGACACTTGGCTGACTATCAACTGATTGTTGATCAAGTGTCAATCAGGAGTCAATTGGGATGTTGATCGAGTACCAATCAAGGGTATTGATAGACATTTGGCCACAGATGCCTTTAGCACACATGATCCCGTTATTCTTTAGAGGCATGTGAATTTCTTAATCAAAATGAGACTGGTTAATATGTAGAAACTACAATGTTTTGAGCTGTTAAGTGACCTTAAAGAGATTTCTCAGACCTAGCAGCCAGTAAAAACCTTGAGCTTGAAATCCAAAGGTTTAAAGAGTAATGTCCTTCTTTTTCTCTAGCGTTCATCCATTGGTGTATGCTTTGAATCTGTTCTGTATCTTGCTGTTCATCTTTGATCTTGTGGTGCACATCATTTTCTTGACGTGGCCTGTGTTCTGGTCCAGAAGTGCTGAGGGAGGACAGTGGAATGGGTAAATAACTAACTATGAAGCTGATAGATGGGACCATGTGTACTAAGGGCATCAGTGGTGGAGTGTCAATTGATACCGTACCCTTGATGGACATCTCAATCAGTACTCGATCGACATTCCGATCGATTCTTGGTCGACACATGAAAGTTGATTGACACTTGATCAACAGTCAGTCGATAGTCAGCTGCGTGTTGACCAACTTATGTTTGCATCGATCAAAAATTAGTCGACTGTTGACTGAGATGTTGATGTAGTGTGATGATAGAGTATTAGTTTAGGGTTGATCAAGTACTGATTGAGATGTCCATCAAGGGTAGCAGTTGATGGTATCGATTGATCCTCAACTACAGATACCTTTAGTATAAATGATACAATAGATGTCTAACATTTTCAAAACAAATAATATTATTTAACAAAGATAAAGAAATTGTCTTTAGTGATGTACCAGACTGTCGATATAAACAGAAAACCTGCATTTAATACATTGTATTTAATGTTTCATAATGGTGCAAGGATGAAATCATATCAAAGACCACCACACAAAGACCAACACATAAGCCATGATTTTATTTGTATTCTTGGTATTGTACTGGAAGTAACTTGCAATGCATGTTCGTCAGGGGGAATATAATTAAAAAGAGATTAATGTCATTTGCATTTGAAAAGACTCCCTGCATTAGCCTCAATTACAAGCTACAAGGACCCTCCAATCCAATATTTAGAATACGAATCAAATTATATGCCTGGCCTATTCTGGAACAGTCAACCAAATCTGAAGATGATCAGCCAATTCTGCAAATACTGACAGAGTCTGAGTAATTGACTGTTGTTAAGTTAGACTTAGTGTGCTGATATCAAGTCCTGAAGCTTGATCTCAAAGTTATTTCTAAACGAAACATTTATATGTTTCAGGGTGGAATTTGTTCTTGTTTGTTGTTTCACTGTGGATTTTATGTTGCTGATTACATCCAGGGCTTTAGGAAAGGTAGGTTGAAATGAAATAAGTGCCATAAAAAGATCTATTGCACTTTAAATGCATGGATGCTGGTCAACCAGTGTATGACATTTGCAGACTGCAGACAGCAGAATTTTTTTATAGCGTATTCCCATTTTCATTATCAATAGCTTAAGGTTACAGTATACCTTCGGTCAGCAATTTTCTTCAAATTTGGATTTTTGGGTCAAAATAGTGGTCGAAGAATAATCTCTAATTTCTGAAAAAAAAATTTGAAAAAGGTTAAATATTGGCGGAGAAATGGCGGTTTTACGTTTTCACTGGAAGTAAAAGTTTACCTCTTGATTGACAGCCCTATGGCGCGTATGCAATCAACTGAGACAATTTTCGTGGGAATTACCTATATGGATGTCACAAATTGACTACTCAGTTGATCAGCATTGTTGTTTGATATTAGGCGTGTCTCTATTAAGTTATAAGTAAACATAGACCACGTTTAAACCATGGACTGGTTCGAAAAAGCGAAAACAGCGAAGAACGAATGAAAATACAGCAATGAGTGAAGAAGCGAAAATTTGCCACGCGGATGAAGCTATAGTTATCGTATAAGGCAGGCAAATATTCGTGGTAAGAGAAAAGAAAGGTTCTGTAAAAATTTCGGAACTTGACAGCAATAACAGGGATGCTGACAGAGACTCTTCTGATGAGTCCGATATCGACGAATTGTTGGACTCATTGAGACCATTTGAAATATTATCCATGCACAGTTGCCCACACACAGTTGCTCTCCGTGCTGTCTTTTGTTTGTTTCCTTCACTCAGCCACTCTAGCGTTTGTATCCTTTTTAGTCTTCCCCATTTTGTCAGACCAGCTTCAAGAAAAACCGAGCTACAGAAAAATTATCTCTCTGCCTTCGGTTCCTTGAGCGCATTGCAAAACACAAGAGTTTTTTAGAGATGCGCACGTAAATTTCACCAGGAGGTTAACGGTAGTAAAGTTTCCCTGTGCTGATTGGCTTATTTATCTGAGAACCCAGTTGAAGGCGTTTGTCGGCGGAGTTTGTTTGCGAAGCAGAAAATTTTTCTTAGCGCTGTTTTCTCGAATAAATTTTTTCACTTGAAGCAGACACTTTAAAGAGTTATAACTCAAAGGGAATTTGTTCAATTGCTCTTAAATTTGGACAGTGGCTAGTTTAACATATAAACTACAAAAGCGTATCTGGGAATTGTTAATTTCGAAGTACTTTTTCTTCGAGAGTGATTTTTGTACGATCATTCCACATTTTTTAAATCCTATTTCGAAAATGTTCTGTAACTTTTTACTGCAATCGAATATGCCAAAATGCAGACACGCTTTTTAAGCGCTTTGGGCCCTGAAACCGAGGAAAAAATTAAATTGGCGAAAGACAAAATTCGCTTTGACTTGTAGCTTATGAAAGGTGATTTGGGCGCTCGCATTTAGTGGTCGTGAAAAATTCGACAATTCATTTTCTTTCAAAATTCTTGGTATAGTTTGATAGCCAGCTCCATAAGCTTTAATTTGATATAGGGGTTTAAGTATCTACAGCTTAAACTGCACGCGCTACATCGCTTGCGCGCGAGACACCCCTGAAGGTATACTGTAACCTTAAACCATAAACAGGGTAACCTGAGTCATGATATTCAGGCTAACCAGAGTACTATCTAAACCTGAATGTAGTCTCCAGTCTGCAAATGTCATACCCTGCTGGTAAACTATATGCATGTCACTGAACAATTTTAGTCCATTAGGACTTCTTTATCCAATGTCCAATACACTAGTGTATCCATTAGACCCAAGCTATATATATACTTCACAGAGGTTTTTTTGATTGGCCTTTGGTATTTAATAATAATTGTGTATAATATTATCACAAAATTAATTAACTATATGCATGTCACTGAACAATTTTAGTCCATTAGGACATCTTTATCCAATGTGCAATACACTAGTGTATTCATTAGACCCAGGCTATATACTTCACAGAAGTTTTTTTGACTGGCCTTTGGTATTTAATAATAATTGTGTATAATTATTATCACAAAATTAATTTTACATTTACCTTGTTCGTATTTCCTCTTTTTCTCTCTCCCAGTATCTACCACAGGTTTTTAGGTCCCTCAGGTTAGCTCTTATATTGTGCAAAGTCAAGAATATCCAACATATTTTTAATGTAAGTATTCCCTTGCATGAATTGGCCAATAGTTTTTTTTTTTACCACAATTGCTACTTATCTTACAGTATGATTGGCTAATTTGCTGTTGTCGATAAGAGTCCACACAACTCTGCTTGCGTCAATTTGTCACGCTCTTGGTCACCCTCTAAAAACACATTTTCTTTGACATTGATATTGAGGTAAAAAGCAAATTGAATGTGGTTTAAGGTTGTCTGTACTCTTATCGATAATGATATGTACCATCACAGTGGTCAAAATTTGTTGTGGACTCACCTGGCTGTGCCTCGTGAGTCCACAACGTTTTGACCATTGTGATGAAGCCTATTATTGTCGATAAGAGTACAGACAGCCTGAAACCACATTCGATATGTTAGATTGATTTGTAATATGATAAAGGAAAGAATGGAATTCAAAGCTAACCTGCATACTAGCTGTTCAGAGTTATGAATTATACTTTAAGCCTTATGTAACTAGTTGACAATTTGCTGTGATAAATATTTTCCAGGTATTGATGACAATTGGATTTAAACTTTCTAAGGTACAGTTAACAATTGTTTTGTGTAGTATCTTCAAAGAGGTCAATGTAAGCTCAAGCCACACCCGGCTGGGGTCATCTGCAATGGCACTGATGTACTAGGCTTCTGTTTCTTTTATTTCTGAGCCTGAAGTTTTTTTTTTGTGTGGAGGCGTCATAGCCTCATGGTTAGTGCATTTGTCTCCAGATCAAGCAGTCTAGGTTTGAACCCTGGCCAGGAACTTTGTGTTGCTTTCTCGTGCAAGACACTTTACTCTCACAGTGCCCCTCTCCACCCAGCTGTACAAATGGGTACTGGCCCATTTACTGGCCCATTTGCTGGGGGTAACCCTGCAATGGACTAGCCTCCCTTCCAGGGGAGAGTAGAAATATTCTGAGTGGCTTCATGCTACAGAAATTGGGATAAGCTTGCCTGATGAGCAACTTGGCTCGTATGCAGACTTTATGTTACCTGTAAGGTTTTTGCTGGATTAAGCTAAAAGACATTTTGCCAAAACTGTACCCTCCCAATCTGTGGAGGCAGCATAGCCAAATGGTCAACTGGTGCAATGGACTCACAGTCAAGCGGTCCCAAGTTCGGGTTCTGCTTTGACCACTACCTGGATTTGTTTCATGGTAGTCCCGAGTTCCTTGGTCACGCTTGTAAATAAACAACTGGTTTGCCTCCAGCCATGGGATTCTTAACAATGTTATGCTGAATTTGAATTGGTTGTTTCAGCTCTTTTCTTGGCCCCACTAGCCTTTGTGCTATAGACACTGCCAGGGTTAAATTAAGGTTATATATTTTAGTTTTTATTGGATGGTGCTGCACACAGCACCATCCAAGGTATATATAAAAATTGAGCATATTGACCAATTTTGGTCATTACGCTGTTATGCCACATTTGATAAAAGTTTGATGTCTAATTTTAGTAACTTTTTATTATTTTTTTATCTTTGTTTTTAGTTATTTTTCATAATCTTAGTATTTGTCTTATTGTGTGCCTCTATTGGGGTTCACATACTTATGGACGCTTATCAATGTAATGGACCATTAGGCAATTCATCTTCCTCAACTGTTCATCATGGGTATGTTTTAGCATTTTTACCTTTTAATAGCTGTAATCAAAATTATTTGGGAAATGATATTTTGATTTATGCTCAGTGATTTAATTTAAGAAAGGTACGTTTTCTATAGTTTCCTTTTTGTCTTACCTTTCTTTTGTACCTGAATAGTGTGAATAAAGATTGTTGTTGTTGTTGTTGTTAAGAAACAAGCAAAAAGTATAGAACAAAACAAAATTTACTGTTCCATGTAATTAAGTAACAGAAACCTCAACAATAAATATTTTAAAAGAGGAACTGTATCAATAGATCCGTCCTAAAGTTCAAGGATGCTGCTACAATTACACACAATTTGTCATTTAGGGTGCTGACACTGCTCCCTTGTTGTGTTTCCAGAAAATAACCCCTTGAGGTTGACTGGAATTTCTGGTGGGAATTAAGGGGAAAACCAATGTTAAACTGAAATTTCCATGGGGAAGGGGGGGGGGGGGGAGGGCTTTAAACCAGACGAAACCTTGTGGGGGAAGTATAGATTTTTTTGAAGTAACATGTTGTTGTTGTTGTTCTTGACACTGTCAACCAGTCCTCCTCATTGTCTAGATTTTTGTGCTTTCCCTCGTCATTATCATTCTCATCATCCTCATCATCTTTGTTGTTATCAGTCCGTGAGATAAATTAGGGGCATAAACAACCAATTTGTTGTAGCATCAGGTCAAGATGCCCACCAACTTCAAACTCAGTTTCCTGATTTTCTTCCATTTCCAGCAAAACAGTTCCATGCTACATTGTGACTGAAGAAAAAGTGTACCAGGGGTATGCATAAACTAGTTCTAATCGACCACTAAGTAACATTTTATAAAATAAACATTATTTCATATCAGTTCCATACCAAAATGTATAAGTCACTGAAGATGTTTTGTTTGATATTTTTCCTTTTCAGGGCTTTTGATGATGTTGCAATTGGAATGCTTAGATTGTTTGTCCTGCTGTCAACTGAAAATTTCCCAGTCAGTAAAGCACGCATCTACAACTACATTACATTAGAATTACATTAGAAGACAGTTTGTAGGATTGGATCTGCTAAAAGGCATATTTTGTAACCCTACAACAGAACAGAATTAAAGCATGTGCTATTGACATTAAGTCTGTGTGAGCAAAGCTTTACAGTTCTATGTTCACAACATTAGTAAATAAACAAGTTTTTTTCTTTTCTTCGTGCTTCCAGAAAGTTATAAAAATGCTTGTGAAAGTTTGAATTTGAGTACCCAAAATTGTTGTAAAACATAATGTTCCAGCAGGATTGGTCGTTGTACCAAACTGCCATTTCGTAAATGGATGAAATCGTGGAGTTCATGTTTGATGTTTCTTCAATGCAACGTTCCAAAGTTTTTACTTTCAAGATGGCATCTACTAAATCCCTAGTTCAGCAGCCAAAGATAATGCCAAACTACTGTAGGTTTTTAATTCCATTTACTCATGTTTCTTTTTCTTTTTTTACTTTTATCTCTGCTTTCACAGGAAGTGATGCTTCCTGCGTTGAGGGTGGATCCAGCATATTTTATTTATTTTGGTAAAGAAATGCAGAATTTTGTTGTGCTACACTTATATATATCGTCATGTGTTTTAGTTCATGAGGCATAAAATGCATTAATTCCTGTAACGTCATGATTCTTAATTCATTTTGCAGGATTGTATGTATTTGTTGGGGTGTTCTTTTTAACTGCAATCCTTTTAGCCATTGTGGTGGATAGCTACTGGTAAGTTTGGCAGATCAGGTACAAGACTTTAAAGATCAATCTTCAGCAGCTTATCAAAAAGTAACAAAATAAAATACTTGTTTATTGCTGTTAAATATAAGCTAATTGATATTTTGCGTCAAGACGCAATGATCAACACCACAAGATCTATTCAATCATGCTAAGCATTTACAGGATTAAAAAAGTTGAATCAAATATATATCCTGTGTTAGATTAGAAGCGAGGGATAGGTCATGCAGAATCTTGTAGAATAAGAAAATACCTCTATCGACTCTATTTATTTGACACAATTTACAGATAAAATTTAAATACAGATTAGTTGTATATGTAAGGGTTTTTTACAAATATTGTCTTTTTATGTATTTCGTTTTGTTTAGGGTTTATTCTAAGAAGCATGTCAAGAAAGAACGTTCCAGAGAAAGAGCAGAATTGGCAAAGGCTTGGAATCTTTTGGATCCTCTTGGAAAAGGTGTGTTCAATCAATCAAAAAAATCTCTCAATCACTCAACCACTCAATCAATTAGTCAATGACGTGATTAAAAAATATACCTTATTTATTGGTCAGTAATTAACTGTCGTGTGTACGGCCTTATCCAATACTTGGTGTCCATTTAGACGAAGTGTCCGCTTTTCTTTAAAGTTCTGAAAGAATCCCGATGAACCCTTTCTGGTTCAAATGAGTTTTTTTTAATAAAAAAGCCATCTTTATTGAAACATTCAGGTGTACCCAATTATTACACGGTAATTGTTGTATTTTTGTCATCATTTAGGAGCCTTGAGTGTTGATGATGAAAAATTTACAATGTTGTTTCACCTGTTAAAGCCAAAGGTGGGTGACGTGATTTCACAGAATCAAGACCACAATGAGAAATGTGAAATGTGACAGCTGACTTGCTTCATGTTTTGAAAACAGAAGAAAAGTACTAATTTGATGGGCCAGTACTACGGGTGAATGCAAACTTGACTTTTTGTGTACCCACTTACCTCTGCGATATTCCTTTGTTCAGAATTCAGAGGCAGAGAACCTAGTTCTTATTGAAATGTTGGATGCTAACGAAGATGGAGAGGTCGATTCTTTTGAATGGACGACCATGCTGAGCCAGGTATTATTACCTGTAGACCTAGTTATAACGACTGAACATTTTTAATGATATCTTAATTAATTTGTATTCCTCAATCTATCATAAGTCTTCTTATCCTCGATAATCCTGTTCTTTGATAAAAGGATTAATCAGATTATGGGCTGGGATCCCGTTGAGTCTGGACAGGAGAGGTTTGACCGTTATTTTATTTCATTGCAGGTTCTAAGTCTTGAATTTGAAGATGATGATGACTTCTTACTACTAGATGAGACAGTAAGTCGGCTATATGTTAAACTTATTTTAGAAGTTATCTGCAATCGATCTGCATTTTCAAGCTATTTTCTATCCGATTAGTAAGCTTTAGGACAGAGCAGTTTTCTAACAATGAAAAGAAATGTCTAACCGAGTTACATGTTGTTACAAAGTGAATCACTTCGATCATAAATAGACTTGTCCTCTCGCGATACTATCCGCGCGTTCAACGATCGAATAAAAATACGAGAAGATAGAGGGCTGTGAACAGTCTAGTCATAAATTTTGTGATATACCAATCAGTTCAGAACGTGAAGCAAAAAAACCGCAGTAGTGTAAATTCATCTAAGACAAGGGGGCACACACATTCCGTTACTTTATTGCCATAATAAACCTGTTGGGTTTTGGTAGCGTACTTGAAGCCATATATCTTGCAACGTCCTGCACAGTCAACGGAGCCCACGAACCATAAAACCTGTGATCTGATGATGGAATGAAGCTCAAGGAGTTCAAAACTGGTACCGTACACAAGCACGATGCCAGTGTACAATTCTCGCCGGGCACTAATGTGAACACACCTTTTTTCCAAGTACTGCGCAGTGCCCGTACCCAGGTTCAAGGTACTTTGAGTACCCAGTGTCTGAACGCAACACTATTAAACTGTGTCGGTGCTCGGACACCAAATGTGAACACAGCCCACAAATTCAGCAATAAAATCAACTAACTCGTGCGGCTCTTAATCTTCAGATAGGTCGTTCCAAGTTGATGATCAGGATCAGAGAGAATGCAGAGTCCCTTTCTGAGGTACAATTCAATCCTTAATTCTCATTTACTTATTTTCTGTGTGGTTGCTACATTTTAGATGCCCCTGCTACTCTCTCTGAAAAGATGGCAACTTGTATACATCTTACATACAACTAAGATTCTAAGAAGATAAATTGATGTTATTTTGTTTTATTCTTCTAAACCTGAAAGTCATGAACCCTGTAGAATCCTTTTACGTAATATATCAAATCGAAAGGTGTACTTCTAATACCCCACGATACTAGTACCCTAATAGCCTAAGACCCTAGTACCCTAATACCCCACGATACTAGTACCCTAATAGCCTAAGACCCTAGTACCCTAATACCCCACGATACTAGTACCCTAATAGCCTAAGACCCTAGTACCCTAATACCCCACGATACTAGTACCCTAATAGCCTAAGACCCTAGTACCCTAATACCCCACGATACTAGTACCCTAATAGCCTAAGACCCTACTACCCTAATACCCTAATACCCCAGTACCCTAAGAACCTAGTACCCTATCCTAATTCTTTAAGACCCTAGTACCCTAATACGCTAATATCCTAATACCCTAATACCCTAAGACCCTAGTACCCTAATACCCTAATACCTCAAGACACTATTACCCAAATACCCTAATAGCCTAATACCCTAATAGCCTAATAGCCTAATAGCCTAATACCCTAATACCCTAATACCCTAATACTCTAATACCCTAATACCCCAATACCCTAATACCCCAGTACCCTAATACCCTAATATCCTAATACCCTAATACCCTAATACCCTAGTACCCTGGTACCCTAGTACCCAGGATTAAAAGTTAACCGAAGTATTAATTTTTCTTGTATAAAAATGTTTTTCACTACTGTTAATATAATTTGTGTAATTCGAGGTTACCCATGCTTAAAACTGAAGGACAAACAATATAAACAGAAAACCTCACTGCAAAGTTACAAAACTCAAACCAGTATTCTCGCTAATCCTGGGTTACCCGTATCGTAATTGGGCTTTGAACAACCAGGCCGTACACCACAGAGATTCATGGCATATCACTACTTGTTAAGATGAAGAACTAAACGGAAGTCACCTGAAGCTAAATGATACATGTGTAGCTTTACTTTAATATAAGGAATTTTGAGCACAACATTGAGATGTCTTTCTTTAAGTCAATGTGTTTTCATAAATGTATAAGGTTATAGGCGGGAAGGGCCTCACTTCACTAATAGGCTTGAAAAATATAGTGGAACCCCGCTTTACAGACACCTGCTTATAACGGACAGTTTTCTTTGTCCCGACAACTAAAGAGGTCATAAATTTTCTCTTAAGAGAGTCCACCTAATGCGGACACTCGGATAATGGGGACACCTCTGCATGTCCCTTTGGTGTCCGTATTAATGGGGTTCCACTGTGAACTTTTTTCTTTTAAGTCTGTTCTTTTTCTTTCATTTCAGTCCATATTCTTTTCACATTTTATCTTACTCCTGATCATTTTACACTGGTAAGAAAACTACTTTATTCTTTATAATTCTTGTTAAATTTTGTTTTAAAAATTAACGCTATAAGCGAACGACGTTTCGACCCTTCGACAGTCATTTTCAAGCTCGGTAGAAGAATAAAATTACATGCATAAATGTATGGTTAAAAACGTTAAAATATGTGTATGGAACAAGAGGCGATAAAAAGTTAAAAAAAGCTTAATGCGAATGGTATGCATACTTGAAAATGACCGTTGAACGGTCGAAACGTCGTTCGCTTATAGCGTTAATTTCTATAGCAAAATCAATTTCAAAGAACTTATTGATTCTTGTTAAAGCCTTGATAAAGGACGAATAAATGAGAATGTAGGGAGATGTCCAGAAGCTGGTCACCCATGTCGTTGCTTAGTGAAGTTACAGTAGACGTCACTTACCACAGTTCGACTGTTTGAAAGCAATGCAGGCGTTTCACGTATAGTCACTTATTATACCTAATCGTTCGTTTTTGGTACGTATCGGCGGCATATCAGGCTAGTTTGGTCGAGCCATGGTTTGTATTTTGGTGATACGTAGTTGAGCCAAAATACCCATGGCAAACATCAGAAATACTCTCACTTATCCGCACTATTTAGTCAATGGCCAGAAATAATTATAAACGATGTTTGTAAAACACACCCTACAAATGACCTAATAATTAATTTAGCCATGTACAGCATTTTTTTGGCGGCCACGTTGCTGCATCTTTTCACAAGATAATAGGTTGAGCAGAAAAATTTTATTCGTTGAGTACACAAATATGTCTGCCGTGACGTCATTTGAAAATGCCCCTAAAAAATATATGATGACATTTGTGTTTTACGTCATGCAGCATCCTGTTTGCCTTTAAATGGAAAGGACAAGATCTGGAGACTGAATTAATAGTACAAGGTTTGTTGTCATTGCAAATTAAGGCATTATCCGTCTGTCATTGTGTAGAGGTATTTGATTTGAAAATAAGCTTCTATTTTTGCAATGCACCTCTGTGGTGTCTGCAGCCAATCCTCTCATAAATAATGTGTCTCAATCAAACTGTTATGACAACCTGACAAAATAGTTTGGGCAGGGGATAACCGCCTCCCCGGGGGATAACCCCCATCCCGGGGGGTAACTCCCCATCCCCAGGGGATAACCTACAATGTCTGAGTCCCCTCCGGCTTGGGAGTGACCAGTTTCCAAGCTACCTCATGCGCAGTAACCGAGATACCAGGAGGGATAACCTGTGATATTTTTTTTTGAAAGGTGGGCGTATGGGATGTAGGGAGGGGAGAGAGAGGGAGGGAGGGAGGGAGGGAGGGAGAGTGTGATCACCGCTTGTAGGAGGGATGAGTCATCTGGCCTTGAGCTCTGATTCTTAAACTAAATTGATTTGTAGGTATGTTAAACTGCGTTTACGTAATTAGTTTATTTGTTCTCATCTCTGGAAAGTATTTTGTAGTTAACGTCTTTGATATTTTTTGGTTCGTTTTTCAGTGCTCAGGAGTATAATTGTGACAGTTTTCTTGGTAAGTCTGTTTGTGTGTAGGTGAAAATCGCTAACTCATCTGTGTTTTTTAAAATTACTGGCCTAGAAACCATTTAACCTGTCTTAGGGAATACCATACTTTTCCTTTAAATCTTCCTAGAAATATTAGTTTTTGAATTCAAAATGTTATGTTGTTAGATAAACATTGTCTATTGTGGGCAAGACAGCTTTCGATAGAGTTGTCTCACACTGAGGCTTTATCCGCAAATCTATATACCTTATAGGGGTGTTTTTGTGTTTTCTAGTTTGAAGGCGCCACGCGACTGTTTGCTGTAGGAAGACGAATTCTAGAACCTCTTGAGATAATGGACCTTTTTCTGGTAAGCGGTACAGCATTTCATTGCTGTTGTTCTTCTGCCTACCCCCTGCTGTCCCTTCCCTTGTTCATTTGGATATTTGCACGGTGGCTCATAATACTTTAGACCTTTTCGATTATGTACTCCATTAAAGCTAACCAAATTCGTATGACCTCAAGGGTTGTTACCATGGCAAAGTCAAAAGAGGTCGAATACACTCCATATTGAACCTTTTGAGGCTAATAACTTTGCTAAAAGTATTTGAAAGCGACAAAGCAAGGCAGAACAAAACCACGAGGGCAAAACTGCACAGCAATGTCACAACTACGCATGCCCACAACGATCATCCGCTGGCCAACAGTAGATCTCGTAGTTAACTCTCATTATCGATAATCTCATCAAAATGTACTTTTCAACACACTTTGAACTAAATACAATAAGTAACATTCCGCGTCACCTTGAGATTATGAATAAATAACGTGGCTTTGAACCCCTCCCACATGGTTTCTAATTTATTATAATAGTGACGTAAAGATGCCATGCTAGGAGCATTTCGCTAATATGATTAGTGTAGTTGTCACAGAATGCCAAAGACTGAAAGGTGTTATATATTTATGAGCCACCTTACAAATCGTATGGGTGTCTACATATTTTCTTTTTTTCTGAACATTTAGGTGATGCTAGCTTTCTCTTCTAACTTTGTGTGGTACACCAATTATCCAAACTTCTTCTGGTTCAGAGACTATGTAACCACTTTATCAAGCCTGGCTGTGTTCTGTCGGCTTCCCTTCAACAACAGACAGCTCAAACAAGCAGTTTCCATCTTCTTTAGAGTTGCACCTGTCATGGTGGACCTTCTGTGCCTTTTAGGGATAATATTGTAAGTTACAGTTAGCAGAGGCCAATGATTTTTTTTTTCAATTTTGGATGCATCTGTTAACGTTGTAATCTGTTATAATGCACGTTTTAGGGATAATTTTGTCAGGTAGACTGGAACTAGCATGCAATGGAGGCTCATGCGGGGGAATATTAATGTTAGCCTCACTTGCAAGCTAGTCCCAGTCCAATACCGAGAATACGAATATGGCCTTTTGCCAAAAGCCAATTAACGTGTCGACTTTTGTATGATTTATTAACGTTGAACTCAGTTATACTGCACGTTTGATGGAGAATTTCCTAAAATTTTGTATGAAGACACACAGATGTTTTTCCAAACCAAATCCTAGCTCTGACTCTGGTAGGCTGATTTAGAGTTACTTCGTAATCATGTATGATATTAGAGTATAACGCAGTCTCCAGTCGAAGGGCTACCCTTGGACGCAGGTGGAACGCCTGGCAAGGAACAGAGGCGATTGGAGGAGTTTTGTCAGTGGCCCATGCTCCGGAATGGATCAGATCAGATCAGTCCAGATGATGTAGTATTGTGCGTTGTTATTTTCCCATCATTTACAGATTTTTGTTAGCCAGCGTAGGAATGGAGTTATTTCATGCAGCACCTGAGACAAGTGACGGTCACATGTACTTACCGGCCTGTGGGTTGGGATTCCAAACGTTTTGGTAAGTAATTCTGACCCACACTTTAAGGACAGACAGTTGTGTAGACCGTTGCATAGGATGATGGCCATTGAGTTCCATAAAACCGGTAAAGCATGATTTACAGGTTATCCGGAGTCATCCATCGTAGAACTTTGTATCAACCCAGCCCCCTGGGGGAACTCCCACATGAAAAGGTCAGGGATGCTCATCGGAAAATGTGAATCAAACCCCTGAAGTAGAGCAATCTGGGCGTGGCTCAAGTTTTATTTGACTCCTAAGAGATATCACTTAAAACTGGATAGGCTTGATTACCAGCTGCTGTTCAGGAAAGGAGCCCGCGGTAGTAGACCAGACGCGAGACCTGTGGAAATCGAGCCTAAAAACGGATATGAGTGTTTTTCTCTATTGTTTCTTCGAGTGCACCCTAAAAGATACCTTGACAACTAAAAATAGTGGCGTTTTGTCGTGAACACCCTAAGTGAGACCAAAAACCGTGATTTACACCCCTAAGCGAGACAACGAGCATTCTTAACCGTTTCATTTGGAGTCGCTCTCCCCCGGATCCAGCCATAGGCGTGTCACTCATCGTCATCCTCATGGTAAACGTGGATGGGTTTGTTAGTTGCGCCTTTTCTCTTCTCCAGTCCCTCCTTTTATGTATCTTGCTGTACTGACGTTAGGTTTCTGTGAAGTAATGAAAAACCTCGCACGCTCATAAATGGCCAAAAAACAAGCGAATTTTATCCCTCGTCACACTACTAAGGTATTTCTCGTTACTTGGTGAATACGTTCCTCTGTGATTGTCGTCGTGATGATCAAAAAGGTATTACTCCACGGATTTGAAAGTGATGTTTTTCGTCCTTCAGGTGCTCTTGCCTAATCTTGTTCCAGATGGTAACCACAAGCAACTGGCATGAGATTATGAACTCGGTATGTTTGCAGTGTATTTGAACTATCTACATCTTGAGAATGTCCAAAAATGACAAATGCTGTCGACGACGACAACAGTTCTACATAAAAGTACTACTCAATAGCTTTCTTTTGGATGGTCCCACAATAGGGTTTTATCCACAGACTTAAAAGTTAGAACCACCTTGTACAGCATAATAAACAGTACCACATGAAAGTACTGCTCAATAGCTTTCATTTGAATGGTCACACAGAAAGGGTATGTTAGGTAGGCTCTAAGTGCAAAATCAGAAGCGTGTTGTTATTTTGCCTTCAACTGATATATTTGGGTTTGTATTCATTCGCTAGGTGATGGAAGCAACAGAATCAAACTGGACTAGCCTGTATTTTGTGGCAGCTTACATTCTGGTCAACATGGTTATTATGAAGTAAGTGCTTTGTTCACTTTTGGATACTTCATAAATTTACCCCTTTGTTATAATTATGATATTTTATTTCATAGGATGTTTATATTTTTCTGTACGAGAGGTAAAGTTGAAGGATTCTTCATTTAATCAGTGAAAATCGGGAAAAGCTAGGGAAGTTTTGTTTTCGTTACAGATGGAACTCGCATGATTCTCTAATCAGTGAGATGACCCGCGGCGGTGAATAAATGGAAATACACAGTCAGATATGGCTAAATGTCACACGTTTCATTGTAATCTAATCCATGGCTTTGTATTTTTGTTTGTTTTACCAGTTTGTTTGTAGCTATTGCTATTGAAGCTTTTAACAAGCTTGGTACAGTGGACGAGGATCAACATCAAGTCAGACCCATGGAGAGACAGCCTTCAGACCCAAGACCTTCCACCACAGATGTATGTAGTATTCCTTTTCTCATTCCTTCACGACTAAGTTATAAACCGCTTTTTCTAGTTTCGGTAGTCTGGCGGGAAACGATCGGGTTATCAATCGTGGCTCTCGTCTGGGGACTTCGTCGAACTTCGTAGCTCTCGTCTCGGAGCCTCGTGGAGCTTTGTCGATCTCGTGGAACTTTGTGGAACTTTGTGGCTCTCGTCTCGGGATCTCGTCTATGTTAACGCGTTTTTAAAAAGAAGTTTTCTAATTCCTGTGTTTTCTTTTTGTCTATTTTGACCAGAAAAACAAGTTTGAACGAGCTGACATAGACATGTCTCTTCTTGTATAGAATAATGTCATGTCATCTTACGTCTATGGTCGGAGCCCCTTTTAGCATGTGGATGCCTTGGGACCAGAAAACTTATCCACTTTAAGAAAAGGTGTTCGCTTATGGAGATTTATAAATGTAGTGTTTGAATGTGACTTAGACCATGATCAAGTTGTCGGCCGCGGAAGGCTTTAGTCGACTTGATTGTAATTGAGTTATTGTAAAGATTGTTGCCAGTTTAATACTTCTTTTCTCACAGACTACAGTGAAACATCAAGCTGTTCATATGATACACAGTGTCGCCAGCAGTTTGTTTGGAAGCGTAAGGGTGAGTGTCTGTCTAGAGAAATATCAAAATAATTTACTATAATTTGAATAAGGCGTTAAATTGAAGGAAACCTAAAAATAGTAGTCTAGTAAGAGAGAAAAACACCAAAAAGATAATAATAAACCATAAAGGATCAAGGATGGTTAAGGATGGAGAAGATTAACACGGATTACAAACGAAGAACTTTAAAAATTTAGGCTAAACTTTTCAAGATGCCCAAACCAGGGCGTAGCTCCTTTAAGCCTCTCGATGCGTTAAAAAGATCTTGAACAAGCCTCCTAATCATGAAGACTTATTAGAGTTCACACCGTAGTTTATCAACAACTTTCAGAGCTACTCGTTAGATTTTCGTGTTTTGTTGAAGTGCTTAAATTTTCATTCCTTGTTGTAGGCCGATCAAGTTGCCGAGAGAAGACAGTCCTTAGCACTTACAGAATCGTTTAACTTGAAGAATGGTACCATCAAACGGGGATCAATCTTGAAGGTATCACTTCGAAATAATTACTTCTCTTTAGTATTTAAGACGGATTTCGCTCAAAGTTCGAGCAGTAAGTGCAAAAATTATTTAATAAAAATCTACTCATAGCACGGTAACTTTTGGAATGCTATTTAAAACAACTCACTTTAGTTCATTTCTCTAAGTGACCCCACGATTAAATTCTCAAGCATTCTCGAGAAAGTTAATGTCAAACCTCGTAAGAATGCGTAAAGCGTGTGTTATTGTGTTTTTAAATAACGCGAAAAGTCTGTTTTAACTGAAATACGGATAACTTCAAGCTCAATTTTCTCTCGCGGAATCAGCTTGAGAGCTTAAGTCTCGATAAGTTCTTCTTAACTGTATTCAAAATATCACCATACCATGAGGGTTTTTTGGTAACTTAATTTTTCCATTATTGCTCGAATGTTCTGCGGAAATCATCTTAATTACAGTGGCACCCTGGTCGTATTAAAACAAACTAACGGAATGGCGACCCAGGCCCTGAGCAGATCTGGAGAAAACAGGATCAGGATTGCGTCATTTTATTTACCAGCTGAAACAGAAATCAGAGATTTCTGAATCTTTGGTACAGAAAAAAAATCTTCCTGGATAGCTTCGGAAATGAAATTTACTGTTTTCTTTATAGCATAGAAGAGCGTCCATTGCTGCAGAAGAAAAGTCGGCGGATGCGAAGGCAGAGGTATGTAACCATGGACCAAAATTATCAGTAATGTTTTATCTCACTCAGGGATTCGCGAAAAAAGGTATTTCAAAGAGAAAAAACGTATACCATCAGGCCCACGTAGGTGGGGTTTGCCAAGTATTGTCAAGCAGATCGCTGCACATTAAATTTGTTGCCCTTTAATAAACTAATGTATTTAAGTGTAAAGTTTAGTAATTTGAAGTTCAATTAGTCACACCATAAATACTAAAGTATCCTGATTTCTAAGTAGCAAAAGTTATTGTATTGTAAGCAATGTACTTATATCTCTATTTTTGCTGCAAAAAAAAAAAAAATAAAATAAATAAATAAATAAATAAAAATAACCAAAAAAACAAAAGTTAAAAAAAAGAGATATATATTACCCTAAGTGTAATTTCTGGCAACGTCCCATTCTGTTTACAGCGAATGTTGTAACAATTATTGTTGCATTATAGGATGAAGTTTTTGAGCGGGATGTAGTTGAGCAGAGTAAAGGCGACAAGGTATTGGAGAGGTGTCTTGTCTTCGTGATCATAACTTAATTCAAGGCTCTCCTTTTTTTTCCTTACAAAGTCATATCACATATGAGAAATCGTCCATAAAAACGCCATCAAAAGATCTCGCTAATAAGCATTCTGAATGTATTCCCAGTGACTTCTGACAAAATTTGACTCTTGAAGAATGAAATGACTTTTTCTGCCTATAAAGCAAGTTTGTGTTGGGTCTCATATAGTTATTATAGGCTAGCCAACAACATGGTAATCTACCGGTGCTGCAAATCACCGCAGCTGGACAATTTCAGTTAAAAACTTCCTTCCACACAGGAACCCAACTATTTAAGAAACCTGTCTTTCCCTCTCTATCCCCCCCCCCCCCCCCGCCTCAACAAAAAATAAAACAAAACAAAACAAAGCAAAGCAAGAAACTAAAAAAACGAACAAACAAACTAACAAACAAACAGACAGAAAAAAACTGGTAAAAAGCCCACCGAAACTGCCTGCATTGGCATCGGAAAGTGACCGTTGAACAGAGTTTTGTGATGATAGTCACACAATAGTTAGTCGTCACGGTAGGCAGCTCAGCACTTGCTTTTTCACTTAGCGAGAACGAGTTCTTAAGAAGCGAATGAAGGAGAAGAAACTTGCAAAACAGAAGATGGCCAACGCTGAACACAAAGTTCGAGTGGCGACGGCTTTTCGAGGAAATAGAGAAACTGACCTGGAATTACAAGTAGGAGACGAAGTGACTGTCCTTGTCAAGGTAGGACATATTTCCAGCAGTATCTTGCTGAACAGTGTCTCTTTATCTTTAATATATAGTTGAGTAGTATGCAGCAAGCAACATGTATCCGGCCCAAAGTTATTATAGAAAATATTTGTAAATCAGTTTGACTTTGAAGACTTTGTATACACTTGATTTTTAGATTTTTTTGTTGTCGATTTTCAAGTTATATTTTATTGGTGTTTTGACTTAAGTGTTTCGACAGGGAACTTTTGGTATAGAAGAAGATGGTCGCTTAGTAGGAGTGGGTACACAGGGAGGCTCGAATGTATTCTTAGGTCTTGTCTTTACTTAATCGTAGAAAGATGACTGGTGGCATGGACGCTGTAAGAATAAAGTTGGCTGGTTTCCTGGTAAGACTAAAGAGATTCTTTATCATGTAGGCATAGCTGTAGCTTTGCTTCGTTTTATACCATTAGGTGTTTTGATTGGTGCAAGAAACTAGTGTAGTGCGATTTAACCAATTAGGGTACAACTATGGTCTTCTTGGCCAGGTACAAGACCAAACCAAATCATTCCATTTTCTCATGTTGGCATATTTTCTCGCGTTTGTCATTGGTTTCATGTTTCCCGCGTTTGTCGCCAGTTGCATGTTTTCCCGCGCTTTTCGCCAGTTGCTATTCTTGCGCTTACCAGTACTTACATGGTTTACTTTTAAACTTCCGATTGGTTTATTGCACCATTTGCCACCAAAACTAAACCGTCACTTTATTAAAAACATGCACCGAACACTATCAGTCTAGATAACTGTTCCAAGAACTGTGGTGACCTCTTGCAAAAGCGTGATAAAGTTATTTCTTTTTCCGATTCGCAGCATCTCACGTGATCTTGAGAACAGTAAAGGCAGTGCCAGAGTATGGAAAACGCAAGCAAAGAAGATCTACTGTGGGAGGGGAGGGTGGAGGAGGAGCCCCCTCCCCACAAGCTGCGAACGACGACGAAAATGCCAATAAGGTATGTAGACAGGAAATTTAACGATCATATTCTCTTTCGGTCGCACTATGATGGCGGACAATTTTGAACTTAATGATCCGACCTCGAACGGCTAACGAATGACTTCTCGGGATTTTTTCTTCCGAAACAAGTTGAATGTGCTTGTTAGTAAGGTTCAAACTTTACTATTGAAAAAAATTCTTAGATTGTAAAATTTTGTTTCAGTGACAGTTTCATAGAGATCACGCATGCGCATGTCATAAGGATCAAGGGCGTTAACACTAAAAAGACAGAAAGTGGACTTTGTATCTTTATCGTTAAATTCTACCGAAAAGATTCTGCTGGTTGGAAGAATTTATATTACACATACTTAGACTAGAAAACAGAGTTTGTCTATAAAACTTTATTTTGTGTGTCAACTTTAGGTCCATGATCTTGTCAAAGAAAAAAGTTCTTCGTCTTTGAACCGGAAAGAAAATTCTTTCTTCCGCGAAAGGGCGTCTACATTTGGAAGTCAGGGCCCGTAAGTAGAACACATTTTTTTAATTCTTCCAGCAGTTTTCCAGTAACTTTCGAGTGTAACTAAGTCTTTTTTGTTTCAGTTTTGTGACTGTTGGGCAGAGTATGAAATAGTATAGTATAAATTTAAGATACAGATGTGGTAGATGCAGTTAAATCAAGTCGCGCAAAGATAGCACCATTGACAAGGCTGCTCGGTGTCAATTTTTTGCCATAATTTCATCTGTTAATCATAATATGAGCTCTAATAGTCGCTATTTTAATGCCTTTTGTAGAGGAACACCTCCTGCAGTACGGGGAAGGGTATGTATCGATCTCGAGCTATTTTGATTAAACGTTATATCAACTTTTGAGTAATTTTTCCAGATATGATTCTGACATTTGCTTTATGATTCTGTGTCAGATGAAACTGAAGAAAACGGGAGACTGGAGAAGAGAGATTCTTGGCGACATGACCGTAATGAACGCAGAAGAGGTACCATGATTTGACTTCCTTAACGATTTTTGCTGACATTTCATAGCTTTTTCGGTCACGGTGTTTATTCCGAATAACACTTTAGAGCAGTTGTCACTTGAGTTTTGAAAAGTAATTGCTTTTGCATTACTACGATACGCGATTGGTTTAAAAAACTCGCGCCACTTTTTCATCCAATCAGATATAAAACCAAAACCAATCGTGACTTGCTCGCACACGTTTTCCTGCGCTTTTGTTTTCGAATTTTGATTGGTTCATTAGACTTTCTGTGTCCTTTGTGATTGGCTAGAGTGATTACTTTGGTTTTGGTTTTACGAAAACCGCTCTAATGTAGGAGTGAGAAGTTTAAAGAATAACACTTGTTGTTGTCGGTATTTTGGTTTCAGTCTTGTTTATTCTTATTTCAGTTACGTGAATTGAACAACATCATGAGAGCAGAACTCAGAACACCAACAGGATTACGATCAAAGAAACTGGTACTGAAAACCTTTGTAATAATTGGTAATGCGTTACAAGTGCACATTCGAATCTTTTTGGTCAGCACTCACAAATGAGCAGACGAGCAGGAAATGGTCCATTGGACAGGCCCGACAAAGGCTACAATGCCATCATAGTTAACAGAAGGAAATAGTTATGAAACCTGGCAAAGTTCTTTCTTGCATGTTTTTGTTGGCTATTTTGGGGGTTGACCCTACACAAAATACACAAGGCAAAATACAAAAGGTGGATATGTGTGCTCATAGAACTAACAAATAGAAGCATTCCGATTATCTGATTCATGCATAGTCTGTGAGCATAAAACAATAGACGTGCAGGGTCAAAGACCTTTCAACATAAATCTTATCCTGTTTATTTGCTTCCCTGATGTTTACCGGATTTCATAACTGTTTCCCTCTATAACTATGCTGCCATGTAATCTTATGTCTCTTTACAATATCAATACATTGTCAAGCAAACAGGTGATGAGAATAAAGACAATCATCAACTAGGGGAGACTGTCTTGACGTAATACCAAATTCTCAGAACTAACATAACAAGAAATGTATGACGGTCAGTAATGAGAATTGACATTTTGAGGAACTAAAAAGGCCATAATCTTCTTTGTAGGGTCCTCTTAGATTTGGCATTGACGATGACTCAATGAGGTAAAGTACATGAAACTTCAGCATTTTTAAAGGAGCTCAGTCACGTTATTTTGAGTTATTTTGGGCACGTACAAAATTACCTTTAAATTGAAGGAAACCTCAATAGTAGTTTACTAAGATAGAAAAACACTGAAGAGATAATAATAAACCACAAAGGAACAAGGATGGTTTAGGATGGAGAAGATTAATACGAATTACAAACGACGAACTTGAAAAATTTAGGCTGAACTTTTTAAGATGCGTAAACCGTGATGTTGCTCATTTAACAGATAGTGCACTTTTTTTAGAATTGATTTTGTAGCAGATGTTTCATCACAATGGTTTTTTCTTGTGTCCAGGGAATGTCCAATCAGCGAAGATCATGAACTTGTAGACATTAACCAAGGTGAGTACGGTTATCTTTTCACGCCGTGCAAGTTTGTTAGCTGTCAACCTTTTGAGAATATGGTATCACTTAAAATGATGTCGCCCTCTCAGACGAGCTGTTCAGAAAACTAAGCTGCCAGACTCGTGAATTCCACCAGAAACCTCACTTGAAAACAAGGAATAGCTGTAATCTCTCTTTGTAGCAGTAATAAGATAAACTCAGTGTTTTCTCGGCAAGCCCGTTACATAGTGAGACTCCAGTTCATGTTAGTAAGTAAACTTTATTTACACTGGGTATAGCCTATTCAGCTGTAAGGCTGGTCTCCTTAGGGGTCCTGTATTAAAACGTTATAAACCTAAAATACAATAATAAAATTTAAGAACATTTACAACCAACTAACAAAATTATAAATAAAGTTTTCAAATAGTACTTTTGTTATTATAAAAGAAATTTCTTGCTCCGCGACAGAACATCTGTAAGTTTTCGCTCTTGGTAATGTTTAACGGAATTTTCATTAAAAATCCTTGCACCGCTGAAAAGAAAGGACCGTCAAGGACCATAAAGAAAGGACCATAATTCAGACTAACCTTTGGTAAGGATGTTCAAAGAAAACAGGGCGTCTTCTTACACTTATGGTGCTTACGTACTTATGGTGAATACAATGTGCTATTTTATCCATACTTGACAAAGTGCTCACAAAATCGTGCGTTTTGGTTTCTTTTTGTACCATTCACATTAAGGAGAGTAGACAAACTATGCAACGCAACATCGCAAACTTCCTCGCCTTGACAGCTAATCAAATTCAGCGTTTTGGCTTTGTTGTTCTATTTGCATTGTTTTGGCATTAGATTTTCTGAAGCATTTCTTTTGTTGGAAGCAATGTTTTGTTTGAAGAAATTTCCGCGTTTGTTTTTTACAGGAAGACCAAGCAGTGGAATATCACTGGAACCCAGGCCATACTCTGCTCGTTATTTGGGTAGGTCTGGGAGCCCGCGGTTTAGTCAAAACGCGGTCGGTCCATTAAACAGATTGCGACCTGGAAGTGAAAGCAGCGGGGAAAGGTCACCAGGCGTGAAGATACCTGCGGTAGAGGTAAGTTTTTGTTAAAAGCGCTGTAACGATCAGATCAGTTGTTGCTTATGTTGCTGACACTTCTATAGTGGTGATTCGTCGTCATGACAAGAACATAGCGTGACCTTATACCTAAACATGGTGTGACACTTTTTGAACACGGCGTGACACTAGCGTGACTAAATCCCTTATCTCATCAATGCCGAGAATGACCCGGTAACTCAATATCATAGAAGATGTCAATAACATAGCATGACTTTATCCTTTTAGCATGGTGTTACACTGGCGTGACCTTCCCATTTGAACTTGGCGTGACGCTAGCGTAACCAAATCCCCATCAATGCCTAGTATGAACAAGTAAGATTTATTTTTGTCGTATTTTTTTTTCAGTTTTTCGGCCCTGGCACCCCCACTCCACCCTCCACGTGCGCCGATCAGATCACCTCTTCGTCAACAGGCAGCTCGAGGCTATCCCCAAGCCCTCAGGCGTCACCAAAGCAAGAAAAGAAACCCAAACAGAAATCGAAAAACGGCGAAATGCCAGAATGGATGATAAATTTCGTCGAAACGAATAACTTGATTGTCGGTAAGGACGTTAAGCTGGATGAATCAAAGACAACTGGGCGACGACGTTCTTCGATTACGAATTCCGGTACTGGGACTTCGAAGACAGGAACTCGAACAGGAACCGGAACAGGAACTAAAACATCCGGTTCGGGATCCTCGCGGGCCACTGGACGCACTACCGGGAGGAAATCCCGCGCGTCTCCTGGTGTGGCCAAGAGAGGGGGCACAAGTTCAGCGGGATCTCGAAGTCCTGGTGGAAGGCCTGTCACGCCAGGTAAAGCAGTGAGTAGAAAATCTGTTCCGCAGTAGATCAACGCAGATTGAAGTACACTGTGACAATGGAAACAAGCATTTCGTGACGAACAAATTGTGGCGTGACAGAAAAGGAAAGCAGAGAAACTGCAATGAAACGTACAGGCGTTAACGCAAACTATGAAGAGGTACGCAGATAATGAAACTCAATCAGACATAAGCCTGTCACGCATTATTTGTAGACAAGGAAGAAAAATGAGAATGTCACGTCAAGGACCACTATGTCATTCAACAAGTACCAACGTCAGCTGTAACGTGCATTTGTTACCAGCTCTTATTACATTGTTAAAAAATAACATTCACCGCAGATGTGCGGATATTTCAGAGAGAAACTGAAAGGTTTGTGAGCAAATGTATATAGGTTGAGTGGATACTGGCAACAGGTTTTCACCACTCCACGCTTTGAAAAACAAAACGTCCACTGATGCATATAGTTAGCTACATACAGAAGATTATTTATTTTTTTATTATTTGTAGACGAAATGTAATAACATTTCTTATAAAGAGACTTAAACGAGACGTGTTTACGGAAGTGTTTTTAAAGAATCTTCTCGTCTTTCTTTCTATTACATACCCTGCTCTTTCAGTCTGTGTGCACCACAGATACGCGGTCACATCACACCTTGATCAACGGGCGCATAATTACTTGGAACACACCTCTTGCAAATACTACTTGGTCTCAGAGGAGTAACTAAGGAACTTTGGTCAGCTCATCTACTTGGCCTGTAAATGGAAGCGAGGCTGGAGGTGACCTTGCTTTGATACAAACCTCTCTGCTTTTCTCATTTAAATGCCAACTAGTTAGCAATTATAACAAACTTGATTTACACAACAAAAGTAGTGAGGTCTGTATCAAAACAAGATCACCGGCCGTCACCTCCAGCCTCGCTGCCATTCAAAGGCCAGGTCACTGAGCAGACGACTGTAAAATGGTCTATTAAGACGTTCTTGCACCTTAATACTCGCAAAATTTCTGGAAAATATACAATGTAGACGGCGCTACAACTTTAACTGATGACTGGACGCAACACGAAATACGCGTGGGAAGGCACGTAGCAGATAGAGTATGACTCACTAAAAACGCAGGAAAACAAAAAGTGCACAATGCGGAGGGAACGCACAGTAGGAAACTCGCAGGTTTACAGACCAGGCAAGGCATAAAAGATTTTAAAAACAAGACGAGAACAACTCTGCAGTCACTTCCAGCCGGCTTTATCCTCGCTTACGCTACTGAAGAGTTTCCGAATCGTATTGTTGAATCACGAGGTCCGACGTACATATGTTACTTAGCAACACCTTTCTCGGAGACTGCGGGCTCATTTGTAAGGTCCACGTGAAGAATTCAGGTCCCAGTGTTCGCACCAAGTGACTTGACGGAGCAGGAACTGGGAGGATGCCAGTGGCGCTAAGCAGTATCGATGTCAGCGTATCATTCCGAGTCTTTCACGCGTGCTTTACTTTCTTTTTCTTCTTCTGTTCGTGAAATTGTCCTGTTTTCGACTTGACAGACTTAACAAGCAGCGACAAGCTAGGAAAAAAAAAACGGAACGTTATATGGAAGTAGAGTGACAAAACAAGAGCCTCGACGTTAAAAACATTGACCACGCACACCAATAAAATGCCCGGTGAGCTTTCGCGCGAAAACGTATATCTTCAAACGTTAAAATAACATGTTATCTTCACAAGTGAAAAGATCACCGTTGCTATGGTTACATGATAAATCTATTGGTTTGGTATTTCATTGGTGTTTATTTAATAAATAGAACAGTACATAGCTGCTTGTAAATATGAAATTTCTCTTCTCGTGTTCACTCGAAGAGAAATTTCTTATCTCCGCGAGGGCATGTAATATCCTCTATAACCTTCCCTCCACAGGGGGGAATGTGGCCCTTAAACTTCACACTTAAATTTTTACTTTTTTGCAATTTTTTGCTTTTGTAAAGCGCTTAGAACAGATCTGGATAGGCGCTATATAAATATCTATTATTGCTATTATTATCATTATTATCTATCACTATCATCAGCATCATCAATATTGTTATTATTGTTATTATTATTATTATTATTATTATTATTATTATTATTATTATTATTATTATTATTAAAGTGAAGAATGATCATCGCAGTATATTTTCCAATTTAAGCAATTGGAAAGAAGAAGCCTGAAAAAAAATCAGACCTCCGCGATACCGGTGCGATGCTCTACCAACTGAGCTATGAAGCCACACATTGGGAGCGAGGTAACTTAATTGAGTTCATATCTTCCCGTGAGGAGTGAAATGATGTGAAGTTTATATGAAATAATTCATATATGAACTGCGGTTGTAGATGAAAGTGAAGAATGATCATCGCAGTATATTTTCCAATTTAAGCAATTGGGAAGAAGAAGCCTGAAAAAAAAAAAATCAGGGCTTCAACGGGATTCGAACCCGTGACCTCCGCGATACCGGTGCGATGCTCTACCAACTGAGCTATGAAGCCACACATTGGGAGCGAGGCTTCTTCTTCTTCAGGCTTCTTCTTTCCAATTGCTTAAATTGGAAAATATACTGCCATGATCATTCTTCACTTTCATCTACAACCGCAGTTCATATATGAATTATTTCATATAAACTTCACATCATTATTATCATTGTTAACGAAATATGACTGCATAAAAAAGTACTATGGTTGGTTAAAGAACAGGATTTTGAATCCGTTGATTCCCAAAGGTGATCAACGTCAAATTTCGTCTTACAATATCACTACATTGTCAAATGCACAGGTGAGGAGAATAAAGAACATCATCAGCAAGGGGATGTTGCTGGATGAATGTCCAAGTTCTCAGAACTAACCTTAAGACTTACGTTTAGGAATCAGCTAGGAGAGCTGACATTTTGATCATGTGACTACCCTGTTAGAAATATAGTTTAAACTTACCTAGGATCTCTTTTTTGGCTTTGATCACCTGAGAGAAAAAAAAAAATAATGAGAGCAGTATAAAACTTATAATTTAAGGTAGAAACAAGAGACGATGAAGGTAAGAGATTGAATCCCCCATATAGGCCTTATACCCAAGGTAATCCCTCTTTCAACATGGTACCCAGTTCTCCCGAGGGTGTTTCTCGCGCAATGCGTGGACATTCTCCCAACTACCTGAGACGAAATGAAGGGAAATGTTTTGATTTTCAAGAGAAAAAAGAACGATGAAAGGACCAATTTGTTAGATTCAAGGATTTCTAATGAAACACGTTTGGTATTAATACATGCAGCGATAATACCGGTAGGCCATTAAAATGTATAGAATAAAGAGACTGAGAAAAGAAACTCGAAGAAAAATTTCGTCATGAGATAACGCAGCAATACAGACATCAGTGATTGGCTTTTGCTTTTAATTAATTAATTGAGGTAAATTCTAGGATGAGCTGTTTTTATCTAAGAACATGGGAATTTGTTGGGTGAACTGGGTACTAGACCAGCCATTCTCAGCATACATAATTCTTTTGAGATAAGATTTACAAGGCTCTGCTGTGAGAGTTCCGTAAAATATCTCAAAAGGCACATGAGTTTTTTTGAACACACAGGTGCTGTGCATTCAAAGTCAAGGTCACCTCTCTCGTGTCTCGTCTGGGTGTTGTCTGTTTTTTCTCTCCTCTTTTGCCTCTCCTCTATGATCGTTTCCATGGCCTTCGTTTTCCTGTCAACGAAGACTGACTGTTAGTCTTAAAGGAGCCACGTCACGGTTTACTCATCTTAAAAAGTTTAGCCTAGACTTTTCAAGTGCGTTGTTTGTAATCCGTGAAAATCTTCTCCATCCTCAACCATCCCTGTTTCTTTATAGTTTATTATTATCTCTTTGGTGTTTTTCTATCTTAATAAACTACTATTTTCAGGTTTCCTTCAATTTAAAGGTACTACTGTACACCACCAAAATAACTCAAAATACCGTAAGAGCTCCTTTAAGGACATATTTAGTTTATTTATGGAACTTTCAAATCTGTCACCTTTTGCGTTTCCACAAAGAAACAGAAGGCCCGATTAGAGTAGAAAATGGCCAAAATTCTAAAAAATTCTCCCCTTTTGGTGTATTATTGGCACCGCGGAGTTAGCTCTGGTTATCTTGTGGAAGAAATCTCGACTCTAATCCTTGCGCCAGCGCGCCTCCCAACTTCAAATTTGATAGATTTTAAATTCTCCTAAGCATGAAGCTTAAATCAACTACGAACTAGTAAGGAGATTTATTATACTCATCATACCTGTATTGCGGATCTGACGGATCTACAGCGAAATGATGTGAGGTGAACAGCGCGTCAAACCGAGAATCCTCCAAGTCGACGTTAAAATTGTCGTCCACAACTTCCTCGTCTTTCGCTTTTCTTTTTCGCTTCTTTTTACTTCTCTTCTCATTCTCCATTATTCCTTTTAGACTGAAATGCCGGCGATCATCTTTTTCGTCCATTAAAAGTAATTCAAGCTCCTCCTGAAATTACAAACAAATAATGTTGAATAGAAAATTACAGTCGAACCTCCACTAACGGTCATCTCTCTACAACTGCCACCTCTCTACAACGTCAACGGCCACTAAATCGCGTCCCAAACTACCAAAATAACCCCTTGACAGCGGCCAGTTTATCAACAACTGACGAACTGTGAATACAAAACCTCATTTTTTTTTATCGGAAAAGGTCACCAAACTTGATCCGTGCCGCGCGAGTTTGGTCTCTGTTTTTGTTTGGTTTCTGTCTTATTGATATATTTTGACTGTGTGACGTGTTTACATGTTACTCTAAGCACTTTTTGAAGATAAAAATGTTGAACCCCGAGAGAAAAAAAAAAAAAAACGGTCTACAACGGCCACTTTCCGCTGTTCCCAATGTGGCCGTACTGGAGAGGTTGACTGCATAACAATCAAAAACACGCGTAATGCGTACCATACTCGTTGCCACTACGTAAAGTGTTTGATCTATTTTTGACGTCTTTAGATAACTTTCTACTGGTTTGCGCTGGAATCTCCAAATTTGGGCAAGTGCCGTTGCACGTGGCCATGGACATTTCTGTCTCGGTATTTTGATTGGTCAAGCCAAAGAAAACCCATCAGAACTTTGTAAAACAGACGTCAAAAATCTTTTATTATCGTATTTATTGTACTTTCTAAACGGTAAATGAACTGAAATGTCTTGGGGTATTGTCGAAACCTCTTTAGATCCTCTTTGGAAACTGTCTCTCAGCAATGCATTCTTCAGAATTTATCGCAATCTTCGGAAATGATCATTAACAAATGACATTCGGTATTTTACGAAAATTTTCGGGGAATGCTCGGAAGTCTTCGGAAAATCGTCCAAAGAGTCTATATTAGTTATGTTATTCTCGAGTTTAACTCAACATCTGCAGGAAGCGTAGAGCTGATTATTTGAGGATAAACTTCACAAGTCCAAGACTGAAGCGCTTATGTGTTATTCTCAATAACCATTTCCGTTCCTTAATATGTAAGGCTAAACTATCTATAAACGAGTGATTTCTCCTCACCTTTGCCTTTCTATCCTCTTCAGTTTCCGGTGCTGTTCCTTTTCGTTTTTTCTTTGTTTTGCCTGTGGATACCTTGTTAGTTTTGTTTTTATTACTTATTCCAGCATTAATCTCTTGACTGAAGAAAGGATCCGATAAATCAACGTCAGAAGGAATCTCGTCACTTTCATCAGATTCATTCGCCGTGGAACTAAAAGCCAAAATGACAACAAAAAAAGTTAAATTCATTCTATTTCTAGACAGACGCAGAAAGGAGAGGGTACACAACAGGTAGCCCAAGTTCGCAAATGAGCGTGCCTATAGAGGAGAAAACAGTGAAGCTAAAACCCACCTAAATTGTCATAACTGAGCCCAGAAACCTCACAGGAACCAAGGAAACACACACCTGAAGCAAGGTAGGTTGATCTTTATGCATACTTCTTCGTATTTTTTAGGCTTCAGAATTTAAGTGTTTTTCCCATGCAAATCCATATATTTCGTCTGATGCGTAACCTGAGTACTATTGAATGTACAGGGACGCTTATTTGCGAGCTTGGGCTATCTGTGGGTACACAGGTCAAATGGTCTAGGCTGCTGGTTGCTTGTAGCTGATGGGACTGGACAAAATACTGCTACCCCCATCCCCTACCCCCTGAATGAAATGATACCCGTAGTCAATAACAGGTCAGTAACAGGTTTCTCTCCTTGTCAGGATTCTCAGGAGGGAGACAGCAAACTGTCTTGCCCGAGAACAAAACGTAAGAGAAACAGGCAGAGATCGCACTCTCAGGCGCTTTGATGCTATGACCAAACGTTCCTTTGATACAATGCAAAGCTTTGAGTACCATAAACATACATTGACAGCCTTTGAAAGGTGCTACGACAAGAAAGTACACTTGGGCTGGGCTGTTCCAAAGCCCGTTAACGCTAACACAGGATAAAAGATAAAAATGTTTTTCATTTCTTATGTTTTGTATAGTTTGAGATTATTGAAACTTTAAACTGTAGGACAAGCAATAAACAGAAAACCTCATCGACAAGTTGCAAATTCAGTTGAGTCAAAATTCTCGCTAACGATGGGTTAGCTTAACTGCGCTTTGAACAGCCCGGCCCTGAAGGACATCTTTGGAAATCAATTAACGATAAAGTGAATCGTCATTCAGTCAAACTAAAAGATGAGAACAGCAATCATTTGTCGACTCACTTGATCTTTGAGGCCTCTTTTCCCTTTCGTTTCTCTTTCTTCTTTTCCTTTTTAGTTTGCAGATAAGATTCCCATGGCGTCATCTCTTTCCTCTCTTTCTCTTTCATCTTACTAGTTACCAGATCCTCCGTGGTTTCTCGCAGGCCTGGTTCCCAAGTGATCTCTAATTCTTGATCCCTGTCTGACTTGCGCTCTTTGTCTTGAATCTCCTTCAAAAGTTCCTGTTGCCATGGTATGTTCACAAATGCTTAAAATGCGCTTTTAGTTAAAATTTTGGAAAGTCTTATAGCGTGCCAAGAATTCTAAACCTATGTCTACAAACACTGTGGAAACAGTGTAACTAACCAGTAGTGAGGCTATCCATGGTTTATAGGCCACTTCCATGTTATATTCACGAGCCTCACATTTTTACGTCGCATATCGCAATTTCTACGTCGCATCTCGCATTTTTCTTTATGTCGCGACTCTTATTTTATATCTATATGTCACAATTCTTATCTCGCAACTTGCATCTTTTATTTAGCATCTCGTATCTCGCATCTTTTTGTAATGTATCTCACATTTTCTATCTCGTTACTCGCATTTTTTATCTCGCATTTTCTATCTCGTATCTTGCATCTCGCATTTTCTATCTCGCCTCTCGCATTTTCTATCTCGTATCTCGCATCTCGCATTTTCTATCTCGCATCTCGCATTTTCTATCTCGTATTTCGCATTTTCTATCTCGCATCTCGCATTTTCTATCTTGCATCTTGCATTTTCTATCTCGCATCTCACATTTGCTATCTTGCATCTCGCATTTTCTATCTCGCATCTCGCATTTTCAGTTCAGTACTGTTCTACAAAATCACACCATTATTGCTGGGTTCCCAGTGATCTGGGCATGCTTTGAACTTTTTGAAATTGTGATAAAAAATATAAAGTTGGCGGTGCCTCTTTAACAGAATTTGAAAACGGTCACAAACATATTTGGCTGACCTTATACTTCTCAATCTTCTTGTCTTCATCTTCAGATGAATCATTGTCACCGTTTCTGTCTTCTTCTCGTTCCTTCGGCTCGTCCTCGTCGGATGAAGAAGCGAGATAAGCCTTAAAATCCATCTCGAGTAAATCGCCTTTCGTAAATTTTCTCATGGTGGTTCTTTGCCGTCCTGGGTCTGTTTCGTCCCAGGTCAGCTTGACATTTGTTTGATGAAGGGCTGTTGTCGAGAATCTGAAGAAGAGATAAAAAAAAATACAGTGTACGTGTCATGAATCAGAATGTACATGTAGTAAATTTTCATTTGATTTAGCTTTGCGGTTCTAAAAATTCTTATATCTTTTGCACTTTCAAACTCATTAATAATTCATCAAGTTTAAACAAAGGAAATCGTGATCTTTACGATGTTTAGATATCTGATCTTAATTAGCATAGATTTTTACTACATGTATTTTATTTACTCCTTAGCTTTAGTTTCGATTGAAAAAATATATCAAACACTCAAGACAGTGTTTGACCACATTTCCAAACACCTCGAAGTTCGTCAAAAATACTCCGCTGCACGTCGTATTTTCAACCCTCTTCTCGGTGTTTGGAAACGTGGTCAAACGCGGTCTATTGTGTTTGGTATATTACTTCAATCACTGTTAGTAAAAAGTACTTACTCTGGTGCTTTGTACAAGCCCGATGCTGGTAGCTCTGTGGCTACTGAGTGGGGTTCCTGGTCAAACTCCATATCATCAGGTATGTATCTTAAGTCCAGTACATTTCCACTGAGCTCAAATTCAGTTCCGTCACATTCTTCATACAGTACCTCAGCAGTCGCTGAATCAAAATGAATGTAAAACAGTGTTGATATGTGTTGTTCAAATTAACACAGTGTTTCTGCCCAGTTTGAGAGCACACATCAATTCAATGAAGTTTCAGGCGCCTATACCTGTAAATTCCATTGTTAATGACATGCTACTCAAAGTCTGCACATGTGATAAGTTATTCCTCATCATTGTATTTGTAAATGTACGTAAATACAGAGAAATTGAACTGTGTGTAGAAACCAATGCTGGAACAAGAAATATATCAAAGACTTTCAGGCATCAATTTTACTTTCAAGAAAACTGGAAAAACTGCTAATTACCACACCCTTATTTCACCATACCTACTGAGTTACACTCCATTACTGCATAGTAATACTTAAGTCTGTTCAACTGGTATTGTCGCAGTTTCTCCATGGAAAACTGTGAGCCCTGAGAGAGAAATTTAACCGTAACAAAGTTTACTCTCTACTTTTCCACCAAGACAAAGCATGAACAGTAACATGTAGATATACATCTATGCCAACTCTCCTGGATTATCAAGGAATCTCTCGGATACAGACCAAATCTCTTGGTGTCCCCCACAGATCACTAAATCTCACAGATTCAAAGGAAAGTGCTTATTTTGGCTGATTTTTGGCCTTTTCCTGGGCAACATTTTGGAATAATTGATGCATTTTTGTGGCTGAATCAGAGGAGCTCTACTTTTGACAACATTTTTCTAGGGTCGAAAAGTTAAAATTGGCCATCTCCCAGATTTCAATTAATTTTTTTAGGTTGGCATCTCTGCATGTAGTGGCTTGGAACAGTCTGATGTTACCCAACTCCATTCCTGTCTTCCTTGTAAAGTAGTAAGTAGTGTACTGTAACCTGGGTCAACAGATACATTGTATCATTTATCATACACTTACATGTAATTCTTCTCTTCCTATAGAAACATTTTATATTGGATTTTCAGCTGATATATTCCATATGGATGATGGAGAAGCCCAAGGTTACATGTAATAATATTCACCTTGTCGACAAATCTTGCAGAGGCTTTGAAATAAGATAATAGCTTTTCATATCTCACCTCTGTATTTGTATTGTCATCTGTTTCCTCCTTTTCACTGTTGTCATCTCTTAGCTCAACAGGACCACTGGATGCTTCTTTTCCCATTTGCTCTAAGCCATATTGTGAAGGATAAATCTACCACACATTCAAGCAAACTTAGTTTTCATAAAATAGTAACATTACTGTAAGTACAGAAGTATTCTGATTCTGTCACAAGAAACAGAATACTTAGCTGACAGAAATATACAGTTAACCCAGTGCAGCTAAGCTCCAGAATCCCAGTGACTAACAGTGCAAATATCGATTTTAAAGATGATTTTCAGTCTGTACTGCGCAGTCTCAGCACCCTGATGTTTATAAACATTATAATGGCTCACTCGATGGAATGCAAATCAATGTTATTTGTTACGAACCACATACCTTATCTTTGAGGCCTTTCAAATTCTTTTTCCAACAGCTTCATTGATTTTTACAGCTGTGAAGCTGTTTCATCAAGTGATATGAGAAAGAATGAAGCATAAAGCTACAACCGCTTCGCATCCATAATGGTGGTTGTTTTGAAACTTTGAATTTAATTAATGTGAGTAGTTGCAAAATGTTTACATTTTGTGATGACTTACATGGAACGAAACAAAAAAATGCAAACAAACTCTCGAGAGTGCGCAGTATGGACTAGTAATCATCTTTCAGTAATGTACATGTAAGTTAGTCCCTCTAGATGGGATACTAATAAAAATACTCCATCATTGTCTGCATTCAGCTTATTTGTCAAGTTTCCCTAACAAGTAACCATTTACATTTGTGAGAGACATTGAGAGGGTCAAGTGTTTCTCTTAAGAGCACAACCCAAGAACTATACTGTCCATCTGACACGACCATACTCTACTGTACTAACCAGTACGTCAATATGCCACCCACCTAGTAACAACTGTTAAATTGTGTAAATCAAAATGACAATTTTAGCACACCTGAAGTACATACTGTACAAAATTTATAGTAATGTATTATTAATTATAAACAATAAAATATCACTTATTATGTAACTTCATGACTAAATATTATATGCAATACTATCTTACTAGTATCCATTATTACCTTGACTGACTCAATAACACCATCTCTCGGTTTAAAGGAATTAAACAAAACTGTTAAAAGGGTAAAAGAATTGAATTCATTAACAAGTTAAAAAGATGCTCCTAACAGCCATCAACTGCATTAACCATTGATCGCAAGTTTTAGGAATAAAATCAGTAACAGTCTTGAGCTCTGTATTTCCATGTAAAATACCTTATTTAAGTAAGTTTTTACCTCAAATACATTTTGATTCAACAGAGATTAGATCTGAAGGTTGACAATTGTAGCTGATTGTACATGTAAAACTGCATTAAGTCCAGTATTGTACATTTGACTGTCTCGGGAGATTGGGCAGAGGAAACATTGCCTTTTTCCCAACCACCTCATATCAACCTGGCATATTAATGCTCTACACAAACTAAGTTGTGGTAGGTTTCTTACAGGATTACTTATGACTCAGTATACGTGTAAAGTATACTGCAAATGCAGTGTCATAATATCGCAAGATTGCCCACCAAACAGATCAGTTGCTGTCACTCTGTCCCAGTCAAGGTTACACACAGCAAGACGTCTTGTTGCAGCTTCAGTAGTTTTGGTTGAAACATCCATTTCACCCCAAGGGTGTTCAATATCTTCCTGCAACAGTCAGGAATATTTTTTAAGCAGAACGAATGCTATGCATATTGCTACAGAGATGGATTGCATGGCATTAATGCAGTTCATATCTTAACTACTTTAGATAGCTGAAATAAGGAGAAAACCTTCACCTGTGCAAACTTTCAACTCTGGATGCTTTTCCACAACTTTCAAGGTGGGAAGGACCTTACAATAGATATGAGATGTTTAAGTCCCAACAGGGCTCGAAAAAACTTAAATTTCAGCTTTCCCCTGGGACAAGTACCTATAGCTCTAAAATTTCACTTGCCCTGGGCAAGTCTAGTTTGCTTTTCTAATGATTTACTAGGCAGATGACTTGCCTGATCCCTTGTCCATCAAGCAAGTGAGAATGGAAAGTTACTTGCCCAGAAGAAGAATGATGACCAGATGGCACCTTTTTGAGCCAAGTCATAATGGTATGGTGTACATTGTAGTAAAGTCCAAACCTGTGTTATTTCAAATCCGAGATTTTCTGCGTCTTCCTCATCAGATGATAACTGCATGTCGCCCTCTCCTCTACTGACATCAACCTCTTCTTCTGAGCTAACATGGCTATCATCTTGATGCCTCCCTTTTGTTTGTTTAGCTTGTTTCACATCTGAAGTATTTTCATCAGAACTTTCTTCTTCACCACTGTGGGATTTCTGAGGCTTCTTTTTTCTCTTAACCTTTTTGCCCTTCTTCTCAAGTTTTTCTTCCTTCTTTGCTTTACTGAAAGAAAAAAATTCTTGAATGACCCTGACTTACCTTAAGGCTGTAAAAATGTATGTGTCATACAGTAGGAAGTCTTCTGCAATCATCAGGGAAAAACTCACAGATTGACAGAATTACATGTAAAAGAAACTTGCGCCTTCGGCGCTCATTGTTTCGGAAACCAGTCACCCTTTATTCTAGATCCACACCCGATAAGTTAACTGTGCATATAATGTACACCACAAATATAATAATTAGGGGTTGATGTTAACTTAATGCATTGCCTGTCACTGTTATGGTATTGTATAACCCCTGAAAACAATAATTTTGCAAAATACTCCAAGGAGTATCTCATTCATTGCTTTTTCCAGTATGATACATGTACATGCAATCCAGCTGAAGGTAATCTTAAGAGACATTGCTATAAATAAGAATTAAATTTTGGTCTTGTTAAAAGTCATGGAGTCCCCTAACTTTGCAGATAACCTCAAGGTCAGGTTTTTGAAAGTGTCAGTCACTGACCATAGATCTTTTCAACTACATGCACTCCAGCCTGGATCATTTATACACTAGATGAATTAGTAAACAAGCTGGTGAAAATATTAATATAAGGGATATTGTTACATTACCTCTTGACAACATCTTCCCCTGTTAGTTCTTTTTGGATTTTCTTTTGCAATTTTAATTCATTTTCTTCCACTTCTATAAAACATGAGAGAAAAATAAGGGTATTAATTTTATAGTTTTTGACTATTGAGGTGGAGCTAGAGACAGGGCTGGTTTCACTTATTCGTCTTGCAGTAATTGTTTATCATACCTTTATCAGATTCATCAGACATTTCATAAAATTTGTGAAGGTCTTCTGTTGATGTTTTTTTAACTTTGGAGCCACGCTTGTCAACAAAATCTAGAGAAAATGGTGAATCTTATTACTCAATAAAGAATCAATCAAACCAGCCACTTGTAAATGATCACAGTAAGTCATGATCAATCACGACTAATCAAAACAGAATTTCACAAACTATCACCGTTTACATGCATGAGATACAACTCACATTTTGTTGTGAAGTTCTTGTCCGTAAACATTTTCTGAAAGCGTCCGTCAATCTTAAGTTTCCTCTCTTTTCGCGAGATTTTCTGGGAACAACAAAAGATCGATATAGCAATCATTATTTGACTTTAGAGAAAAGGCGAGCTCTACAATCGACCTTGAAGCGCACGAAGAGAAGAGAATTACCATCAAAAATGTGGAAAAGATATACATGAGCGTTTTAACAATAACATGTAAAACAGGCGATAAAGAAAGCTACACAACACAGCTGATTTCAAGACTTGCCTTGAATCTGGGATCCTGGGCAACGCGTGCAAATCTATCATCGGCTTCCATCTTCTTGTTTCAGCGATGATCTTCAATCCGATAAGGCTTTAGAGAGATCTTTCGCTAGTTTACACAAAACCTTCTTCCTTCAAGGGACTTTCAGGGCCTCAAAACGCGATAACAATTGCTTCTTCTCAAGAATATTATCATGGGATAAAATTCGAAGGCGAAAACATCCAGGCATCACTTTTTGTATTGGTAACCGCTCATATTACGCAAGGTTACTCTTCCCATTCTCCCGCGGCCCAGTACAATCCAAGATCACGTGTCCAAAAGCCTGAGGTCTTCGAAAATATGGCGGGTTTCTTGCAAGGTAGGCCAGGACGTTTTGGCGTTTATCTGTTTTTATTTGCTCTTCTGTGTCTTGTTCTTATATTATCACAAGCAACATTTATCCCTCCAAATTGAAAAGTAACTTGCCGAAGTAAATGCATGGGGAAAGGAACGCTTTTAGAAGGTGAATTTGAGCACATATATAGAGGATATTACACGGTGGCGAGAAGATATGAATTTTATGTTCGAGTTGCAAGAACAATATCTCACGAGTGAGCGACGCGAACGAGTGAGATATTGTTCTTGCCACGAGAACATAAAATTCATATCTTCGAGCCAACGTGTAATATCCTCTATTTATATGGAGAAACCAACTCAACAAAAGCAAAAGGCGGGAATCGTGACTTCATTGAACGACACGACACTCACAAAGGTGACATACGGAAAATACGCCACTCGGGTCCCGGATGAAGTGGCGTATGGAATCTACGAGTGGTTTAGTTCCCAGTAAAACACTCTTCTCCATATAATAAATGGCAATAACGTTTCAATACCACAGTCAGTACAAAAAGTCTATGTAGGTTTGCCTTTTTAACAAATAGTGTCCAAGACCAAGTAGCTGTGCGTATTTTTAACCCAGTTGGAAGCTGAATTGTAGGGCTTTCATTAACGTTTTCAGCAGGAGGGTAACTGGTTTCCACAGGGGGGCAAAACATTTTGAACTGAACTTCTTTATAACAAGAACTTTCCTCTAGATCACTCACATGGTCAAACCATGCTGGCAAAATCATCCTCACAGCTGGTCAATTTTCCCAGAACCTAGCCCATGCCAGGATGGGCTATGCAAATCCGCCAATCCGTGCCTTTTTTCTGCCAAATATGTCGAACCGCCAATATTTTTGTTCAAATCCGAAACCACAATCACATCCGGAAACAGGAGTATAAAAGTTCAAAAGTAAACTGGTAATTGTGAATGCCATTGTTAGTTTTGCACAAATAGTAAAGAAAGCAGCATACTTGATGGCTATAACATAATACAATTCCAATAACAGTCTCATACCTGAGTTAAAATAATCTTCATTTGAAAAAAAATATATAATAATTTGGATGAACTCATTAACATACCGACCAAGGTTGAAGAAAGATCTATAATCCAAATTTCTCTTAGGACCCAAGATCCGAACATCAAGACAGGCACAATCCGGAGTCTGCACCATAATTTACAGCTAATCCATCATCCACTGTGTTTTCAAAATCCATGAATCCGCTTGATTTACCGCAAAAATCCACGATCCATGTGCTTTTTAAGGCCAAATCCGTCAATCCGAAAACCTATTCACCCCCCTCCTTCAAAGTATTATACGGGGTGTAGAGCACGAAACTGGTAATTGTAGAGTATAGCGTTAAATTTTGTATAGTCGCTCAAACTTGCAGTGTTACATGTACATTGTTTGTTCCCACAGAATGAAACATCAAACTGAAAAGAGCTTAGATGTTCAAGACAGGACTTGATGATATCAACATGGAAACTATGACTGGTACAGTAGGTAAGTGATAGCAATAGCTATAAAGCAGCTTTTTAAACTATACCCATATATTAAATAAATTAAAGCACTTTTTAAATAATATAGGATACCAAAGAGGTGAATATTATGATAAAGAGACCCAATGGACATGTTAGCATGAAACAACTTTGTTTTACTGAGAGAAAATACAAAGACATAGGTATGCAAGGGATGAAGGAGTTATTTTCCGAGTGTCAGGCTGTCTGTGCTTTGAGGATATTGCATGAAGTTGCTTCTTGAGGTTATAAACACAGAACTGTTTGTATGACTGTCGTGATTGCTTTTTAACACTGATAGCTATTCTTTAGAAACTAACAGGAATAAAGGATTATTACAGTACATTTAGACAGTTACAATTACCTGGAATGATTTAATCTGTCAACACTGAAGGCAATGTTTTGGGTAAATGAATATTATGTAACTGCTGTTTCTTGAGTTAACGTGATAAAGGCAATATTTTCCTTTGGATGATATGTACTTGTTTTGTTTCGAAAGGATCATGTAACAGGCAATTTGGCGGTATACAGAAGTTCTTTGACACAATAGAGAGAGTTGAGGTGCCACAAGAATGGGCTACAGTCCTTTAACCTGATGCATGGGATATTAGCGTATTTTCTCTGTGTTTGGTTTCATGTACATGTGCTAGGTATGAGTTGACAGTACACAATGCAATATTGTTATGTGGCCATACTACACCTTAGTTAGCCCTTCGGGGAAAGGGTGTTCAAAAAATTATTTAGAACTGCAATGCCTGGGATACTGTTGTTGACAAGCATTGTGTAGTTCCAGAAAATATCCATACCTCCCCCAAGCAAGGGTTTTTTTCTAACACCTCCCCACCCCTCTGGAAATTCCAGTTAAGCTTCATACATTTCTTTAAATTTTTTTGGTCTTCTGGAACCCCCCACCCCCAGGAAATTCCAATCCCTTCTGTGGGGGGAGTATGGATATTTTCTGGAACTGCACAATCTGCTGTGGAAGGAGGGACACACTTGTCTAATATGAAGCACACTGGACTGCAGAACAAGAAGTCTGGGTTTGAACCAATGGTCAGGGTCTCTGCTTTGTGTTCTTGGGCAAGACACTTTACTCTCACACTACCTCTGCAATTTACCTAGTACAAATGGGTCCTGGGTAAATTTAATACTGGGTGTTAACCCTGCATCAGACTTGCATCCCATCCCATGCCATTGACCATTGTCAAACCTTGCCTCTGTAGGGTTGAAACTCTTAAAAATCTGATGATTATTTTTTGAAATTGTGTAGTTCTGTGAAACAGACAGACTCTCATCCTGGGCATCCATGGGGGAGTTAAAGACTATTCAATATCAGTTAATGCGGCAAGGACTGAGTTAAGCTGTGGTGGTGTAGATCACTTGCCCCAATGCAGACTTTACCTGTTACCTTCATATCATGGTCTGAACTCACCCAGTAGGGTTAAAACTTTAAAAATGTGATGATTTTATTTTAATTAGGGAGTTCAAGAATACCATGACGGCAACGGCAATGGGAACGTTGCTAAACCAAAGATTTATTGAGCAGTTCAATGGCTGTGCATGTGTGAAATATTTCTTGGTACAAATTTTGGGTCATCTAGGGAACATGAACTGTGACTGCTGATTTTTTAGATTTCTATTTCAAATTTATCGCTGGTTCCATATTTAGTTTTGTGATAGTTCTGACAGTGATAAACAAAATAATTGACTTTAGAGTATCACGAGATTCGTAGGTAAAATATAAAGCTGTTTTTCAATTGACGTTGTCAAAACTGGGATAAGGTGTAGTAATGGTGGATCACTTGCCCTGATATAGACTTTACCTTTCCTTCATGATTCATTGAAACTCGCCCTAGTAGGGTTGAAACTTCAAAATTCCTAAGAATTATTTTTAATTGCACATAGTTTGTAAAGCTTTAGATATCAAGGAATTCCATAGGGATTAAAACATTTGCAGTTGCTTACTAGATACAGAGCAGAGAAGCAAGGAAAAGAGCTATGTGTGCAGACTCCAGAGGAGAAAGAATCAACTTGCAATGCCTGGGGTGTTGTTGAGGAGTATTGTTTTGTGGAAGGAGGGACACACTGGTCTAATGGTTAGTGTACTGGACTGCACATCAAGCAGCCTGAGTTTGAGCCAGTGATTAGGGTCTCCGTATTGTGTTCTTGAGAAAGACACTTTACTCTTGCACTAACCTCTCTTCACCTAGGTGTACAAATGGGCACTGGGTGAATTTAATACTGGGTGCTAACCCCGTGACAGACTAGCATCCCATCTAGGCAAAAGAGAAATACGCCTTATCACTTAATGCAACAGAGACCTGGATAAGCTGTAGTGGTGTGGATCACTTGGCCTGATGCAGACTTAACCTTACCTTTATTGTTGAAACTTGCTCCTGTAGGGTTGAAATGGAAAAATCGGATGGTTTATTTTTTTTGTGAAATTTTTGAGATGAAGCATGTCATAATGGTTAAAACATTTCCTTTTTCTTACTAGATAATTATACAACAGAGAGGAACAAAAAATGTGCCGAGACTCAAGAGGAAAAAGAATCAAATGAGATCTTGGATTCCATATTAGGTGAGTCACAATTTTCTTTTTAAAGGAAGGGGTTTCTAATCACTTGATGGTGCATGTACTAGGGATAATTGTACACAATGCAGGCAAAAATTTAAACGAATAGGGACGTTATTGTTTCACTGTTCAGATATTTCAAGAAACCCTTGCTATATGGCCAACAAAATACCCGAGCCCTTCAGGGTTAGGTTATATAAACATCCCTTAGAATACAGTGCCTGAGGTACTATTGCTGATGAACATTCAAATTGTGAGACAAGGAGCCTAATTTGATCAACGACCAATTGCTTTCAATTAATGTACATGTATCAATGCTTCCTTAGCCATTAAGCCAGCCGTGATCAACTTAAAATAGGGAGTTTAAGAAACCAGGACGCGACGCGGAGGACAACATCCATTAAAAAATGATTTGATATTTTACCTACGAATCTCGCGATACTCTAAAAGTTATTTTCCTTTGTTTCTTTGTGTCAAAACTATTACGAAATTGAATCTGGGACGGGGCGAAATATTTGAAATAAAAAAATAGCCGTCGTGGTTCAAGTTCTCTGAGAAACGCAGAATTTTATGTTGTTGTTTTGCAGAGGACGGCAAAGAAATGTATCAAGAATTATAACGCACGTGCATTAGCCATTGATCTACTCATTAAACCTTTTGTTTAGCGACGTTCCGTTGCCGTCGTGGTTTTCTAAAGGAATTGTCTAGATAGAACTCAGAACAAGTAAGAAGAATTTGGTTCACGGCTAAGGACTCTGAATAAGGACTTGTTGATTGGTGTAAAATCTATTACAATTCACTAATTGTCTTGCACGTACATCTTAGAAAACGATTTTTGCTTGTTTGCAACCATGGTTTGAATTTTACAGCAACTTTGTCTTGTTATTCTTTGGTATAAACATTTTAATATTTGTTTGTATTTGGTCATAAGCGTCCGGAAAATTACATTACTTTTATTTTAATACTGTAAATATGTGAAGCTACCCGAGAGCAGCTTTTTGTAATTTTCAAAAATTTCACAAGTTATTTAACACGCATAAATTCATCCTCGGGAAGAAAATCCAAATATTGCCCGTTTTGTCGCGAACTTTTTGCCGTGAAATTTTTAGTTTGCTATTTGCCGGTGAGCTCTTCGCCTGCAAACGAAGTTTAATTTTAGAATACTATATTTTAGCCGGTGTTATTTATGAGAGAATTGACTTGTAAACTCTAGCCGAGTATACACTGTACATGTATGTATAATTTGTTCTTTGGATTTCGAATATAACCATTGTTAATAGGACGTTTTATTTATCTTTCTTTCAGGCTGCCATCTCAAGCGTACATGCAGCGACATTAACATGGAGAAAAAAGCAAAGGAAAGCAAAGAACTTCGTTTAGATGTTTCTTCAGTGGATTACGTTTTAAAAGTAAGGTAGATTTACAAGACAAAGTTTATCTCGATTGAGTTTCTTGCGAAAGATTGTTAGGGCGGAGCTCGTATTAGTGATCTCACAACACAAAATGCAAGAGTCAAAAGAAGACATTGGAATCACTGTCAAATTGTCCAGTATCTGCCAAATTGTTTCGCATCTTGCTAGTTTTCGAGGAAGCCGTGAATTGTATCTCAAGTTTGTAGCTTTACAATTAAGGTCGTATAGTAGCATTACCTGGATTTGTTTTTGCAATCCGAATTTTTAGCCTGGAAGTCACGTTATTAAACTAGTTGAAATTACCAGTTGTGTAGTATTTATTTGACAAATTTACCGAAATCTTCCTAGTAATCGAGGACGTATTAAATGGATGAAAAGGTTGCGCTTTTAGAAGGGCCAAGAGAAAAATCGAAAAGAAACTAAGTCTTCTAGTGGAAAAATTGTACTTAGAAAAAAAAGTCTGCAATTTTAAATGGTGTCTGGTTTAGAGTCAAACATATACGGAGTCTTTTGGCGGAAAAAATCTTGCACTATGTAGGATTTTTCCCAGCAAAATTCAAAGTATATGTGCTTGATTTCTAGTTAGACTCTGTTCAAAAGCGCAGAATTTTTTTTCTTTTTGGCAACCCTACATAGTTAAAAAATAGTAAAAGAGATAGCCTCACATTTCGACTAGTTTCCAGGCCCTTCTAAAAGCGCAATTTTTTTATTTGTGTACTTGTTCAAATTGTTTTTAATGAATTTCAATTGTATTGTTAAGAAGCCAATAAAAGTTAGATTGAAGACGCGTGTGTAATTGAGTTCTATTTGCTGTAGTATTTTTGTCTTTAATATTTCTTAACAATGCTAAAATAATGTACACAGTAAAAACCACCACTTGCTGTTTTCATTTAATGTAATTTTATTGTTTGCACGAAGTAACTAATTAATTATTTGAAAATCAGTTAAATTAAATTAAAACGTGTGACAGAAAAAGTTCGCGTTTAAAAACTAAGACTTTTGGCGGGAAAATTGGAAAAAATTTGCACAGCGTTTCCCCTTACAACTTTTTTGAGAAAAATTTTAAAGAGGTTTTTCCCTTCAGAAGTTTTTAATCGCAAAAAAATTCTCAAAGGCAACATTTGACAGAAAATAACGTCAAAAACTACTGCACCACCTCGCATTGAAAAAGCAATTTTGACATTTATTTTTTTTTTCGGTCTTAAATAAATTTTGCCAAACAGTCTTCAAATTTCATTTAACGAATTTCGCGATGGTTTTGTGCCAGGTGATGCAAGAGTTCCTCGAGACATGAAAAACATGAAATGACAAATGGGTGAAATGGGCAACAAAACAAAATTTAATTCCGAAATGGATTTTTAAATCTCGATATGATCGTGAAATACCGTTTCAACTAACCAAGTTTAATTTTATGTCCAATCGAGTTTGATGTGCAACTGTTTGTATCTTGTCATTTCATATCTTTCTCTGTCAGACGGCAATTAAGATGGTACACTTCGGATCAGTTGCACAGGAGCAAGAACATTTATCAACCCAAATCCAATCATTGTCCTCTCGCGAAATTGTCCAATTTTGACGATTCGTAACCCGTGCAAGTTTCGAAATAAGCTAATTTTCCCCTCCGAATCGACCGTTCGCTCCGTTCTTTTTTCCCGTGCAACAACCAAAGTGTAAACACCATAAATAATCAATATCTGGTAGTACAAAGATGTTTATTCCTAAACTAATGCAAAATTTCTTCAGCCAGTTCAGTATATTTTTTCTTAACTGTCTTAACTCGTCAAGTCAAAACAACGTCGGAATAATCCACCGTGAAAATGTTAATCTCTTGTTGAAAAGTTTTCGAAAATATTTTACACTGTTTTGAACAAAGCTTATTAAAGAAAAACGCTTAGTTCCTTCTTTTGGACGTCCAGAAATTTAAACATTGCAAATGACAAAAGACAAAAGCGCCCACGAGAACTTTGTACAACAAGGCACGTTTTTAATACCAATATTTATCATCCTTGTTAACAAATTTGTTGCTAGTCCTTCTAGTTTTAGTAATAATTGTGATAAAATTGTTGGCAGCGTATAAAATTTTGAAAACAATCAGTGTAATAGCTAATTTTAAATGTTTATAGCTGCATGGCGAAAGGTTCTCTTCGTAGAAGTCATTGCCAGGCGACTGTTTAAAAATAGAAGATAGCAGAATCAAATTTGATTTGCAAATGTTGAAGCATTTACAGAAACTTCTTTTATGTTTTCAGTTGTTTTCATCGATCCTGAACTCGTTCGCGCTTTAAAGCTGAAAATTTCATAACGATTGCCTGACTTGGTCTTAACTGTAGTTCTGAGAATTTGGTAGCACATCAAGACTATTTTTGTTTATAACTCTTGCTAGACTTCTCTTCTTTTATTCCTTTTACAACACCCTATACACACCAGATATTGATCTTAGAAGCCTAAACATTCAATATATAGAGAGGTTAAACAAACGTTGATCTGTCGTTAAGGTGGCACTTTCAAAAATTGAGAGTTGTGTAGAATGTCCAACGACCTGAAGGTATTTTCAATTTGTTTAAAAGTACTTGTGGTAAACAACATGCGAGAAAGCTTCGATAAGTATCTCGGTAATTACATGATTCTGAATGCAGTTTGTAATCTTCGAGAAATTTGCATTTAGCATTCCGAATTCCTTAAAGTTTTTTTCCAAATATCATTGACAATCTTCGGAACACCTCGGATGGCTGTCGGCAGCCGTTCGGAATCTTCGTATTTCTTTAGAAATCTAAATAAGTAATTTGTAATCGACGCTAGATATTTGTTTCCAATTGTGTCTCAGATTATTGAACATGTTTGCAAATAGTTTCATAAAACAATCGTGTGTTCATGCGATTGATTCAGATGACCATCTGTACTCTTCATCATCCTGGCTTTTTTCTGCTTTATTACATCATGAGTTCGAGGCTCAATTTAATGAGAATGTAATGTTTGAAGAATTTAATTTTGATAGTAGCAAGACAATTTAAATTTGTACAGAATGATTTTCTTTGTTTTACTCGATCTGACTGAGAGTAAAATGTTGGGCGATAATTTGAATTCTAGCAAGACAATTTATTTGTTGTAGAGTGAATTTCGTTGTTGCCAATTATATTTTTTCGTTGTCGCACTGGCCATTTAAATCTCCTTTTGCCAAAGAAACCCACCCAATGTTACGTCGTCGATTCAGAGATAAAACATGCGCGTTTTGATCACAAAAATTTAGATGATTTTGTCAAATCTAGTGCCACCTTAAAAACTCAACGTTGTTTATCCACTTTAAATATTTTCTGAAATCATGTCGACCAAAATGGTGGCTACCAGAATCGAGATCTCATAGCAATTACGACTAAGGTTAGCTAATGAAAAATATATGTCAGTCGCTCGAAGCAAATAAATAACACGACTTTTTCAATCAGGAAAAATCTCGACAACTAGTCCTTACAACGTAAGCGTCAAATATGTTGCCACCATTTTAATCGACAGTTATGAAATTAAAATTCTTATCTCGTTATCTCCAATGTTGAATAACCATTAACTCCTCGTGAATATTTCAATCTCTTCTTTCGTTCGCCGAGTCATACCAATGAATTCCATCTTCACCGTTAGGCCATTTTCTAACCTTAAAAAGAAGGCAACAAAGAAAAACATAAGCTTTTCCTTGGGACAAATATATTTCCAAGATGCACTATTACTAGCGGGGCAAGCGGCGACCAAAGCTCGTATGAACCGGCTGCACGTGGTAACGGTTTTCAACTCTCCTTGAGCAACACGCCACGAGAAGAACAGGTAATATCAAACAAATTCAGCACAAGTATCTTACAAACTTTAACAAAATTATTTCTTAACCCATCACTGAAACGTTTCATTTCAATGATTGCAAAACTACGACTATTTGGTTTATGAACGAATCTGTGTGCAGCTCGGTAAAGAAAGATTGCGAGCGAAGGGTGGAACTTAACTTTAGGAAGGTAGAAATTGGTCCGTTTTGTGAAGAGCAAAAAAATTAAAACGTACACTCACCATTAATATTTTATATTCTTCGAAGGAAGACTGGCCAGATCCGACATCACCAGGAACACATAAATCTACGTCTTCACACCATGACCGAGTGTTTGGTTTGACGCGGATTCCATAAGTTGTCATGAATATTGATTACAAGGCTGGAACCAATCGCTGAAAAAAACGTCCCCGCATATATTTATGACTTGGAATTTAATTCTTATATTAAACTATTGTATCACTTCAAAAATATCAATTTCACTCCAGGTCTTTGCATTTTTAGGCTTTATCAAGACAGTAATACGTGAAATCAAATGCATTTGTTAGGACTGATTCACGCGAACGTCATATTTTGTTAAATAAACCTTTTCTGATTATCTTATTGGTAGATTTTTGCAGGTTTTATATATCCCCGTGTAAAGACCTGATGGCCTACAATTAAAAAAGAAAAGTACCATTTTAATCAAACCGTTTTTAAAGTTTGATATTTGTATGGTTCTGCTACTTTTAAATAAATGCATTCCGTCCTGATGAGCCACTTGGCTGGTAGCCAGACTTTACCTTCTTATCTTACCAAAACAAAATCGGGGCATTTCTGTTGGAAATAACGGGTTCCCTTGTGGATTTTCACCTACTTTCCCCCTGCATTCACAACCCCGCGGGCTTTCACCGTGCATTTCCCGTCTTAACCTTTCTCTTTTCGTCTCTGGGTTTTCTGCGTTTGGCTGTGGCTTTTCTTGTGCTTTGAACTATGCACAACCGCGTGCGTTACCCGACGTGTTCCCGGTGAGTTCCTTACTATGTCGCCCATGCATTTCTCCATACCTAACCCCGTGCGGCCTTCCTCGTATTCCCGGTGAGGTCTCTCCGAAGTTCCCTGTGCATTTACCGAGGGTTCCCCATGTGTTTTCCCGTTCGTTTCACCGTGTGTTCCTTGTCAGTTCCCTCTTACATTTCCCGTGCATTTGCTGTGGGTTTCCCGATGCCTTTTCTCGTCCGATACACTGTACATTCATTGAGCGAATCATGCAATTCATTTTGTTCCCCGTGCGTACCCCGTGCGTTCCCCGTAGGTTCCACAGGCGTTTCCTCGCGTTTCCGGTTCATGTTTCCTTATGGTGGCTCTATGTTTTCCAATGAATCCTCCGGTGGGTCCCTGCAATATTCATCGTGCCTTCCTTGTTTGTGACACCGCGCGTTTCCTATGCGCTCAGTGGTACATTTTCTTGTACCGATTACTCTACAAGTTTCCTTTTCAATCCACGTGCTTTTCCTTCCACATTTTCTGTTTTTTCCTAGCCCTCCCCTGTGCGTTCTGACATACGTAACCCATGCGTTCTTTCATGGTTTCCCAGTGGGTTCCCTCAGACGCTAGCATTGCAGTTTGGGTCTCACATAGTTTGTGACACCTTGCCATCACTACGTAATTCCTTTAACATCGAGTGAGTTTCTCCATATATGTTCCGGCGATCCAGGGGTTCGCGATCGGGTTTTCTCCCAGTACTATAAATCAAGTAATCTCGCAATGATGAACGAATTCCACAACATGAACCTTCCTCTGTTTCTCCCTAGCCTCTGAAACAAGTTCAGATCTATGAACTGAACTTAAAGATGCCAAAGTGCCTACGAATGGATGTTGAGCGCGGCGAGCAGACGTAAATGTCTTGTTTACCCAATGAAAGCCATCATAATAAGGTCTGAGCTTGCATCGAGTCGCTTGTCCGGACGTAAAGGAGCGTTTGATTAATCAATCTAAAACAGATCTTAAGGAATAAAAACCCAGATGATCTGGAACACTTGTCTGAGTATGTCGTTGGGAGTGGGAGCCAGGTGCAGTATTATCATGCTCGGCAATTGAAGTTATTGTGTAGAAAATATTGTACAATTACACAGCCGAGGGCAAAAGAAAAAAGAAAAAAACAAGGCGCGAGAAGAAACTTAGTACATGGAACTAAGATAGATTGTCAGTGCTTTAGGTGACCCTGCACGGCTACCAATGGCTTGGCCAATCGCTTGGCCAATGGCTCGTACACGCAGCGAATCGTAAACGTCCGTAAGTAACGACCTCCGAAAGAAGTGAGCCCACCTCCATCCCCTGAAAATAGAGGAACTAAGGTTCAAAAGTATAATTATTTTTCCAATCAATAACCTGAATAACGTACGATAAACTGATGACGATTCAACTAGGGTAGGTATAGCTTATTCCAGGAGGCGTCATGAAGCGCCCTGGTAAAACAAACCCCGCAAAATTTTCATCAAGTAACAAGAAGGTACTAACAGGACCTTTTCTTCAAATTGAAATTACTAACAGGAACGCATAAAAGGAACGTTTAATCATATTGAAATTAAAAACTCGACCAGAGCAGTTAAATATTTATAAAGCAGACTAACGTAGCAGTGCATCATGAACAGTAAAAATAGTTTAATGTATCTTACATCACGGTCTACATATAAAGTACCCACCCGTGTGCCAGCAACGTAAATTTGAACTGGAACGAAGAATTTCTAAACGATTTATAAAAACTCAGGGAAGAGCTACTTACAATAAAAGTCATTTGCGTCCCCTCATGGGGTGAGAGATTCTCGCCGATATCCCCCACACTCGCGTTTCTCTCGTAAGTTCTCGCGCGTTTAGAGATGCGCCACACTCGCGTTTTAGGTGCGGGTATCCCAACCAATGCTTACCTAACTATTTAAAGATGCAACTTTTAGCCCGGCCCCAAATCTTCACACGTGTATTTAACTTGCGGATGTCTACCGATTTAGACAGTGTTTGGGTTGGAGATTCTCGCCCATATCAACTTTCTTTTCTCTAGTAAGCTCTCGCGCGTTTAGAGATGCGCCACACTCGCGTTTTAGATGCGGGAATCCCAAACTATGCTTACCTAACTTTTTAAAGATGCTACTTTTAGCCCTCCCCCAAATCTACACACGTGTATTTCACTTGTGGAAGTCTATCGATTTGGGCAGTGCTTGGGTGAGAGATTCTCGCCCATATCAACTTTTTTCTCTCTCGTAAGTTCTCACGCGTTTAGAGATGCGCCACACTCGCGTTTTAGGTGCGGGAATCCCAACCAATGCTTACCTAACTATTTAAAGGTGCTACTTTTAGCGCTCCCCCAAATCTACACACGTGTATTTCACTTGTGGAAGTCTATCGATTTGGACAGTGTTTGGGTTGGAGATTGTCGCCCATATCAACTTTCTTTTCTCTCGTAAGTTCTCGCTCGTTTAGAGATGCGCCACACTTGCGTTTTGTGTGCGGGCATCCCAACCAATGCTTACCTAACCTTTTAAAGATGCTACTTTTAGCCCTCGCCCAAATCTACACACTTGTATTTCACTTGTGGAAGTCTGTCGCTTTGGACAATGCTTGGGTTAAAGGTTCTCGCCCATTTATATTTTTTTTCACTCACGTGTTTTCGCGCGTTTAGCGATGCGGCACACTCGCGTTTTTTGTGTGGGGATCCCAAACTATACTTACGGGGGCTCTTTAAAAACGCCAGTTTTGGCCTTTCCCCAAATCTACACAAGTGTATTTCACTTGTGGAAGTCTATCGATTTGGACAGTGCTTGGGTTAGATATTCTTTCCCATGTCAATTTTCTTTTCTCCCGCGTGTTCTCGCACGTTAAGCGAGGCGGCACACTCGCGTTTTAGATGTGAAGATCCTAAACTTTGCTTACCTCGCTTTTTAAATATGTTAGTTTTAGCCCTCTTCCAAATCTCCAAGGTCTATTTCACTAGTGGAAGTCTATCGATTTGAACAGTGCTTGGGTGGATATTTTTAACGATGTCAATTTTTACTTTTCCCTTGTCTTTTCTCGCGCGTTTAGCTATGCGGCACACTCGAATTTTTGGTGTCGGGATCTTAAACTATGCTCACTGGGCTTTTTAAAGATGCTAGTTTTTGCCCTCTCTTAAATTTACATATGTGTATTTTTTACTTGTGGGGTTCTTTCGATTTGGACAGTGCTTGGGTTGGAGATTCTCGCCCATATCAACTTTCTTTTCTCTCGTAAGTTCTCGCGCGTTTAGAGATTCGCCACACTCGCGTTTTAGGTGTGGGGATCCCAAAGTATGCTTACTGAGCTCTTTAAAAATGCTGAATTTGGCCCTCCCCCAAATCTACACACGTGTATTTCACTTGTGGAAGTCTGTCGCTTTGGACAATGGTTGGGTTAATTAGAGATTTCCGCCCATTTATATTTTTTTCTATCGCGTGTTTTTGCGAGTTTAGAGATGCGGCACACTCGCGTTTTAGGTCCAGGGATCACAACTAATGCTTACCTAACTTTTTAAAGATGCAACTTTTAGCCCTGCCCACTTTTCACTTGTGGAAGTCTATCGATTTGCACAGTGTTTGGGTTGGAGATTCCCGCCCATATTAACTTTCTTTTCTCTCGTAAGTTCTCGCGCGATTAGAGATGCGCCACACTCGCGTTTTAGGTGCGGGGATCCCAACCAATGCTTACTTAACCTTTTAAAGATGCTACTTTTAGCCCTGCCCCAAATCTTCACACGTGTTTTTCACTTGTGGAAAAATATCGATTTGCACAGTGTTTGGGTTGGAGATTCCCGCCCATATCAACTTTCTTGTCTCTCGTAAGTTCTCGCGCGTTTAGAGATGCGCCACCCTCGCGTTTTAGGTGCGGGAATCCCAACCAATGCTTACCTAACTATTTAAAGATGCTACTTTTAGCCTTACCCCAAATCTACACACGTGTATTTCACTTGTGGAAGTCTATCGATTTGTACCGTGCTTAGGTTGGAGGTTTTTGCCCATATCAACTTTCTTTTCTCTCGTAAGTTCGCGTTTTAGGTGCAGGGATCACAACCAATGCTTACCTTACCTTTTAAAGATGCTGCTTGTAGCCCTCCCCCAAAATCCACAGACGTGTATTTTACTTGTGGAAGTCTATCGATTTGGACAGTGCTTGGGTGAGAGATTCTCGCCACTATCAACTTTCTTTTCTTTCGGAAGTTCTCGCGCGTTTAGAGATGCGCCACACTCGCGTTTTAGGTGCGGGAATCCCAACGAATGCTTATCTAACTTTTTAAAGATGCTACTTTTAGGCCTACCGCAAATTTACACACGTGTTTTTCACTAGTGGAAAACCATCGATTTGTACAGTGTTTGGGTTGGAGATTCCTGCTCATATCAACTTTCTTTTCTCTCGTAAGTTCTCGCGCGTTTAGAGATGCGCCACACTTGCGTTTTATGTGCGGGTATCCCAACCAATGCTTACCTAACCTTTTAAAGATGCTACTTTTAGCCCTGCCCCAAATCTAGACACGTGTATTTCACTTGTGGAAGTCTATCGATTTGGACAGTGCTTAAAGTCGCAGAGACCGGGCTACGCGCAGCGTGATTTTGACCAACTCTGGGTCGATTTCCAGGAACTTGGACGATTTTTCTGTGTCCGAGGGAATCTAAACTAATTTGCGAAAGACTTTGATTTTTAGTGAAATGGATGAAGGAAAAATTTTTGAACGCTTGATTATGAGAAGTCTGGCCGAAATATAGCCATTTTTTGACTAGAAAGTCGCCGAGACCGGGCTAGGTGAAGCGTGATTTTGACCTACTTTGAGTCGATTTCCAGGAACTCGGGCGATATTTCCGAGTCCCAGAGACTATAAAATAATTCGAAAAGACTTTGGTTTTCAGTAAAAGGGACAGAAGAAAAATCTTTGAAGGTTTGGTTATGGGCAGTCTGGCCGTAATATATCACCTCCTTAACTGACGTAGTGACTAGAAACTTGCTGAGACTGGGCTACACGCAGCGTGATTTTGACCAACTTTAGGCCGATGTCCAGAAACTTGGGTGATATTCCAGAGTCCCAGGGACTCTAAACTACCTCGAGAAGACTTTGGTTTTTAGTGAAATGGACAGTGGTAAAATTTTTGAACGCTTGGTTATGAGCAGTCTGGCCGAAATATAGCCACTTGGTGACTAGAAAGTCTCCGACACCGGGCTACGCGCAGCGTGATTTTGGCCAAATTTGGGTCGATTTCTAGGAACTCGAGCGATATTTCCGAGTCCCAGGGACTCTAAACTAATTCGAGAGGACGTTGGTTTTTTGTGAAATGGACAGAGGAAAAAATTTTTGAACGCTTGGTTATGAGCAGTCTGGCGGAAATATAGCCTCTCTTTAACTCACTTAGTGACTACAAAGTCGCCGAGACCGGGCTACGCGCAGCGTGATTTTGACCCGGGGGGGGGGGGGTACTTCGGGAATTTCTGGGTGGGGATGTGCCGCTGGGACCCTGGAACCCTTAGCTTATACCAGAGCTAGTTTAGCTGAATTTTGCTACCCTATACTAGAGTAAACTCTCCAAATCCAGCCATCTATCGACATTGTTGAGGCTGATTTGCGTAAATTTAAACTTGCCGATTTGATTTTTTTATATTTTTGAGTGGCAATTCCTGGTTTCCTTAATCTAGATGAAATCTTCAATCAACTAGTCAGTTTTGTGAAAAATGATACCCTATTCTAGACCCAAACGCTCTGATTTATATACCCTATCCTAGAGTAAACTGCTTGAAAACCATACCCTTCACAGCGGCACATACCTGTATACCCCATATATGGCAGTACCCCCCCCCCCGGGACTATATATAGCTGTACATTCGTTGACCCTTCCTCATACATTTTTCACTCTCCATCCCCTCTTTGTGTTTCCTAAACATTTGGTGAATGCTCGAAAAGCTGCCTTTTCCCAAGGCGTCTCGTATTTTATGCTTGAATATTTTAAAGGGTCTTCATCTGAATCTTCTAAGTACTAGACAAAAGGCCTAGCTCAACGTTTTACAACGCTTCAGTGACGCCGTAGATCAGCTTGAAGGGCGTGACGGGTGACGTCAGACCAAACTCAACCCAATCTCCTTAAAACTCAGCGGCAAACCAAAGTGGCGCACATTTTCCGAATTTTGAAAATTCACAGAAAATCGAGGAAAAATCATACGACTATAATTTTTTCACCAATTAATGAGATCAGAAACAGAACCATTTTCCAGACAGTTGAGAAAGGAATTAGGGATTAAAGTGCTCCAAAACCCAGTTTTGTTCTATTTCTTTTCAAAAAGAATACATAATTTAGGGAAGATTAGAAAAAGAATTGACTTGATCCATCAAATCTGGTCCACGGGCATGCGAAAGGGGATCTGGGTAATATAGCTGTAATGTCAGCGGGAAAGCCATTGAGACGATCGGACCATTACATTTTTGAGGGGGCAGGGTGGTTAGGAAATTTCCAAAAGAAAAATCCTGCAGAACAACTCCTGAAAAATAAATGCACAAGGGAAGCCATGGAAAATAAAATTCCTGCACAAGCTATTACCCACCGAAAAAAAAAAAAATCATGGACAACCTAATGGTGAGAAAAAAAATTCCTAAGTCAGAAAATTGCCCAATCCCCCCCCCCCTCCCCTAAAAAAATAATGGTCTACCCCTTAGTTTTTCTCTTGAAATCAGGCAGGGATTATGAGGTGAGATATTTCAGAATAGATGCGAGACAAAGTAATGCTCCAACTGCTAATTTTATGATAAAGATTACCCTCAGTAAGAGAACAGATACAAAGACACACTTTGACCAGGACATTTATCATGGAGCACATTATCTACCAGAAATATCGCATGACCTGCGATAAGCATCAGCTGAGACTGAATTCAATAAAAAAACTGAAGAGAGCATGCACAGGGAACTTACATTGAAAAACATGTTTATCAGCAGTTCCTGTGAATGTGAAAACTCTCCCATTTAACAGTTCTAATTTCATTCATCACCCACATTGTGAATTCTTAACGTTGTCTCTGGCAAATGTATAGTAAAACTCTCTAGACTACCCTGCTGACTGCCATTGCATCAAACTATGTCTTTTTACAGTTTGTACATTGTTTTACAATCACTAAACAATTGACTCTGGTTAATAGATTAGGGCTGTTTTTAAGTGCCAGACTCTCAAAATATCTTGGCAGAATACTAGCAAATTTTGCCACATCCATGGTGTTACTACTTTTGTTGGAAATTCCTAAATCAAATATCTGCCTAGGCTGGCAGCTTTCGAAAGAGATGTTGCAAAACAACATGAAGTTTTGACTTTCTTGACATTGTTCTTAGCCATTGAAATAACTCAATGATTACTAACCCCTCATTTCCCAGAATAGATCAATGGTACATGTAACTTCTCCTTAAACAATATCAATACACTGCTAAGCAGACCAGTAGAGAGAATAAAGAAAATCATCAATTGCAACTGAGATATACTGTATTGATGAACTACCATATTCTCAAAACAAACAAAAGAAATGTTTGGCAATCAGTGTAGAGAATTAACAGTGTATTCTTTGGACTTAACGGACAATGTTCCTGTCATACTAGGGTGCCATGGGTTTGCAGTTTGATAAAACTGAAAACAGTTTGATAATTGCCAGTATTTCTCTTACAGTTTTGTTCCCTAGTACAGCTGTTCTTTGCTTTACAAGCAATCTCACTGTGATAGTACACATTTTTTCCCTTCTACTTCATCAATCCTCGCCCTTGTATGATACCATAGTGTCAACTTTGTGCACAGTTGTGGAGAAGGACCTCAGCCGCACTTCTTGCGAGTTTGCGATAATCCTTGCCTGAGACTCTTCCCAACTTTCAGGAATATCTTGGTCTCTGTTGGTGTAGGCCAGCAGGTCAAATGCACCTACAAATTATTGGAATTGTTGACCGTTAATCAGACAGTGGTATTCCCTTTATAGTGATAAAAAATAAGAACACCCAGGGACAAGTGGATCTCAAGCAGTGTTGGCCAATGCACTGCTGATGTTGAATGTGACTTTGAGCAATGTTTACCATTATTGGGTGTCAAGCTGGTTGAGGTGTGAACAAAAATCTTGGTGTCATAGGATTGGAAATGATTTTTCTATGTCTATAAGCTGTTACAATTTACAGTTTAGGATAATTTTAAATAATGAATTACTGCAAGTCAAAAATAAATGGAGATCTATACTTACACTGCCCATCAAGAAATGGAAGAAAGGTAACACTGGCAGTGATCTGTCGGATTACATCCCTCATTTCTCTTTGAATGTCTTTTTTGCTTTTTGGCGGGGGAGGTTTGCTGAAAACAATAAATAAACAGTTTCTTAGTCATAAGAGCTACTTTCTCTTTCAGTATTAAATTTTAGCCTGCAGTGGTAAAAAACTGACAAGACCACAGGTCCATAGGCAGGCACTTTAGTAAGCACAATTTGTGTTTCTTGTGTGTCTTCCAATTTCCAATCCCAATGCGTCGCATGAAACATACATTTACTCTAATGTATTAAAAATATTGAAGTGAACATGTCTCATGACATTTTCCCTGCTAGACTCACTGGGAAAAATAGAATCCAGTTGTGAAACGAGAAGCAGTTACTGACAACATTCTGTCTTTACGAGTTACTAACCATACAGTTACTGTTTCCCCCACTAAACTTGCTAAACAACATTAATGTTTCCCATTGCATGACAGCAAAGAAATAAATATATTTACTGACCACTTCCAAAGGGACTCTTCAGTGCCAATGGAAACAAATAATGTAAATGAACATAACATGGTTAAAAATCCCAACTAGCAGGAGGCAAACCAGTTGGCTATTTACAAGCATGATTGAGTAGTTGAACTCGGGACTACTAAGAACACCACCAACTAGTTGTCAGAATGGGACTACCTTAACCCTAACCTGCAACCTCCAGATTTCAAGTTCAACACCCTAGCCACTCGGGCAGTTGCCTCCTGCTGACGTTGATACAACTGTTTTTGGAGTTCTTGTGAGTGTTATGTTTCTATCACTATGGTTCATGAGAGCTGGAAACTTCTTGTGTACGATGACAAAAATTTGCCCAAAAAGGCTCTTCTCCTTAAATAAACCAATGATTGTGGCAGATGCAAACCTTTTTTCTCCTTTCTCATCTACACCCTTTGTGGTGTTTTCACATTGAATATCAAACTGCCATCTCTCCACAACCTCATCTGTGTCCACTTGACTAATAACCATGACAACACGCTGCAGTGTTTTCTCCTGAAGCCACTCTGAGAAAACAACAAAGTAGGCCTTAGGTTCATGACTGAACTGTTCGCTATAATATTAGAAATCTCAATCGCAAGATAAGAACACAAAATTTGCACCATAAATTAAATAATATTGTTGGTTGTCTGAAAGTAGGTATTAGATATTTTATACGTTTGTACGTACACTCAATAGTCCTGGGGAGTGATCAACAATGAATTTCTCCTTATAACATCAACATATTGTTAAGCATATAGTTTATGAGAATAAATAAAATCATCAACTAAGAGATATTTTCTAATGTACCACCAAATTGTTAGAAACTACACCGAGAGACTCTTGGCAACCAATGAAGAGAATTAATATTTTGAGCAGTTTTATTTTGATCAGCTAGAGGGGTAATGTCTGGTTCAACTAACTGTTCGCCTTTACAATCAACTGTAATTATTACAATAGAAACACTTTTTAACTCGTACCTTTGACCTGTTGCAGTACTTTAGCAAGGTATACTTGCAGCTCCTTGTTGTCACACTTGAATAGCGTCATGTCGTAAAATTGCTCTCGCTTGAAGGAGTCCGCTGGATATATTCCTCTTTGATACAATATGCTGACAGAGAAGACAACAGGTCACGAATAGAATTGAATTGAAATGTACACAAGTATATGATTGTAAGCTAATTAAGCCAATTAACGACAGGGCTAAATGATCGTTTTGCCGTCCCCCTAAGAAATAATGGTTGATCAAGCATGTTCATCTAAAATGATGATCAATGAAAACGAATGTTTGATCGTTCACGATCTGCCGAGAAATATCGATGAACTTCTGCAGCTGCAATAAATAAGATTTAGCTTATATTTATACTGTACTGATCGTGAATCGGTAGCTGACCAAAGATCGCCTGAAAGCTTGACTCAAAACCTTACTTATCCTTTTTGATCTGAAGCAATAGCAAAAAAGAAGTTCTAAAATAGTTTTCAAATACATTTTCCACGTGTTTATATGAGTAACTAAAAGGTTTTAAGGCACCGCAAAAACTTACTTGTTTATCCCATATTCTGCCAAGAAAACAAAAGGAAAAGATCAAAATAAATTAGAATAGAACCAGATTAATTCAAAAATCCAAACGTAAAGAAAATTACCAAAGAATTCCGTCACTAATTCTGCGCTTCCTTTCAATGTGATCGACTTGCTTTCTTGCTTAGTTGCCGCCATTTTTTTAAAAACCAGTTATGGCTGCAAGGGAAGCTGGGAAGAATAATGAGGAGTGGAACTCGACTGGAAAATTGGGAACTGGGAACGGACGGGCCCGGACAGGACTAATGAATTAGAAGAAAAAAGCGCGCGATTCAGGTAACAAAATGGACCCAAAATGTCACATCATAAATTAACTCTCGCCTCATTACTGAAGGTGTCTGGGGGTTTTTCTTGTACAATTTCTCGCCGCCATCTGCCTCGCGCTTCCCTGCGACAAAGAAAGCTCTTGTACCCATTAGCTTGAGAGTTACTGTAGTCGCTGCCCAAATCTAAGGACATAACTGTTCAAAACTTTTAAAACTTGAGAGTTAATTGAGGTCAGCCTAGCCTGCTGAATAGGCGGATTAGCGGAGCAGACCGCGAAGCGTGATACACGAGCGCGGAACGCTTGTTCTCAGGCTAAGGTCAGCCCGTCCCTTTTCGATCCAATTTCACTTCCAATGAAAAGAAATTAACTACGGGCAGCTGTTAGTGGAGGGAAGTTTCTTGAGTCGAACATTGCCTATTGTTTTATGGAATTGAGGCTGCTTTCCCTTCGCGATCATCGATCATCGACATAATTTTGGAATTCATTGTCCTGTAATGGGTGGTTATAAAATTGCGCAACAAAGCGTGTGTCCAGTGTAAAAAAAGGGCGATGCACCTCCTGAACAAAAGGAACGTGGGAACAACCTAATCTATCATTCGCCCCCTCTCCCTTCCCACGCCGGTTTATCCACTTTGGAGGATTCAGGCGTAGGTAAGGTAAACTTTGTTTGATAAGTGGGTTGAAAGGGGGTTGGCAGCCGAAGGGCTGATGTGGACCTACCATACACAAAATTTAAAATTTTACAAACACGAAAGATATTAACAAAAGAATAAGAACTATGTACAAGTAAAATTAATATATTATACATTATATATGGTGAGAGTTCAGTGTTTAATTTATATATCAAGAAAATACCCCTTGGACAAACGCCAGGTTTAAAAAATCGATCTTTTAAATCTCAAGCCGATTGCACTTATCATCTCAAATCCTCCAGAAAGATTGAAATATTATGCTGTAAGGGACACAAGACACACAAAGCATCACATTTCCGACCATGTTGTGCTACATCTGAGAACTGATATTTTTTTTCATAGTAAATCACTTTCACCAGTCCATTGATGCATTATTTTTAGAAATAATTCTTCAGAGAACGTCACGATGTGAAATGAGCGGTTAACCGACGAAGCTAGAGGCTACACAAAGAAGAACAAGGACTGGCCCGTGAGCAGGCTCTTGTATTTGAGTTTCGCACTGAAGCGCTGCTATCTCCTAAGCGAAAAGTCAGATAGCAGCGTTTAAGGGCGAAACTCAAACACTAGAGCCTGCGAGCTTTGCCGCTCGCGCCCTCTACCCAAAACACAAGAGCCTGTGAGCAGGCTAAACAAGAACCTACCAGAGAATAGGAAATAAATATCTTTTTATTAGGAGTATGTTGTGTTAAAAATAATACAACAGTTATCTTCTCCACGCTTCAATACACCATCTGTCCACAAACGATTTTATTACCGTATAGCTATATTACAGTTCAGAAAAGTAATCACTACAGAGGCTGGCAAAAGAGTAATGCTTTAGTACAAAATCTTTACAGAGTTTCCTTCTTTTTTTAATACTAAAAAGTACCCAATTATCACCAACGATCTCGAGATTAACGTAAACGAAATATGTGACAGTCTCGCTAGTCAACATCCAAAATTGTGTATCAGTTATAGCGAGCCTTCTCATTGGCTAATGCTAGTCTTCTGATGTTGCCAAGGCAACCAGCTGCGGCTTCCTGGAGAACTTCGTCAGACGATCCAACCATTTCAAGAAGATACTATGATAGATGACAGTGAAAAAGAATTAGTTGATATTCGTGCATTAGGAGTGTCCAAAGTTCTCCTTCACGTACACAGTTGACTAATTCAGAAAAAGGAAGAATTTTTCCGTCATTCAATTAACTTAACTGAAGCAACGATTCATCAAAAGCGCTCTGGGCAAACGCTTCAGTCGTTTTGACTTTTAAAAGTGTTTTTATACTATAAAAATGACATCCGACGATGTCGAAACGACGTATATTTCTTTCGCTAATATTTGGGTTAAAAATATTCCCTCAAACCTTACTTATTTGATAATTGATAACGCTTTCAAATACATTTCTTGAACGGGTCTTTACTAAAAAAAAAAAATTGAAAGCTCTGACTTCAGCTTCATTTAATCATGCATGCAGCATGCATACAATAGCCCATTTCTGAGTTGCATTAAGCCTCTCTATCAAAGCGAGGCCTGGTGCACAACCATTCTGCGAAAATGAGTTTAATTTGCATGTGAATGAAATCTCATTTTCATATAAAAGGATGAGCACCAAGACTCGTTCTGAGATAGAGGCAAAGGGTAATTCGGAAATGGTCTATTCAGTGTTACCTTGACGACTCCACTATTATGCATAGAAATGCAGTTGTCTGGGTCACGTGACAGCTGATGTAGCGCACGCGCGGTTGCTCTATGTACATCCGGGTTCTTTGACTTGAGGTAGTTGACCAATGGTGGTACAGCGCCCGCTTGGCCAAAAGCGACTCGGTTATTACCCCATGTACAGCATCTGGCCAAGAAAGGAAAATAAATAATGTTACCACATTCATAACTAAAATCGAACCTGAAAACAATAGAAGTTAAGCGTATGGTCATGAAATGTATGGCTTTTAAATAGCGGCTAAAAGCTGTTCTCTTTGGTAGCTTTATCGTTTACCAACCTGGCAATTGATTCAGCTAAATACTGACGCAGACGATCATCAGTCTAAAATAAGAAACAAAAAAAAAAAAAACTCAGAATAAGTACTAAAGTCGCTCTTTTCTCATACACAGTTAAATTCAGCTGCTAATACTGTTTTTTGTCACACCGTTGTGGCCAGCTTAGCCAGCATGGGTACCACTCCATGATCTGTGATCACTGCGAGATTTTCTTCATCCTTAGCTATGTTAGCAATGGCAGCACACACACTCGCCAAAACCTGTAATGCCAAGATACGAATAATTAGCAAGCGCTTATCCTCTAGTGCATTGCAATGCCTCCAAGACAAGGAACGCCACTTGTTATAAGTTATATAAATCTAAAACCAAAGAACTAAGGTCCCGGAGAAACTGAATATATAAACTGGTACTATCATAAACAATTCATCTAAAACCAGTGAGCTAACGTCCTCCAGGAACTGATGAGATTAACGGATACTATCACAAACAATTCATCTTGTGCCCGAAAGTTTGAAATTGCATGTTTACCTCTCTGTCATCGGACTTCAGCAAGCTAACGATTAGTTCCAGTCCTCCAACAAACGAACGCACCATTTCTCCAGCATCCTGGGAACGAATTCAGAAACGAAACAAAGTTTAAATGAGGGCACTGTTGAAATTGTGCCAGGTCTCCGAGACCGGAGTGAGCTCGCAGTTTCCGTCTGGAAGTTGCTTAGCAACTGATTACGCCTTGATGCCAAGCCGTAACAATTTTTGTAGTACTCTCGACTGTTCTCTGTTCTATTATTTAATCACCAGGTCAAGACGTAATCGGAAAAAAGCGAATCAGCTGACCTTGATGTTCTTTTTCCCATTATTAATTAGTTAAAGGCCCTCCCATGTGTAAATCAAGGCCTCACTTCCAGCATGTCTTAAGCGCGCATGTCAGTCTTACCTTAGCATTTTCGATGCATGGACAAATGGCCCAAGCTGCGCTGGACTGAACCTGTTTTTGAAAAAAGGTTAAAGTAGTTATCTCAAAACTGTTTGTAAAGCACACTTACAGCTAACTACATACAGCACACACAGGCAACAAGTGTAAGTTGTAATCACAAGAATAAAATCTGAGACCTGGACAACCGACAAATCTGCGTCATATTTTCAACTCTCTTCTCAGTGATTGGAAATGTGGACATACGCGGTCTTTCGTGTTAGATCTATTTCATTCAGAAGGACTGAAACTATCTGGCATTTGACAGACGAATACAGAGAAGTAAACATACCTTGGGGTTATTGGACTTGAGAAGGGACCACAGAAGACGAACTCCGTCAAGACGATCGATAATACTAAAAGTGAAAAAAAAAGACAACAATAAATAAAAAATGTAATCATTCAACCACACAAAAGGACTACAAAGTCTAGTTTCCTCCGCAGTCGTTATTTCACTGCGAAGGACGGAAAGTAACGGATGGAAAGTAGATTACACAAAGTCTATTTCGTGCCAGTTATTGTTTTCTTCACACTAAGGATAAAATCTCAGTTCAGTCGAAGAAAGCCTTAGCCTTGTAAGGTTCCACTACACAGATGATTTTATACTCTAGGTCGAAAACAGAATGAACCTTGTTGTATTTCAGATGGCTAAGTGAGTCCTTGTTATGTCACCGGGCTTAGAAAAGTTCTTTTACAGGCCAAGTGTCCCACAAAGCTAAAGTTATCTTTGTTTTGCCTCTGAATCGAGAGAGGCAACGTGAGAGTAAAATTTTTTTCGGCTTGCTTGCATAAATTGTTTTTCTTTTTGATTATAAACGGTAGTGCCAGGATACTCACGCCATGTTATCAGGCTCGGTCGCACAGGCCCCCACGGCGTTAGTGACATTGACCAAGAGAGCCTGGTTCGTACTGGTCAGCAGGTTCACAAGTGAAGGTATTCCACCGGCTTTGCGGATGGTTGTTCTGTTAGCTGGGATTTGAGCACATTCGCCCAGGGCTCCAACTACGTTGATTAATACCTGCACGAACAAAAACATCGAAAACTGTTATCAGTATGAATTAAACAGTGCATATAGGTTTAGAAACAGAAAAACATGATGTTTGGCGCCAGCCTGCGCAGTGATCGGTTCCAGGCGGGCCAAAAATCGGCGGCCAAGTAAGGAAGAAAGGAACTTAGGGCGAATTTAAACGAGAGGGGAAAAGTTTTTTCTCTTCCTATTCGCTTCCTTTCTCGACCTTTTCCTCGCCCCAACTTAAACAAGCTAAACGCTGCAGATTTCTTCTGCACAACGTCGTAAGAACTTGTAAATTTTGAAATTCTAGAAAACAATGAAGACATAATGTTAAGAGCTAGAGGCTAGTGTGAAAGCAAGCGATCGTTTTAACATTACCTCCTCTGGTTGTTCGTTCAGCAGAGATACCAACTGATCGATAGCCTTTAGTTCTTGAAATCTACCGACAAGAAAAATCAATCTATTAAGTGACGCGCGACGGAACTTGGTTTTTGTTTTTGAACTCTGATTACAATGGACCGCTGATATAACTTTAAGATAACAGTTTTTTCTGTAATCCTTCGTAAGACCACTAACTGAACAAAATTAGAGGAAATGAGGACTACGAGAGAGTGGCTAAATTGGACCCTGTAAAGAAGGTTTTGGAAAAAAACCGGGAAAATAATAGTACAAGGCAGAGAGAGGAACATATTTTTGTTTCGTACCTTGTTACATTTTCACGGCTGATAGAGCATTTCCAAATGGCTCCCGTGGCAGCGGCGAGTAACTCCTTATTTTCAATATTGAAGGACAAAGATACCAGAGGGTCCAGGCCCCCATACTTTCGCACAAGGTCACGGGTTTCATCATCCTCAGCACACTGGAAACAAGTACAGGCATCTACTAAGTGACAGATCTGTGTGTGGTGTACGTAGTACACTGACTCATGGCTTAAATGTTCTGCTGGTAACAGAAACCCCTTGGAGTTTAGGGCCATGAGAACTGCATATCAGAATTTGCCCTGGGATAAATCACCCTCCTGTCATTAGCCCCACTAGGGATTTAGCGCCCTTAAAAGATTACTTAAACAAAATTAAGCCCTGGACCTCGCCTTTCCCTCGGATGAAAGGTTTTTTCCTCTTCTTCCTCATCCAAGTTACTGAGAAATTTACGAAACAACTACACTTTTTGGAAATTAAAGGAACCAAGTTGTTGTTGGTTGCTGTTGCCTTAAATTTATCGGAAAAACAGTTGATTATCTTTGACATTGAAAACTTATCTTGAACTGACAATGAGAGAAAACAAGAAAGAAAACTTTCGGGCTAGTTCATGTTTCGCCGAGAGAAGCTGTTACCTTAAAGATTGCACTAGCACAGTGCATTTGAAGTTCTTGATTTTCACTCTTCAAGTTTCTCACGAGATCCTCGATCATGCCTTCTGTGCGAATGGCAAGTCTGTAGCTGACCTGAAATCAAAACGTTCATTGAAAACTTAGTTTACAGTTGTATAATATTCAGGAACAGAGGGGTTCTCAAATAACTTTGGAAAGCAATTGTGCATGTATGTTCCAGTCGAGTTCCTCCCAGTACGCGACCGAATCCGAAAGAGCGGCAAAAAATCGAGCCTACATGTCCGGGGCAGTAGCGCGGGCTCCTCTTTTAAACAGCGGCTGGTAACCGAGCTTATTGTGTACGTCCCTGATTCAGTTTTGGGTTTACTGGTTAAAGGAGCTCAGTCACGGTATTTTGAGTTACTTTGGGCGAGTACAAAATTACCTTAAAATTAAAGGAAACCTGAAAATAGTAGTTCACTGAGATGGAGAAACACCAAAGAGATAATGATAAACCATAAAGGAATAAGGATGGTTAAGGATGGAGAAGATTAACACGGATTACAAAAGAAGAACTTGAAAAATTTAAGTGACTAAACTTTTCAAGATTCGCAAACCGTAACGCAGCTGTGTTCTGAAGGAAGACTGACTCGCACTGACCTCAGAGGCACACTCTTGAAGTGTTCCTACAACAGGAATCAGCATAGCTTCATTGCTAGACTTGAGCAGTCTTGCCAAGAGAGGTATCCCCCCGGCTCCACGAATAGCTTGTTTGTTTTTGGTGCTCTTACTACAGCTCCACAGGGCCAGTGCTCCACACCGCGCCACATCAGCTTCCAGATCTGAAGCATTAGTAAGGGTTCCACAGTCTAGGAGTGACACCTGTCAATTAAAAAGATGACAATTTCACAAGTGCCGACAGTTCCGTATCTTTTGTACGTTAGTTTCCTAACATGTATGTGTGACTAAGAAACAATCATTTTCTTCAAAGCGGTGAATGTAATCCTTCTCCGAGATTTGTCTTTGAGAAGGTCGACAATCGGAAAAGGCACGTTCTAACCATAGGGGCGGAGACGGGGGGAGTCTCCCGAATAAAATGACAGTAGAGATTGTCTTACTCGATTTGTTCATTTTCAAGCTTAAAGGGTACAATAAATTACTTTCCCACTTCTTCTTAGGCGATGAAAACTACTGCTTTGAAGACCTTCTTCTCCGACAAGTACGAGCACAAGTAGCAGCAGCAATTTTGTTTCTGCTGTTCTACTCCAAAAGGCACTCAGTATAACTGCAAATGGTGGTTAAAATAAACTGAAATATCTTTTCCGCTAAGAAATCACGAATTTAGCCCATTCAATGATAGACCCTTTATCCCCAGCACTTTTACAAGGTCTATGAAGCCCAACGGGCACGCTATTTTCTGCTCAGCTCACCAATTTTCGAATTCCGCCATACTGCCTGACTGTACGTCTTGCTCTTCTGAATTTAGCCACATGAGCAATGGTCTCAGCGGCTAAACATTTCAGCTCTTCATTGAAGCCCAGGAGAAGTTTCACCATTGTCTGCAGACCTATGGAACAAGAACACAAAACAATGACACTCGTTATTAAGTACCATTCACTGTTTCCCTGAACTCACTGAAAATTCACTGAGCCGGCAGCTTTTGTAAGTTGTTACATGAAAGGACTTGTTATGGCGACAAGATGACGTCTGCACTCAAAAAATTTTCTGCTTTTGCAAAGATTTATCAAACACAAATGTTTTACCGAATTTAACGCTTATTAATGAGATTTGTACTGCTCGATCATTTTCTCACCTCCCAAGTCAGCAATGGCCTTCCTGATGAGAGAATTTCTTGAGATTTCTTTCAAAATCTTCAAAGACCCAATCTGTAAGAAACGAGAAGAGATGTTATAGTCTTTTCTCACCTTGTTCACAGTAGTTTTCTTCCACTTCTCTGAGGAGTCTGTTATCCTTTTCAGGACAATCCCTAGCGCATTTCTGTACCGCTATCAGCGTTCCTCTCCGCATATTTTCACCTCTACTCCCCGCCCCCCCCCCCCCCCCCCCACCCCAACAACAACAACAACAAAATCACATAAGCTCTGGCAACCACAATCTTAGGCCCACTCTCTTTGGGTTTCCTTGTCGCTGTCAGCGACTCGCTGAGGACGAGGGCGGCAAAGGAGAGGGAACCTGGGATCGAGGTTGAAACTTTTGGCCGGATACTCTCGGCCCAGGTCATCACTCTTATTCCAGTAGAACACATGCCATACGATTTCTGCATCATGATTGAGAGGAAAATAAATAAAAATGTTCTCTAAAATTACCTTGCACTTGATTTCATCAGTCTCCAGCAGGTTAATCAGCACTTCCAGTCCACCAACATCTCTGATGGCCAGCTGACATGTCTCTTGTAAAAGATTGAAATCTCGCATGGCACATAGAGCTATAATGGTAGCGGTCTGATTTCCACTCTGTGATGAAAAAAATTGTGCACACTTTCGTAAACTAATGTATGCACTTGTTGCTGTTTTGAGCTATAGTAGCTACTGTCGACAACTTTGGCTTGATTTCCGCTGCTCTCTCAAGTCTGATCTACCTTCGGGTGGGAGCACAGGCTCCTATTGTGAACAGCAGCTGGTAACCGAGCCTATTGAAAACACAGGGGGCAGTAAAAGATATGTGATAGAGAAGTGAGAAATAAGCAATGAGTTAACAACTCCAAACACCAAGACAAGAAATACGTATGTGAAAAAGAAATTACCAGCAAAACATGTCATCTGTTTAACACTATAAACGATTTGCCCCATCACAAGAAACCCACATGCTGTGTGCTTTAGAGGAAAGTAACCTGATTCAACTGAGTTTTTAATGGAGTGCTGCTTTATGGAGGAATTTGCACCACCACAGACTATTTCAGGTGACCTTCAAACATGACTGTTAAACCAGCAACTGTTAAACCAGCCAGAGTAACGGTTTAATCATCAATAATCCAAGAGAAAAAAGTTAAAATATTATTAACTTAAGCCTTGTTCCTTATATCCCTGCAAGGAAGAAGACTGACAGCAGAAGAACATGACTCCTGAACAACCTCTCCCCTTCCGACCCAAGAGAATAAAATCCCAAAAGGCATGATACATACCTTCAAATACTTGACCAGCTTCTGAATCTGCCAGTATTCAGATGGTAAATCAGCATTTGACTCCTGCAAAGAAAAGCTCTTCATTTCAATATTGTGTTTTGAATTTTGCAGCACAGTTAACTGAGAGGAACTGCTGATTTGAAGCGACTGTTTTCTCATACCGGTGGTAAATGGTAAATGCAAGACTTTGCAAGAAGGTGAGGCAAACATTTTTCTTTGAACAGTGACACCCATCAGATTTGAGATTTGGAGTGCCAGATAGATTTGGCCTGCCAAATATTGAAAATTCAAGATTTGGCATAATAATTCAACATTTGAAATTCAAGATTTGGGTGGCCCAGCATCAAAACTTTGAAAATTCAAGATTTTAAAATTCCAGATTTGACTTGCAAAATATCAAAAATTCAAGATTTTGGCCTGGCAAACATTGAAAATTGAAGCTTTGGAAATCCAAATATTGAAAATTTGAGATTTGGAAATGCAAGATTTGGCCTGCCAAATATTGAAAATTCAAGATTTGGCCTAATACATGTAATTCAACATTTGAAATTCAAGATTTGGATGGCCTTGCATCAAAACTTTAAAAATTCAAGATTTAAAAATTCCTGATTTGGCTTGCAAAATATTAAAATTCAAGATTTTGGCCTGCCAAATATTGAAAATTCAAGATTGGCTTGCCAAGTATTGAAAATTCAAGATTTGGAAATTCAACATTTAGCTTGCCAAATATTCTGGAATTTCAAAATCTGGAAATTCAAGATTTGACCTGCCAAATGTTGAAACTCCCAGATTTGGAAATTCAACATTTAGCTTGCCAAATATTCTTGAATTTCAAGATTTAGAAATTCAAGATCTGGAAATTCATGATTTGGAAGTTTGAATGGTTTTGCGCAAAGACTCGTTTTTACACATAAGCAAACAGCAAACTCAAAAGTGGCCTATTGGTATTGATTCTTTGGTGTGGTCTGAAATAAGGCAATGAAAATCACATATTTTGGTCTGAAAAAGAGTTAGGGGAAGGGTTTCAAGAAACGCATGTTATGCACTACATATCCCCCACTAAATATTTCAGGGATTTAACAGTGAACCCCTCTTCAAGGATATCCAAACTAACCTGTCGTCTGTCTTGACTCTCCTCTTCCTCTTCACTTTCTGAAGAACTTTCACTAAAGTATTCATCTATGTCACCCTTCATCTGTGATCGTACTGACACTCGCGTAGTCTTACCCATTTCTCTGAAAAGCAAAGTAACGAAAACTGAGAGTGCATGATGTTCCTAAGCCAACAGCATTATCAATGCTTTTTTTTATGAATTCTCCCCAGCATTGGAGTTGTGGCAGTCCATTCATGCCCATTTTTTACTGATAGAGCCCCAACCCCTTACATTTTTTCACTTGCACTGGTCAAAATTCCTACATAATTTTTACTTTGCTTGTGCTCTCAATGACCAACAGCATTGTAATAATTATGTCAACTTTTTTTGATGAATTCTTCCCAGCAGTGGAGTTGTTGCTCTCTATTCATGGCCATTTTGTTTTGATAGCCCCAACCCCTTGCATTTGTTCACTTCCACTGTTCAAAATTCCTACATAGTTCTTACTTTGTTTGTGCTCTCAATGACCAACAGCATTGCAACATGTCAACATTCTTTTGAAAAATTATTCCCAGCAGTGGAGTTGTGGCAGTCCATTCATGGCCATTTTGTATTGATAGAGCCCCAATCCCTTGCATTTTTTCACCTGCACTGGTTAAATTCCTTCATAGTTTGCTTTTGCTCTCAATGATTTTATGATGTCACAAAAGGTTTCTACAGACTAGAAATGTGGGAGTTACTTAATCTAAACTGAGTGGCATTGGACGTTAGCTTGATTACCACCCGCTGTTTGGGAAAGGAGCCAGGGATGAACATAGACCAGACCCAAGAGAGCAGCAGAAATTGAGCCTTCATCAGACATATCAAAATCATAATTATATCACTCTTACCTGCTTTTGGAGTGTCGTGATGGGGGTTTCTTATCAGGAGTGCTCTTGCCTTTTGCTTGGTCTTTTTTCCTAAAATGATTAAAAATAATGACAGTAAGTTCTAGCCCGAGTCTCCATAATATACTTACTGATACTCCTACTAACAATATCTAATGATCTTAAACTCATCTGGGTCCTAAATTGGCTGAACCATTAATTCAAACAACTGGTCTCTTATCCAAACACATTTTACCAGCAATATGTTAAAGCTAACTTGAATTTCATTTTCTCTACAATGTCTGTAAGTTTCAAAAACTAGCCTTTCAAGTTTTTCAGACACGGTTGATTAATAAACTGCAAACAGTTGAGAGCATACTATTTAGACCAAATTCCAGTCTGAAAATCAGTCTGTCACAACAATGTGATGAAAACTGTGCTTGTATGTTGTGCTTTATAGGTGGAGTATGTCACGCATGTGTCTAGTTAGCCTGAATAAGTGGCCTCTAAGCTAAATGCACTGGTTAACATTCACAAAGTTTAACTTGATTTCTATCACAAGCCTTACAATTCAGATTATCACACCAGTCAATAGATTACTTGCAAAAAATTTGGATGTTAAAATTTCAGAGGTTTTATTTTGGATGTTTAATTTTTGGACACTTTCAGACAAATTTCCCACAACAATTTTGGACACTATGTCTTTGCTGAAACAGCGAAAGAAACTTTACACCTACGAAACACGAATTAGACTGAAATAACACCTGTGAAAATGGTTAGTTTTACTGCAGCCTCAAGGTTTCATGAATACACCAACGAGAAAATAACACAAATCCTATCAGCCATTACTTATGGCGAGCAGTGTCTCAACTAGAGTTCCCTCCATAAAGCTCAGCATAAAAGATTCCCTTAGAGCTTTGGAGCTACTTCCAAGTTTGATAATGTACTGCAAATATTTCGGATGCTTAAAATTTAGGACGCTTAAAAATTTTGGACGGTTCTATTTTCAGACACTCAGGTTGTGCACAACTTACTCATCCTTTCCAACCAGGTCTTCACCAAATTCAATGTTAATATTTTTCCATCGTGGTGATGACTCAAATTTTTTCCCTCCTTTAGTTCCTTTTTTCTTCTGTGTTGCTTTGCTGGCTTTTGTCTTAGTTGCAGCACTGAAAAATCCAGACATCAATGTCACACTCACTTGTTAAGTGTAAATGCACTTGATTGCACCTGAAACTCACTCAGGTGAACTGTGTACATTAAAAACTTACATTTTCAACATTTGTGAACATCCATTAAATTCTTTTCAGTTGTGACCAAGCCTGAATCATTCCCGATTCCTGAATGCACATGTAGGTTACTCTCTCTTTCAGTCTCCAATGTTTTTTTTTTCTATCAAAGTACCCAAACCTCAAATGTGAAGTACAAAACTTATCCATATGGAAGATATTCCATTCAGTTGACAAACCACCAAATTTTCAGAAACTGGGATAAAAGTCAGCATGGCAATTGGTGAGAATATCAATGTTTGCAATTTGTTCAATGGCTTACTTCTGTTGATTTTTAACCTCCACTCCATCAGCAGCTTCTTCTCCAGCAGATCCATTCATTTCTTCGTCCTTCACAGTCTCCTCAATCTTGTCAGTTTTGTCTTGCTTTACTTCAGATGAGCCATAATATGTAAACTCCTACAAACAGAAATATCTCTGTTAACAATGAAGAGAAAAAGAGGAGCCCTGTCTTGTCACTTCCCTGTTTGCATGACCATCTTGGTATTCTGTACCGCAACTTTTCCTTGGACTAATCTGCCATGTGCAGTTACAACTTATTCTTGACGGCAGTTAATAAATAGTGGATGGGTAAAGGGGTGGGAACCTCAGAATAAATCAGGTGGAAACTTAAGGTTACAGTATACCTTCGGGTCGGCAATTTTCTTCATATTTGGATTTTGGGGTCAAAATAGTGGTTGAGGAATAATATCTAATTTCTGAAAAAAATTTTTGAAAAAGGCTAAATATTGGCGGAGAAATGGCGGTTTTACGTTTTCACCGGAAGTAAAAGTTTACCTCTTGATTGACAGCCCTATGGCGCGTATGCAATCAACCGAGACGATTTTCGCGGGAATTACCTATATGGATGTCACGAATTGACTACTCAGTTGATCAGCATTGTTGTTCTGACTACCCAGCATTTTTGGTATTAGGCATGTCTCTATTAAGTTATAAGTAAACATAGACCACGTTTAAACCATGGACCGGTTCGAAAAAGTGAAAACAGCGAAGAACGAATGAAAATACATCAATGAGTGAAGAAGGGAAAGTTCGCCACGCGGATGAAGCTATAGTTATCGTATAAGGCGGGCAAATATTCGTGGTAAGAGAAAAGGAAGGTTCTGTAAAAATTTCGGAACTTGACAGCAATAACAGGGATGCTGACAGAGACTCTTCTGATGAGTCCGATATTGACGAATCATCGCACTCATTGAGACCATTTGAAGTATAATCCATGCACAGTTGCCCACACACAGTTGCTCTCGGCGCTTTCTTTTGTTTGTTTTCTTCGCTCAGCCACTCTAACGTTCGTATCCTTTTTAGTCTTCCCCATTTTGCCAGACCAGCTTCAAGAAAAACCGAGCTACAGAAAAATTATCTCTCTGCCTTCGGTTCCTTGAGCGCATTGCAAAACACAAGAGTTTTTTAGAGATTCGCGCGCAAATTTCACCAGGAGGTTAACGGTAGTAAACTTTCCCTGCACTGATTGGCTTTTTTATCTGAGAACCCAGTTGAAGGCGTTTGTGGGTGGAGTTTGTTTGCGAAGCAGAAAATTTTTCTTAACGCTGTTTTCTCGAATAAATTTTTTCACTTGAAGCAGACACTTTAAAGAGTTATAACTCAAAGGGAATTTGTTCAATTGCTCTTAAATTTGGACAGTGGCTAGTTTAACATATAAACTACAAAAGCGTGTCTGGGAATTGTTAATTACGAAATACTTTTTCTTCGAGAGCGATTTTTGTACGATCACCCCACATTTTTTTAATCCTATTTCGAAAATGTTCTGTAACTTTTTACTGCAATTGAATATGCCAAAACGCAGACATGTTTTTTAAGCACTTTGGGCCCTGAAACCGAGGAAAAAATTAAATTGGCAAAAAACGAAATTCGCTTTGACTTGTAGCTTTCGAAAGGTGATTCGGGCGCTTGCATTTAGTGGTCGTGAAAAATTCGACAATTCATTTTCTTTCAAATTTCTTGGTATAGTTTGATAGCCAGCTCCATAAGCTTTAATTTGATATAGGGGCTTAGGTATCTACAGCTTAAACTGCACGCACTACATCGCTTGTGCGCGAGACACCCCTGAAGGTATACTGTAACCTTAATGGGAGGTGTGAAAAGAGAGGATAAGAAGTGAGATTCTCAATGTGTCAAGAACTGGAGGAAAAAGGGAAAATTTTTTGAAACATTGCTTACTATTGTTCAACAGGAAAAGCACCAAAAAGAAGTGCCAAGGAAATAGTGGGACCTGAGATTTAAAGGTCTGGGAAATGGGAAGTTTAAGCCCCTCTTTAAATTCCTCATATTAAATATGACAGCAAATTCTTAGAAGCAGTAATAAAAGAAGCACCTTCTTTTCAATAGCAGAGGCAAACTGTGGACTCTTGGCCTTAAGCAGTGCCACAAGTGTAGGGTACACTTCTCCTTCCCTTTCATAGTTAACTTGTCCTTCTTGTGTCAAGCCTTTGTTTAGGAAGTAACCAGCAGTGTTTGCCGTGATCGTCAGCTTGTCAGTGTCAAAGGGCTTTACATCCAAGTAGCTGATATCACCATGAACCTGTTGCCAGGGGGGAGCATGGCAGCCATTGCTGAACTGGTGATCTGGTGACAAAGATAACAACTTTCTTAATTTTCCTTATTGATCTCATGTATTAGTTCTGAGATTTTAGTGGTACACCACAACAAATCAGAGGTACACTGTACATGTAGTCATCTATGTTACTGCCAGCATCAGGTTTCTGTTGTGTGATGCAACAGTTAAGGTTGGCACACACACATAAATTGTAAAATTAATTTGAAACTGAATGAATCTTACCAAGTGTCCATTCAATATATTCCAGACATTTTCCTTCCTCATCACCAGCAAGGGATTTGAAGAGCTCGTAATCTACCTGTGGATGATAACAGTAACAGTTTCTAATTAAGGAATTGCCAAGGTACAAACAAATTTATAAGGGTTTACTCGACATGTAAAACATCTGTGAACATGTAATGTAAACTTTTATGTGAAAATGAAGGATTATATCGCAGGAAAATAATGTCTTGGGTAAAAGACAATTTTTTCAAACATAAGTTTTAGAAAATTTCTGCAATACATGTAAATGGAATTAATTAATTTTTCAAACTAATCACAGGAGGCAATTACCTGCACAGCACTAGGATTAAGTCTGACTTCCCTGCAAGAAAGATTGCCACAGAATTAATTTGAGTACATGATTATAGTTTACTACTAAAAATAACCCAATGTCTTTGTAATTGGAGAATCCCAAATTTTAATGGCTACTAAATTAGCTGAATGAAAGTGGACATACTTGGCTATAGTGTTGTGAGATTGCACCAGAAGTTGTTTGTCCATTTCACTGATGAGAAGCGACAGTGTAAACCTAGCCTCTTGTTCCTCCACATTCTCTGACGAGTCATCTCGTGCCTTACTGAGATCAGCATGTGCCTTCAGAAGAGGCCTGTCATTGCTGCTAACAGCGGCATATGCTGCACCCATTATATTTACCATTGGGTCTTGATTTTCTAGAGAAATGTGACATCATGGGATCAAATTATTTTCTGAGGGAAAATTTGGACATTAAGGACATTTTAAGGACTCATATACAATGCATAGTAATGTAAGCGTTATTGATCTTAGGGATTACAATTTTTCAAACCAGTTTAATTTGTAGTTTTTATGGTTTCATATTCATTACTATGTTCTGAGAGAAATTATGGGAAATATAAGTCAAACTGGTTTAAAAATTTAAAAGCAAATAACTTAACTCCAAACCACAACAGATACACTGTATTTTGGGATTTAAGGAAGGCCAAATTTTATCCACATTAAAAAAAAATTATATGCATACCTTCCAGGCAAGCCTGGGCTTCTTGGCATTTCCTTTCTCCTGCAACTTTTAACACATTGCTGATCTGCTCAAATGTCCAGACTTTCATAATGAAATCCTCCCCATCCTAAAGCACAAATCAAATGATTGTTCAGCTATTTATTCATAAGACAATGGGACTTAGACACACTTTATGATAAAATATGGAACAGCAGGCTGGTATACAGTAAAATCATTTGAGCTGGGCTTTAATATTACAGCAATTAGGAGCCCAAAAGTGTAACCACTTGCAATAATTATTTATTCATATTCTTTTCTGTGCTCATACTATCTAATCAAAGCCAAGAAAAGCCAACTTGAGCTACTGACTAAATAGTTTGCATGCATGAGAGAATGAGAATTAATTAAAAGTGGTTGCTCTTTTGGGTTCCTAATGCTGCTATATTATTTGCCAATATGGAAATTGAATCAGTGTACCTCTGAATCCTGGGGGGTTAGGACAGGGGGTGCTTGTCAGAAATTTATTGATTGCACACTGTCTTGGCACGACCATATCGATTATATAAGTAATAAAACTAGCAAAAGTGTAAATGTTATTGCAAAACTAAAACCCCATGTGACATCCCAATCCCTAACAAGTATTTATTATGCACTTATATATCCCTATCTAACTTATGGTTGCGTACTGTGGGGTAATAATTACGAGGCTCCATTGTCACAATTGGTGAGACTACAAAACAAAGCTATTAGAATAATCAACAATGTGCCACTCTGATCATATTACTCCCCATTATGTAAACCTTGGTCTTATTAAGCTTCCTGACATTGTTAAACTATGTCGAGGAAAAGGTTGTTGTTATTCATCGTGGTAGATGCGATAATAAAGTGTATTATCGTTTGTCTCACGATGTAGTCACTTGAGATGTAGATCGCGACGTTTCGACTGCTTACTGCTAATCTTCTTCAGGCGATAAGGTCGACTGATTGCACGGTATCATTTATATCACAAAGGTCGGCTGTGATTGGTGCATTTCGATCCTCCTATTGTTCCATTATTCCGGTGAGTAGCTGTTCCCTCAGTGGTCCGCTGTTGTACCGTTCTCCTGTTGTTGTGTTTCTTGATCGTGGGTATTCATGCTTCACGAATTTCAATTCCACTATCCCTGTTGATGTTGTTAGGGTGAAGTCTTATGTGAATAGCTTCCTTGACCCTACGTGTGTACCAGTGAGGATCTCGATCAATGAACTTGACCTCATTCCAGATAGGATATTGGCCGGTCTCGTGGGTGTGTTCAGAAATGACGGAGGTCTGGGTTCGGGCGAGTTGTATATCCCTGTCGTGTTCTTTGATCCTCTCCTGCATAGATCTCCCTGTTTCCCCGATGTAGACTTTGCCGCACTCACAGGGAATCCTGTAGACAACACCATCTTGTTTAGCCGGGTTGACGGTGTCCTTTGGTCGCACTAAGTGTGACCGAAGTGTTGTGTCGGACTTAAAGACGGTGCGAATGCCTTGTTGTTCTAGGCAGCGGCGGAGAGACTCCGAAACTCCTTGGACATAAGGTAAAACAGCAGTGGATTTAAATTCCGCGACAGGCTCTCTTCTTGGGGTTGTTCATGCCTTTGTGATCTTCTGTACAAAAGAGGAGGGATAGAGTTGACGTCTTCCTGCAACACCTGAACAGTCAACAACCATCAATCCGTTTCACCATGGAGATCGAGAACAACAACAAGATCGCCTTTCTCGACACGTCAGTTTACAGAGAACCTGATGGCCGCCTTACCACCAGTGTCTACAGGAAACCAACACATACTGATCAGTACCTAACGTATGATTCAAACCACCCTCGTTCAGTAAAGCGCAGTATTGTGAAGTGTCTGTACGACCGGGCTAAACGTCTCGTCACCAAACCATCAGTAATCGCTGGAGAGAAGAAACATCTGTCATCTGTACTTGTTTCTAATGGATATCCTTCCTCTTTTGTACAGAAGATCACAAAGGCACGAACAACCCCAACAAGAGAGCCTGTCGCGGAATTTAAATCCACCGCCGTTTTACCTTATGTCCAAGGAGTTTCGGAGTCTCTCCGCCACTGCCTAGAACAACAAGGCATTCGCACCGTCTTTAAGTCCGACACGACACTTCGGTCACGCTTAGTGTGACCAAAGGACACCGTCAACCCGGCTAAACAAGATGGTGTTGTCTACAGGATTCCCTGTGAGTGCGGCAAAGTCTACATCGGGGAAACAGGGAGATCTATGCAGGAGAGGATCAAAGAACACGACAGGGATATACGACTCGTCCAAACCCAGACCTCCGCCGTTTCTGAACACACCCACGAGACCGGCCACTATCCTATCTGGAATGAGGTCAAGTTCATTGATCGAGATCCTCACTGGTACACACGTAGGGTCAAGGAAGCTATTCACATAAGACTTCACCCTAACAACATCAACAGGGATAGTGGAATTGAAATTCGTGAAGCATGGATACCCACGATCAAGAAACACAACAACAGGAGAACAGTACAACAGCGGACCACTGAGGGAACAGCTACTTGCCGGAATAATGGAACAATAGGATCGAAATGCACCAATCACAGCCGACCTTTGTGATATAAATGATACTGTGCAATCAGTCGACCTTATTGCCTGAAGAAGACTAGCAGTAAGCAGTCAAAACGTCGCGATCTACATCTCAAGTGACTACATCGTGAGACAAACGATAATACACTTTATTATTGTTAAACTATATACCTGCCAGCTATTATATGACCACTTAATTGATGAAAAACCGTCTAATTACACCTTATCTCTGGTATCTGAGCAACATAACTACGCTACTCGAAGTGCATCCCTACAACACTTAAATCTTGGTTTCTCCAGAATAAATATAAGGAAATTTTGCCCCGCTGTTGTTGGATGGTACTATCAGAATGACCTTCCTTTATCTATACGTAACTTAGCGTAATAGCGACTAGAAAACGTTTTAAAAAAGCACTCTTCCAGTATTATTCATACCATCATATTATTCATTATTATTCATACCTCTTCCTCTCCTATGTTAAGTTAACTTTTTTATCCTAATTATTATTGTCAATTAGACAAGGGCATCTAATTAGCTTTCTATATTTTTGCCCTTTTCCATTTCTCCTCTTACTTGTTTATTTTATATTTATCTTTGTAATTTTAGAATGGAATAAATAAATAAAATGAAAATGAAAAAAAAAAAAAAAATTTGAAAAGAACCCCAAAGAGGTAACAAGATCGTTTTTTGTGGGTATGACTTGAAATTTTTTTCAACCCTAAGAGATACCAACTCTAAAACAACACATCATCTCCAGTCATATTTTTTTCTGGCACAATACCCTTGAAGGTACAACAGAAGCTCCTACTGAGGACCTTTTGAAGCTGAACACCCTAAAAGGTACCATAACCGCTTTTTAAACCCCTAAAAGGTGCGACGAGCACCACTGTGCTGTCCTTTTTATATTGGAGTCCCCACCCTGGGCTCTCAATAAAGGTAAAAGGTAAAAAGGTAAAATCTTTATTTAGACACGGTATTTCCTTCAGGACTATACAATATTTAATTTAAATAAATCTAACTACCTAACTAATTTAATATTGTAAATAACTACTAGAATAAGAGAAATGATAAAAACCTGCTTTACAAGGAAGCCGTGTATAAAAACAAAATAAAATTTATATAAGACCACTGTCAAAATCATAGTTCTTCAACTTAGATTTAAATTGAGTAAGGGAGAGCAATTGTCTAATATTCAAGGGCAGACTATTCCATAGTACAACTCCGCTGTAAGAAAGACTTCTTTTACAGTAATTAGTGTGGGGCTGTGGGATAGCAAGCGTACCATCACTACCTCTTAGCTTATAAGTCAAAGTATTGGAACGGAAGACAAAGCATGAACAAAGATATTCTGGAACCAAAAGATATTCCGGAACCATGTTATAGAGAGAAAACAAATTTGATCAGAATCACCTTATCCATTGACAGCAGGTGCTCGCCGTTTGGTGTTTTCGCCTCTGATTTAACATCACTGTGACTATGAAAGAGAAGAAGAAAAATGGTCAACACTTCACACTTTACAGCAAGATTTGCTAGTTGAATAGACCTGTGAGACAAGCAGTTCCATTCTGTGCAATTTACCTCTTAACTTAATTGATTATGCACCTTTGTCTGCAGTCACTGCAACTAGACCTGCTTGTCTCACAATACATGGATTAAAGCTGGATTATATAATTAGTTCAGAAAAACATCAATCTAGACATACGTTATCTGAAATCCCATAGATCCAAAATTCAATTCTCCAAAGCTGTCTGGTTTAAGAGTGCTATGCCATTTGAAAGGTTCCTTAAGTATGGTTTCTGCCTCTCGAGGATGTGAACTGACAAGTGCCTCAACCTGTTTGACAATATCATTCAACAGTGCTTCATTTTGAGGAGTAAACTCCAACTTTCCCTTTCCATGTTCACTGACGGAAGTTCCATGGGTGTGGCTGGAAATTGTCGCACCCATACCTGATAAGTATGTGTAAAAAGGTAGAATATGTTACTAGTAATGTACATGTAAGCATATAAAGTTTGCACGCATGAAGTGGCCCACAATAGTAGAAGGCTTTGTTAGGCCTGGGTCACACTTGAGTGACATAATGACATGACGATATAGCAACATAAGGAGAATGATACAGAGATGTAAACAAATCACACGCAGGTTTTGACATAATGACATCAAACACCAACATCTGACGTAAGAAAAAGATCAGTTTTTTTTTTCTTATGTTGTTATAAATGTTCATGCTGTTATGTTGCTATTTTGTCATTGTGTCAGGATGCTCACACTACATAACATAACGACATAATCTCTTTCTTATGTTGCTTAATGTTTGTGTCATTATGTTGTTTTGTCGCTGGTGTAAAGTAGGCCTAACAGGCCTTATCTTCCAGCACTTTTGCTATGGTGACCCTCACCAAATCACTGTACCCCTTTATAGTAACATGTACGTTTGGTTAGAGTAAGATGTCTTTAACAGAGTATAAATACCAAGGACTCTGCAATAGAAATAAGTGCTGGTGAACTGGTAGTGGAACCTAGCAAAATGAGTCACTAAGTACTACAGTTACAGTGTATTAAGGACACTAGTTCTTTTAATTTCATGCTGCACATTTTATACCCAAATCCCCCGCTGTTGTCGAAGGTGCAGATTCTGCACGCAAGTTTTCTTCTTTCCTGATAACAGTGACTTTGAATAAAGTGTAGCAAGCACATTTGAGTTGCTCATTCTTGCAGGCAATAAGTGCATTTGTACATGCAATGGACAAACTGCACGTCAATAATCCAAACAACCTTACAGTCGTCTATTCAAGGTTCTGCTCGTGTTTACACTATACAGTGACGGAAAGATTAAGAAATCGATATAAAACGTGGTGCTAATAGCATTTTCATTACTTCAAAACCCAATGTCCTCAATAGCAATGTCCTTATTACGGGAATAATATAGATTTAAAAAGAGTTATGCTTGTGCAATATACACAATATTTATAATACGAAATTAATTCGACAATTGGTTCGACTAAGTTGACCTTTTGCCTGGGAAAACTTCAAGCAAAAACGTACTTTATGGACTAACAAGAAAAATTTAGCTATCGTATTCGACCATTATTAATTATTTAAGCTTACCGTCGGTCTTTTATCATAAAATATTAAAAGTTTTTACGCTGTTCCTCGCTTGTTATTTTACTAACTGCAGTAATCTTTCCTGCACAGTCTCATTGCCATAGCAACCAACACAAACTCCAATGATAGAAACCGCTGACCGAGAAATTCGTAAGGGGACTGGGCGGACAGTGACATCAGTCAGTTCACTTTACGCGCTAAAATATAGCAATAACAGAAATTTAGAAAGAATTTATCGAAACAATTAAATTATTCGCTCTCGATTTCTCCACGCCAAGAGATTATTATCTAGATCATAGTCTCTTGTGTTCGGACATTATCCATCTGTTCCACTCAGAGAAGCAAACCGGCAGTGTTTTTCAGCGAGGTTAGCTCTCGGAAAACTATATTCGCTTCTCGGAGCAGATAATGTCCAAGAACAAATATCGGAGCATATTTCTAAGTCAAGTGGAGGCTATTGTGTTTCCTTCAAATACTCAGAAATTCCCCAATGTTTTATTTTTTTATTTTTTTTAACTGAAACATATTCAGTCACGTGAAATAATAATATTGTTGTCCATGTCCGCTTGGCCTCATGGTTAGTGTGCTCGTCCCCGGATTGAGCGGTCCGGGTTGGAGCCCTTGCCGGGGACACTGTGTTGTGTTCTTGGGCAAGACACTTAACTCTCACAGTGCCTCCCTCCACCGAGGAGTAAAATGGGTACCGGCGAATTGTTGGAGAATCCTAACAAATTGCGGGGGAGTGACCTGCGATGGACTAGCATCCCGTTCAGGGGGAGTAGAAATACTCCTAGCCGCTTCATGCTACAGAAACCAGGATAAGCTTCGGCAGCTATGAGCCAGTCGGCTCCAAGGCGTCACTTTTCCTTCCCCTTGACAGATGTGTCCGATGAATGCAGGTTTATTTTACGGTAAATGTAGGAAGAACAGTTAGGGAGCGAGCAAACTTTATCAATAAAAGATTTATTATATAGAAAAAAAAATTTTTTTTTTTCTTGCGGGACACAGTAGGTAATCTCGAGCGGGCAAGATAGCTCGGGTAGCTAATCATAACGCAGGATTCGGTTCATCTTGCCCACTTACGGAGCTAGCCATATGATAAGAGATGATCAGATAGTTGATGAGGTTAGGTTCAATCTCGAGCTCATAATCTCATTGGTAATTACCTTAATATGAATCAAACCAAAGACTGTAGTCCACAATAATTCCAAGTTCGCTATATCAAAAAATGTTATCTGAATTGCTGTCCAGATCTAGAGAAAACAGCTTCCAGCTGAAAACGATAATTAGCTGCATGTTGGAAGTTGTGCGTTTTTCATAGGAAACTGTGCATCTGTAGCGTGTGACTGAAAGCTTCGCATTTTAGAACTGTAGTGTTCGATTAAATGTTAATCAGAGAACTTGACACTGCGAGATGTTTTGTATGAGGAGGCATGTGCTTACATCGCTTTTCTTTGGGAATGCTTTTTTTGATCGCGTTTTATAATATTCTCGGATCCCCAAAACTTTTTCCGGCCGCAACTGAAAAATAGAGTGCTTGTAAAGTGTGTAATAATCAGATATTCACTGTATGTAAAAAAAGATAAACAGTCAGTTTAATTTCATGGCTAGACTCCGCAAATTGATCTCAAAAGACACTGCTAAAATCATACAGAGCTTTTATCTCAACGCTCTTTGAGTAAGTACTGCCCCGCAGTTTGGCATTTTTGTGGTGCCCGAAATACTGAAGTTAGAAGTCTTAAACAAGCGTATACGCAGACAAGAAATTATCAGATTTATGTTTAAAGATTTTAGTTCATCTTACAGTCAGCTACTTGCAATCGATAAGGTTAAAAACAAGCCCTTACACGACATGCAGTTACATAATATACTGATTGTCCTGCACAAGAGCCTCCTTTTAAAAAAATTATTTTAACTAGTGAAAGACATGTTTGCCCTCCGCTTTGAAAATCATCCTTCGTGGAAACCTTGTGGAAATATCGTGGTGTAATTTTGTTTGAACTCAAATTTATTCAATTTGCTTTTTTCTCTTATTCCCTCTTTTAATTAGATAAGATAATACTCTCGAAGAAATAGTAGCTCGCCCAGAATAGCTTAATTGCTAGCTGCGAGCTACTAAGGCTTATAAACCTATTAAACACCCTCAATAAAAGTTACTATATTTTATATGTCAGTCCTAAGCCACGACCTAAAACTAATGGATTTCAAGCGTTCATTTATTTATCAGCAAAACTATAGATTCCCTTTGGGAACCTGTGCTCAGTAACAGAAATTGAAGAATAAGATCCGTACTTTAGTCTATTTTAGTGTTTGACAAAGAATTAGTTATCAGCTAACGGACATTCATTGTAGTTTTAGTTAGTATCTTTTGAAAGTTTTTTTTTTTCGCTCGGCGAGATCAGCTCTTAATTTTGAGTTGAAATAAAGCTCGTGTGTTTATACATGTAAATATACACATGAAATGGTATTATTTATAATTGAAATAGTTCTTGAAAATTTTACAGCATTGAGCCGATTTAATTTAATCCTAAGATTCGGAGAGTTGGATATTCTAATTTTAGGGCACTTGGTTAAAGTGGCACATCACACATCATGTTTAATATTGAAACACCGCTTTGAATACGAGCAAACAAGGTCCATTTTAATGAAAAGAGCTCTTAAGGTTACGTACGATATACGCGTACCCATCGGCTCATTCAACAATGATCTTGGGGTTTAAAGGTGTTAAACATTAAATTTCCTTCTTTTAGTCTTCTCGCGAATTGATCTATCTAGAAAATATTCTAAAATCTTCCTCCGCAATTTCAGAAAAAAAGAAAACGTCACTTTTTTGTAGACAACCTCCAGCTACTAAACTGAACACTGACGGCTGACTACGGTGTCCATAGCTCCGCCAATCGGATTGCAGCATTTCACTGACGTCAGTAAACCACTTCCGGCAGTAGAAGTCTACGAATACACAACATACGGCTGGGTATATGTTTGCTCTTTATGGATTCACTGACTGACGTTACCAATAATTCCAGACTTGATAACTAATATTTATTATCGCCAAAGTTTACTAGACTCACTTAAACTAAAATCAGACTAAAAACGTCACTAACATCGCAAACCTGTGCAAATACCACTATCAAAGGGAGAGTGTTAGTTAATTTGTGATATTCCAAATTTTTCTAAAAGTACCGCCAGCTTCTTTATAATTAAACTTAGTTTTCCACGAATGAAAAGCCACGATTTATAGAAAAGAATGCGGAGCGGTTGAAGTCGTAAAATTGTGCACTTCCTAATCATAGTATCATTCAAACATTCACGGCTCAATGTTGTGTGTTGTTTGTAAGATGCAATGAACAAACCAAACGATGCAGGTGCCGTAAATATTTTGAACATCACCCGAATCAATGTTAGTTTTTCACTAATGGATGTTTGAGCAAAGCCCTCGTCATCCAAGAATAATGACAGAAGTGACTGTGAAGGGTTTTTGCGAGAAACACTGCCAACTTACTTACTTTTTAACTGCTGCTAAGATTTTGGGAAGAGAATCAAATTTTGGACAAGATAACTTAGCAACTTGGTTGTTCTGGTTTGCCTGTAACTGAAACCAAACCGTTATTACGATCCGGTCTGTTTAAACAAATTTGGGTTGACTAATCATTTCAAAAGTGTTTGCTTCTTTTAAGGTAAACACCGATTGTCGTTTTTCGCAGAACGAATGTTGTTTTTGGCCAATTGGTAGAAAGAGTATCGCCTTCTCGTTTCATCACATCATGTGTACATTTCCCATGCAAATAATCCCTGCAACCTCCTGTATCATTGAAATTATTAATTATTATTCATATTTTAGCTAAAGGACATTTTTCGGCGTATTTACAAGCCTAAATTTTTACCGTCTCCTCCTTGTTTAATCAAATGGTGTATGTTTACTCTTAATCCATTCATTTGCTGGCTTGATTGATGTTTCATTGTTTGATAGCCAATCTCGATAAACGCAACGTTTAGCATCTGTGTCAATTAAGATCACTAAATCTAAAATCTCTTAATCTAACATCACACTTAAAATGATTGGTCAACGTAGACTTGAATGAATAGCCAGAATCAACTGTCGATTTCATTTCAGTTACTGGTTTACTGACCGGGCAAACAAATTTGCGAAGCTATCTTCACCATAAAAAGCAGTGATCGTGTATCTTCATAAAATCTTTGTATCAGTTAGAAAGTCAAGGAATTGAGTTTCCCACAACACCTCTCGCATTATCTTTAGTTTTGCATGACTAAACATTTGTATTGAACACTAATTAGCGCTAAACCAACATTGCTTCTAAAAATATTTGCAAAACCTGTGTCGAAGTCGGCTCGTTGCTTCTATTAACAAACACACGGCAGATAGCGGAGATTTTCCAGTTGACCGAACTGCACAACTTTGTATTGCTACATTTCCTTTTAAACCCTGGTTTACATTCGTATCTGTTTTCACACGACGTCACGGTGGCTATGTTGGTGCACCAAAGCAATCCTGTGGGAGTTGAACTCCTTTCGTATGTAAACACTTTCTTTTGTTCCAATAAAATTTGCATGGCTGCTGGCCATGTGAACGAAAGCACTGTGTCTGGTCGAGTTTAAGTCTGATTTAAACAGCTGGTGGAATAGATCACGTTTGATATACTCGGAGCCAATTTTGATATTTCGAACGTGGCCTGTTGTGAAAATTAGATGAAAGTGGTATTCGCGCAGATTATAGAAGTGATTCTGGCGTGGTGTTAAAGTATTTTCAACCTAGTGTATTTGCTTAAAATTTTTCACTAAGTGACTTAAAAGGTAAACATGTTAATATAGTTTTTTCTGAGATTCAATAACAAATTCTGCTTAACATAACCTTCTCAAAACAATGTTGTTATAACTAAGACACGATTTGTTACGGTTTTTATTCCCTGGAAAATTAATTGAGAGTTCCTGAAGTTAATGCCAGTAAAATATTGTTGTTACCATCATACCACATTAGGATATCAAACGGTTAGTTTGAGCCTTCAATAGCGGAACAGCCTAAAAGCTTCTCACGGCTTTGTAAACATGTCTTTAGTTGCATCAAATTGCTAAACTGACAGGTTGACACATCACAATCGAGAATGTGTATATAGCTAAGCCTGTGGTCGAAATTTCCTTGTAGCTTTTTTGTAGCTATCTGCACAAGACTTCATCCCACGGTCGCTACACTTCGGGCAGCAATTTCTCAGGTAAGTGTAAAAGTAGATTTAGCTCACATATTGAGATGGTTCGTCTTAAAATTTTTGATAACTAACTTTCATGCATCGCTGAAATACTCCGCCAAAGCCTGATAAAAGCACTAAACTTTTGCCGTACTTGAATTAAACTTTGTTCCTTTTTCGCCTGCTTTTCATTTTCTCTTTATACGTCATGGAAATGAAAGCTGATGTTCAATTTAGGTAAAAGGTTTTGAAAGAAACTTTCCCTGCTAAAAAATACGACACGATCTTCGGTAATGGCCAAATAATGAAGAAATCGTCGATGGACGAATTTTGCGACGGTTTTCCAACCATATATTATAACTAAAAAGTTGAAATTGGATTTCATTCTGCGGGAGAATTGGGAAACAAAACTTGAAGTTTGTTTCCCGACAAAATCACACAGCAAACCTCGAAAAGTGAATATAGTTCATTTAATTCGATTTCTCTTTTTCTGTCACATTTAGTTGGAAAAATTTGACCCTCAAGGGTAGACGGATTTCTGGAGAGCTTTCTATTCGACCAATTAAAAAATACGGTTTGGATATTTCTGGACTGTTTTCCAGTGGCCAAGGGGACATCATTTTCGGGTTTCAATTTTTTCGAGATTTGTTAGAAATTTCTGAGAGAGGACAACCTCACAAGGTTTCCACAAAATTTTCGTTTCATTTAATTTCCCTCGTGGAATTTCCGAATATTTCGGATGACTGGTTTGCATAACTTTCGGTGCTATATACAGTTTTTGGATTTTCTGAGAACTTTTTCAGGAAATCTCCGTATCATTCGCTCCCGATCCGAAATTTCAGGAGTTTAGGGTTGGATATGGAAAACGCCCTTCGTGTTTTGTTTACGTGGGAAAGTGAAAACACTTCATTGCTGCTTCAGTTCTGAACTAAAAATAAGCCTCGTTATAATCAGGAAGCGAACAAAAACAAACAAATAGAAATCACTCGACATTTTTCAAGTAAAGTAGCCAGCGAAATCAATTTATTTGAATCACCAAATTAAGTTTATATAAATGCCTCAAATTTATGCATTATTCAGGATAAAAACACGATATTAGATTGCTTGAAAAGTTTGAGAGCAGTTTGATTTGGATAATTAAAGAACTTTTATCGTAATACGGTTTTGCTAACAGACGAGTATTATGTATTTTGCTCTTGAAACTTTGATTAAATTAATACTTTAATTCAGAAGGTCTTAATTTTGAGTGCCGTTGAAGGTTTCATTTAAAAGGCGTACAAAACGGAAGTGAGATCGAACTTAAGTAGCTGCGAGGCTTGCTTCAAATTAAAAAAAAGCGTCGACGTTACGTCATGTAAAGAAACAATAACTTCTTTCCTCTCGAGGAAGTGAAATTTCGGCAAGCTTAATCAGCTGTGTAAGGCCTTCTAAACTGACTTTGAGCCCTATCGCAAATACTCTGTTTCTCTGGCCATCGTAGCTTAACAAGAAATAACACGCAAACTACGGCGATAAACATGGCAATAACACGCATTGTTGGGAAAGAAAAATTATAAAGATATAGTTTTTGTTTTGCAATTTTTGGTTTTGTTTGCTTGTTATTTCTTGTCAAACTTTGAACTCTTTTAGCCATACAACTATTTCTTTAAGGTTAGCAACATGGCAGACATGAAGTTAGCTTTCTTGTTCCTGTTAATTATGGTGACGGCAACAACTGTCAAGCCTTACTGCCCCTCGTGGAGGCCTTCCTCATACAGCTGGCACAATACCTGGAAACAGTCATTCCATGCTTGGTGCAATGGAGGTATGTAAGATTCCGGGTTTTTTTTAATACGTATTACTTGCAAAAAATTTCGGACGAAAAAGTGTTTGAAAATAAACCGCCCGAAATTTCTAAGCGTCCGAAATATTTACCGTATAGTATAAAACTTTTAAATTGCTCCAAAGCCGCTAGTTTTCTTTATGGAGCGAACTCTAGTTTAGACACTACTTGAGATGCGTAACGGCTTGATAGATTTTATTTTATTTTCCCGTCGGTGTATCTGTAAATCCCTTGAGGGTGCAGTAAAACCATTATTTTCACAGATGCTGTTTCAGTCTAAAACTTGATTTGTAGGCGTAAATTTACGTTACTTAGGTTTCTGCAAAGTGAAGATATTGATGACTTCTTTGATATCGTGTTTGACTCTTAAACTGTACTTAAATTTGTTGGTATACGATCGAAACATTTTCGGATCTCTCTCGAAAGTCTTTGGCAATCTTGATTTATCTTCGTAAATCTTCGAAGAGGTTCGGACAATATTCGGATACGTTCGTGTGGCTCTTGGACAATTTTTGGAGAATCTTCGGAAAGTGGTCGGAAATCTTCGGAAAATCGCCAAAAACGTCGTTATTAGTATGTTTATGTACATGGTTGCTTGTAGACATGGAATTTCTCTTCTCGTGTTCAACTTTATCTTTGAACACTCCATATCTACGCGCGCGCCATAGGCTCCCGCGCGCGTCCATGTGTTACTCTCTATATTTACACGCCAACCGCTGTTGTGAATATCACGTGCATCTTGGACTTAAAGGTGCCATGGGCATGGGTGCGATTTTGCATCTAAATCAAATTAATTAAGCTGCAAAATAAGATGATCTGCAGAGAGGCATAAGATGGAAGTGATGAAAAATGTCGGCATGGCTCAATAACAACAGTTATCTCTTAACCCAGAATTTTGTCACTGTGACATCGAAGTATCTGATGACCAGCACAACCTAATGATGGTAATGTAGCAAACTTTAGTTCGTATAGTGTGATCGTTCGGGCGAGGGTTGTTCTGAAAAGAACTGTTGATGGTGACTGACGTTTCGACAACCTGAGCGGAAGTCATCTTCAGAGTCAAGTGAAGAGTCTTTGTCAGTCGATGATGTTATAAGTCTGGTCCGCTGAACGTGATTGGTCAGTTTAGCCATGATGGTATTGGCTGAAAGACTCGTGTAAAGTTTGTCAGCAGTCATTGGTGGGTTTCGATCCGTCTAACTTGACTAACAATAGACGGACCAAACTTTCACTAACAATAGACGGATCGAAACCTCACCCGGACGATCACACTATACGAACTACTGATACTCCTGGGTTCAAACCATTTACTATAGCAAACTTTCTTCCTAATTTTTTTCAATACTTTGATTTTGTAGGCTTTTCATTGAGTCACTGGTACACTTATTACAGAAGCTGCCAGGGAGACCGCCTACATCACTTCAAATGCACCCGCACGCCCGCTTATGGTCGTCACCCAACCTGTGCGTGGACAAACTATTTGAATAACCCCAGACAGTACTACTTCAAAGCGTGTACCAACAATGCCTACATCGCTGGCGTACTGAGCTATTATGATCAACACACGAGCGACCGCATGTACTGTGAGGGGAGGGAAGGGGATACAAAAGCGTCCCATAGCCCGCGGGCATCTCGACCAGTGGTCAGGCGATCCTCGACCAGAGGCCAAGGGAGGCGCTGGCTATGGGAACGAGACTGTTATTACAGTGATGTGTGCTGCACCTTATCGGTCACAAGAAATTAAAAAAAGATAATTATATAACTAAATCATCGAGTTAAAACGGTTCAACGTGCATTACTGTAACATGTTATTTCTCACGGCAAGTTTCTTTTTATTTACCTAAAAATTCAGTTGAGAATTCTTTTTAACAATTAGGCTAGAGCAAAAGATTTATTCTTCACCTGCTGGAAATCGAGAACGGATAACATAACATTGGTATTCTGACTAAATTCCTTCAAACTGAGATTTTCAACTAGTACTAAACTTCCCCCTTAAGCAAAAATCACTCACGGATTGAATCGTCCCTCGAAATTTCCAGCTGTTTACACGCGCTCATTAGTTTTTTTAACCGCTTATTGATCGAGTGTGAGGTCTTTACGGGATATTAAATCTCAGACCGAGACCTTGCCGTAGTGACCAAGCGATAGCGAAGTCAATACTGCAGGTTTGGGGGAAAAAAAGTGGGTGGGGATGTGCGGCCCGCTTCCCAAATCTCTTACCCTATTTAAGACTAAAATCTGGGATTTTCTCTACCCTATTTATGACCTGACCAAAAATTCGATATCCTATTTAATACTTTTCCCTTAAATCAGTCTTGCCTTATAATAAGTTCTCTATGTTCAGACCGATGTTAAAGGCATTGAACGGCTTTTGTAGATGTTTTTATCGTTAATGAAGAAAAAGTAGCTTCTTCTAAAAAAACAAACCCAGTTCAAGAGGCTAGAGTGCAAAAAGCCATACCCTGTTTGAGACCAAACTGGCCAAAATCGATACCCTATTTCTGACCAAAACTGCTAAAAGCCATACCCGTTGGGGCCGCACATACCTATATAGCCCATAGGGAGTACCCCAGAGGGACGACGTCAAACCGCTGCAAATTACGACTACGGGCTTCAGTGTGCGATAGCTCAGCCAATCAGATTGCAGCATTTGCTTTAGTACACAATCAGTTATAACTAGCTGACACAAGACTTATTTTTGTATTTTGACAGAATTAAAATCCTCTGCTGCAGAGTCTCGGGTTACTACATGACAAACTGCATTGCCACACCATATCAAAACTTATTCGGCCAGTCTTACCTGTTTTATCGAGTTCCCTCTGGCTACACCATGACGGGAGTGGGAAGCTACTACTCCTCTTAGTAAGTGTGAAACCTGTGGGGGGCGGGGGGGGGGGCGGCACTCCAATATTTTAGCTTGAACAGTTCCATACTAGGGTTTCTTTCAGCAAAAACAAACAAACAAACAAACAAAACAAAACAAAAAACAGTGCCACATGAAAGTACTGCTCAATAGCTTTCATTTGATTGGTCACACACTGGGGTTTCATCCACAGACTTACAAGTTAGAACCACCTTGCACAGCATAATAAACAGTACCACATGAAAGTACTGCTCAATAGCTTTCATTTGAATGGTCACAGACTAGAGTTTTATGCACGGAATTAAGAATTAAATCCGCCTCGTACAGTGTTATAAACAATAGAGAAGAAAATACTGCTCAATAACTTTCTCGTTTAAAGGCGCAATGTGTAATTTATTTTATTCTCAGCCAATAAATTCTCCAAAGAGTGATTACAATCAAATAGGCCATTTCCGAGTTGTCTTATGCCTCCGTGTCAAAACGAGTCTTCGAGCGAAATCATTCACTTGAAAATGTGTTCCCCCTACAGGTTCATTTTCAGGCAAATCAAGCTAATGTTCATAAGAAAGGTTTTGGCCAAAGACTCATTTTGAAACAGAGGCACAAGGTAACTCGGAAATGGCCTATTTCGCCTTGAAATACTAATACAAACTACTTCACACAAGCCTTCAAAACTTGCCAAATAATCACTATTAATTAGGAAATTGTTCTGGCATGGGACGTAGAGATAACCTTTATTTTCTTTTTGCAGTTACAGAGACCGTCGCTGGCGATTCTACCTGTGCAGAATGCACTAAACTGATGACGTCACAAGTACAAGGAAAACTTAATTATAGCAAATCCTAGTTCTAACAGAAACTTATAAAGGAAAGGGCTTTAAAAGTAAGAGAATATTAGTTTGGGACAAAGTAAAACAGAGGCAAGCTCAAATCTCAACACTTAACGTCCAAATGGATGTTAACAGACAAGCGCGAAGAGTAGCATGTCTTCCTTTTAAGTCGTATTGGAGGTCAGCCATTAAGTCGTGAAGACTAACGAAACACTGAGTATGACAACAGAGTTACAAAAACAAGTTCATTTATGCTAAGCGTATGTATCTGGTGTTACTTTCATGGTTTTAGTTTTTGCTTTTAGCAATCTTTTCCTGCGCGCAACACGCGGATAAACAGTGCTGTTTACTACGACTTTTTAGGAATTTCAACATCTTGTGAAGGGTTAAGATTTTAAAAGGTGCGTTTGTCCAAACAATGTTAAAACAATGAGCGTCTCAATGTAAAATAAAAACCTTGCAACTACGCACAGTGTTCATTAGTGATTACTTGTCGTCACGTTTTGTTGTCGTTTTTGGGCCAAATTTATGCTCTACAAAGGTTGCTGAAGTAATATATGAAACACGCAAGACAGTGTTAGACCACATTTCCAAACACCGAGAAGAGAGTTGGAAATAGGACGCGTAAAGGAGTATTTTTGACAAACTTCGACGCGTTGGAAATGTGGTCAAACACTGCATTGAATGGTCGGTCGAAACTAAAACTAAGGAGAAAACGGAGAATTAAAATCGAAAAATCTATCCTAATTAAGATCAGATAGCCAAACACCGTCACGGTCATTGTTTAAACTTGATGAAATATTATTGTGTTTAAGAAACGACTCTACCCTTCACTAAAGCTGCAACTTTTACCACAACTGAACTGTAGAGAAACTAAAAAGGAAACGCCCTCTACCCTCCCCCCTAACCTTTCGTTCTTTGTCATACACCTTAACGATTACGGGCAGAAGAAGTTTAGTTCGTGACTGTATTCTTTAATATTTCTTCTTGGGTTTTGCGCGCAAAACAACTCAAGTTTGGAACACTTAACTGGATTGTCTGGCGTATATTTCAAAGCAAAAACTCTGAAGTACTAATAAACTTTACTCTGTTAATCCAGGAACGCGTCAGAGAAATGGATATCCCAATCTCTCGATGGCTTCTCTTTGGTTACTTCCCCGTATCACCGTCCACGGGCGAGAAACTCGCGTGTGAAAGTAAGGGGAAACACGCGCGCCTTACCTCTCGGTTTTTTTCTCGAAATCAAGATGGGCGAGGATTTAGAGGAGCTAGGAACAGATAGGTTCAAATAATGCTTTCAAAGCCCAGCTTTAACGACTATATGGACACGAGCGACAACAATATCTTAAGCACGTTTAAAACACGGGTGGTCAAAATATTTTGAGTTGTATTGTTTTGAGTTGCTGAGACTGCACTAAGAATGCCCATTTTCAAGTTGCCTTAAGCTTCTCAAACTCATTAATAATTCAACAAGTTAAAACAAAGAAAATCCCAACCGTGAAGGAAGTTTGGATACCCGGTCTTAATTAGCATAGATTTTGACGATTTTACTTCTCCGTTTTTTCCTTAGTTTTTGTTTTGATTGAGAAGATATATCAAACACTCGAGAAAGTGTTTCATCGGCTATCCAAACAACTCGAAATTCGTCAAAAATAGTCCGCTGCGCATCGTATTTTCAACTCTCTTCTCGGTGTTTGGATATCCCGATGAAACACTGTCTCGACTGTTTGATATATTACCTCTCCATCAAAGCGAGGCCTGGTGCACAATCATTCATATAAAAATAAGTTTAATTTGCATGTGAATGAAATGTTATTTTTATATGAAAGGATGGGTGCCAAGACTCGCTTTGAGAAAGAGGCTAAAGGTAATCCGGAAGTAGCCTACTGATGTCTGACGGGTAAAATCATCTGTGATAATAGGCCATTAATGAAAGCTCAAATATATACAATCTAACAAGCCAATACCACACAGACACGGCCTGATTGGATAGCAGTATTATTCGTTTGCTTTGTTTTAGTTTTTCTAAGAGACTCTGCAAAACGCGATCAACGTTTTTCCAAGAAACGAGAAGTAGGAACAAATTAAATGGCCGCGCGGAGATGCGAAATTTCTTTTCGAGAATTCTCTTCGAGTTTTTCTTTAGGCGAGTGATCACAGCGAACAAGTGAAATATTTTTCAACACGAGAAGAGAAATTTCGTATCTCCGCCCGACCATGTAGTTTTATTTTTGTTACATAAAACCACAACAATACATAACCATAGTGATAAGGAAGTTTTTGGCGATTTTCTAAACGTTTCCGAACATTTTCCGAAAATTTCCAAAGATAAAAGACTTCCGAAAACTTCCGAGTAACACCCGAAAATGCTTCGATCATACGCCAACAGATTTAAGTACACTGAAAGGTTTATATCACCCGTCTGTGGATAAAAATGATATCGTCACATGCGGGATAGCATTTTTTTTTTCGATCTGCTAACACTCGTTATACCACTAAATTTTATATAGTAAAACTGACATTTTTATATTTGACGCATCTGAGAGACATTCTATCTAGGTACTTAAAGGAGCAACTTCAAGGTTTGCGCATCTTTAAAATTTTAGGCTAAATTTTTCAAGTTCGTCGTTTGTAATCCGTTTTAATCTTTTCCATCATTGTTCCTTTATAGTTTATTATTATCTCTTTGGTGTTTTGCTATCTTAGTAAACTACTATTTTCAGATTTCCTTCGGTTCAAGGTAATTTTGAACGTGGCCAAAAAAACTCAAGATGCCGTGACTGAACTCCTTTAAAGCTGCACGGAAGGTCTGAAAATAAAACTTTAAGTCATGATTTTACTGTGAGATGAGAACAAACTCTTGAAACCTTTGGTAGAGTACTTAACTTCTTGAAAGTGTCAAAATCTGTTATGCATTAGACCTCAGAAATCCGATTCATTTCAGTACCACGAATACATTGCAGGGACAGCTAGTCTGGTGAAAAAAAACTTGGCAAAATTTCACTGGAAACTTAGTAATCGTTGAGTCACCTTCCATACTTGAAGCCCTTGAAGTGGGGTGGGGTGGGGGGTGGCTAGTACTGGCTACAGCACTCATTTCTCGGCCCAGAGTTGGCCAGTAACAGCATATTGTTTTTTTAATCAACTTTGCCAGGCTATAAACCAAATATTTTTAAGAACTTGTTAGTTTTCCCAAATCTTCGCCTCCTATTTCATGCTAAACATAGTATGCAAATGGAGTAAAAATACTGAACTTGATAATTCGTCGTGTCAATAATGCAGTGCAGTCCTGATTTTCTTTAACCAAATAGAAAACGACAATTTGTTCGAAAAATTAGGGAGCTCGAAAACGCAAAGGTAAATTTCTCCACTCTTTTTTGCCAAGGCAGGATCCAAAAAATCGGCATTCTATTGTATGTCCAAACCCAAGAAGACACCTATAAATTATCAACTATTTTAGAATGTTTTAAAAATATTTAATGAAGGTGTTTTGTTATCCCTTTGTCGATGATCGCCAACGATCATAGTCTATCTTTCTGTCATGTCGTTAAATTATCTGCGCACGCGATTTATTTCGAATTTTAGAGCATGAAGTTTTAAAGTAGATTATGTCTGTCACGAGACTGAAAATATATTGGTTTTGATCTCAGCTGCACTAACTCAGGCAAAGTGAATGTAAATAACTCGTTTTTCGACGTGAACCTCTGCACGCGAACCTCTGCACGCGACCTTGAGTTTCTATGGAAACGGAAAATTTGTTCTTGAATCTCATATCGACAAACGAAAAACCTGGAATTTCACGATTTTCACTGAGATAATAGCAAAGAAAAGGTACGACGAACAGAGTTGCGAACAAACATAACAAGCCATGACTAAATAAAGTTTTTCTTTAAGTTTATAAGCTACTACAAGTCCTTCCGACTTATGTTAAATTAATTTATTAATTATGTCTTCTATTTCTTGTAGACTCGAGCCATGAAGCGTTTTACGCTTATTGTTGTGTTGCTATCCATCGTGAGCACTTTCTGGGGTGTAAGTATACCTTGCTAATTTTCTGTTAGCGTAATTCAGTTATTTTAGCCAACATTTTACCTAATTCAGTTAATTGCGAAAATCCGTTTGCTTCAGAATAAGTTTATTACTTAATGCAAAATTTCATTCTAACCTAGTCTTTTCACTTAAGAATGATGTGTTGGGCTTCTCCCTCACGAACGAAAGAGGTAACGATCAGGTGGCAAATTAAATTTTGCATGCTAGTTATATTACTATGGTAGTTATAGGCTTTTGATATCTGTTATAAAGTACTTTCCTATATTTATGTTTTTATTTTTGCATATATCCTATTATTGTGCATTCTATGTTAGGTAATAGCTGCATGGCTCCTATTGATAACAGAGATGTTTTGTAAGCTCCCTGAAGGGACTACCCTGAAAATTTTAGAGTAGTTTTTTACTTTTCAATAAAGGTGTTTATCTATCATGTTAGTTAAGAGATCAATTTTTCGCAATTCTGTGGTGATACACCTAGTTCGGCGATATTCAATCTTACAAATCAATGTTTTACCAATGAAATGAAAAACTCGAATCCGAACTCTACAACGACTCAACGAAAACTGAACACTGACACGACTGATGGAATATTAATCAATGAAGGCGAAAATATAAGCATGCATTCAAATAGAATAGTTCACATTCGTCAGTCTTTTGTTCTGCCGTACCAACAGACATAGAATTTAGTACCTCTCAGAGCTGGCATGATAATTCAATGATTCTAACCACATTACAGAAGGCGATTCTGGTGCTTTTTAGGTGTCCACCCCTTCTATTGTATATGGAGCCCCCCCTGACTTGTTCCCTGTCTGCGGTGCGCCAGTAGATCGGCGACCTACAATATTTTTTAGGGCTAGTTTAATTTTAAGACCTTACCATTTTCAATGTAAGCGTTATGAACGTTGGCGGGAACAATACCAAACACGGGAGGCAGTGTTTTGTCACATTTTTAGATATTTATTATCAGATAATATTTTTACAAAATAGGTGTTTAAAAATGTGTTCTAAAAAAAAACAAAGGAAATCATGACCGTGACGGTGTTTGGATATCTGATCTTAATTAGCATAGAGTTTTACAATTTTAGTTCTCCGTTTTCTCCTTAGTTTTAGTTTTGATTGAGTAGATATATCAAACACTCAAGTGTTTGACCACATTTCCAAACACCTCGAACTTCGTCAAAAACACTCCGCTGCGCGTCGTATTTTCAACTCTTTTCTCGGTGTTTGGAAATGTGGTCAAACACGATCTTTCGTGTTTGATATACAAAGACGCTTCGACCTAACAACTTCAGTCTTCGTCGGCTTAAAAAGCTAACTGAAATTACTGGCTACCTAATGGTTTACTGTTAAGACAGCCAGAAATTTCAGTCAGCTTTTTAAACCGACGAAGACCGTCTTTGTATAAGTAGCTATAAACATTGTTTTAACGTTTTAGTAGAGTCAGTGTCGAACATTGACAACTTCGAATGTATACTACTGATGTGAATCTCTGGCTGCAATTTTAGTAAATAACTAATTTTCGTTTAACAGTGATGCGGGATAAAAAGCCTGGTATGTGTCCTAAACCAATTGGTCCTGGAGAGTGTTTTGAACTGTGCAGTGGAGATAATGATTGTCCTGGGAAGTTGAAATGCTGCTTTGACGGTTGTGGCCGGTTTTGTATGTCACCAGGTATATCATAAAACATGGCGTGCTTTATTCAGTCTTCATACGCACAGACTAGTTTTTCTTGAAAAGGTTTGTAAATGATTCAGTAATACCGTTTCAATTCTGCACGCGCTTTAGTTTGAGTTCTTAAGAACGGCGCTCAGTAAAAACCAGGCATCCGGTGCCAGAAGTTTAACAATTGATCTCGGTTTTTTGGGCTTACATCCAATAGGTATCAGGGAGATAAGAAACCTAATGTAGTTTGTTCGCTCTAGAAGTCTAATGAGCGAAAAACGAAGGAAGTTGATTTTTCAACGCTTGGTTTTTTGACTGCCGTTGACGTTCTTGACTTGTTACGTGTGAGAATGAAAATGAGCTTGTTTTTTTTTTCTTTTTTTTCCGTACACGAACTAAAAACTGGGAAGGTCTGACGTTACCAGAAACTCCTAGTGCTTTCACCGGTTCCGATCTTTTATTCCCCAACAAAAGCCTTTGCAAAGGAAACGGCATGGGGCAAAGCTGGTCACTATATAACTATTAATTCCACATATTATGTACAATCGCTATTTAGTTCGAGATTGATATTGACGTCGAAGCCTGAATATATTTCTCTTCTTTATTCAGTTTAGGGGTATTGACTGAGCAATACAGCTGCGCTTTGAATTGCCAAAGATGATAACATAACGAAGCGTTCGTCAATACCATGACTTCGATATTGCTGTTAAGGATACGTATCAAATCTACTGTGTTAGCTAACTGAACATGAAAATAATTAAGTCTTTAAAGCACTCCTGATCGCGGTTTGATCGAGTTCGATAATGGTTTCTGTACAAGCTGCTGCGATTAATGCTGGCTCATTTTCCGATTTCGTTAACACGCCCCGATTCTTGGCCTTGATCAAGGCCAAGAATTGGGGCGCACAAGCCTCTGGGAATAATTGTCTCCAGATTATAGTTTCTTGCCTCAACGGAATAATTGGACTTTTGGTTGAAACCCGATGAGAAAAGAGCGTGTCTAACGTTAAACAACCATGTATTTCGAAAGATCTTCGGGGTTAGTTGTTTAAGTACATAGAGAATGAATTATAATCCGAGATTGTTCACTGTGTTGAAATTCAGACAACAATTGGCTAAACTGGGAGGTATATTTTTCGTTAAGAACTATGCCATCATCAGACTAGAATGTGCAGACAAAGGTAGCTCTTAGAGTCGAAAGAGTCGAAACAGTTTTAACAGTGAACCAATTCCATTTTGCTTTTACTTTGCTCGAAAATGAAGAAACCTGGTGCGTTTGTAGGAAGACAAATAATTATTCGCACTGCATTGATTTCCCTTCGGATTGCCCTAAAACCATACTGTTATTTTCCTGCTCCTCAATATAAGCTCCTCACAGGAAGTAGGTACGGCCAGTTTCTGTTTTGTATGACGAATTTTATTATTTTAAAACATTGTTTCTCTTGCAAGATTAACTTGAGGACATTTATAACCGACTGATTTTTTTGTGTAAAGAAAAATAACAGGTTATTCAGTCTCGAGGTCCGTAACAAATTCGATATTTTACTGCCCTCTTTTACATCAACAAAAACGACATAATAACGGTATATGACTAGAACTGATTCTAGAGTTTGTATGAATAATGTTGGCTCAACTAATGCGCTCTTTGCCCTCAGAAAGGTACCATTTGTTTAAGAAAAAGAGAAAACTCCACGTGTGTCTATTCGCTCTGATGGTACATGAAGTAAGTTTTGGACTTTTTAAAAGATAAAGTCGCAACTGCAGTCTCAAACAAGATTTACCCAAAGAATAGTGATGACAATTTCCTAAGTCGTCCTCGTTTTATAAAAATGTTCTGCATTGCCATGGCATGTTCAGTACAGATATTGACTGCATAAACTCTGAAAATAAATTAATTGATTTCGAAGAAGAAAATCATTTCTTTTGCCACGTATCCCGTCAAGTTGTCTATAGTAAACTAAATTTTTGCCACTGTTGCTCATGAACACAAATTTCATATTAACAGAAATGCCGCTTTACATTCATTCTAAGCAAACTCATTAAGTTTAATGAGAGCTGTAGTTCTAGCAACTTGAAGCTGCATATTAAAAACTTGGTATCTGTGTCCAATCGCAATGGTTTATGCACAGTAAGCAAACATAAAAAGATATATTAGCTAAAAAGTTGTAATATTAAACTTACACCTCAGCTGTGTATTTATTCAGGCTGTACTAATGCTTGCTTCCTTAACAGGACACTTAGATACACTCTGCACGAAAGGCTTAAAAACTAAGAAAAACGTCTCGGTCCTTCAGTTTGAATCTCATCCCAATAGACACAGAATCCAGTGACGAAGTGGTAGGTTTTGGTGAACAGCCTTGGTACCGAAAATATTAACTGCAATACTCAAAGTAGCATTTTAATACATATATATCCATTGTTACATATCTTTTTGACCACAAAATTCGTATTCACATTTTCGATTTCTTCTAGAATTGAGCCATGAAGCGCTTTACCGTTGCAGTTGTGTTGCTGTCGATTGTTTGCACACTTTTGAGTATGAGTATATACCTTACTAGTGCTGATTTTAGATTTCACGAGCTCAAATGTTCTGTAAGGCAACTTTTTCGTCATTTCAGACATTTTTGCCAAAACGTGGACCTCCACTTCATAAAGCATGTGGGTAAACTCGCAACTGAGAAAAACATATCATTGTCCTACAAAAGGGAAAAATTCAGACTTCGGTGCTAAATTCACCTCGTTAACTTAAGAAGATGCAATTTTATTATATTCATAACATTCAATCAAGTCCAACCAGGTTTTTTTCTTATTTTTCCCTCTGTAGGATGAAGCAACAGGCTCCACCCTTAGGAAAAAAAGAGACGGTAGATATCAAAATGACTTTAAAATTGTCCTTGCAATTGAATTGCGATATTTTGCATCACTGAGAAATAAAGGAAAAAGGTTTCCAACCGAACGAAAAGATTTCAATTACAATCTATTTTTTTATAATGCAACCCTTATACAGGCTGATGTATGTCTACTGGTGTTTAGTCAGATTTGGGCAGCAAATGCGCCAAATTATTTCCAAACTGAAGGTTCCTCACCTCAAATTTATAGTTTACTGAAATTAAAACAAACAATGATTTGCGAAAGGCAAGGATTAGAATACACGGCCACTGTTTTCTCTTTCGCAAGTGTTAAAATAAGAAATTATCAGAGGGACTGATTGATTGAAGTGTTCCTCTCATGCAGTTGATCCGAAGGTACTAATGTGTCCAAGGCCGGGCCGGGCTGGAATTTGTGTCACAGAATGCGGACCTGTTAACAAATGCCGTGACGGTAAAGTATGCTGCTTCAATGGATGCGCATACACATGCGTTGATCCAGGTAATAACAGTTATTTTTTATTAGTAGTAATGGCTAAGCTATTAGCTGTTACCTCGATAATGATTGGAGAATGAAGAATAGGGAATAATCAAATCCCGTACTCGAAAACAGCAGGCTATCTAAGAAGTTTTGTTTCCTACATGGCATCGAACTGTTGAAAAATGGGAGATCAGAATGCCTCCCGAAAACAAAAACAGTCTTAAAAAGGCTAATCGTAATCACACAAATATGGCTTATCATGAACAGATATCCGCGAGTGAAGAGCTACCTGTTTGGTCCGTCACCACAGATATAAAATTTACGCGCAAAAACAAATCGTCATTTGATCGCCTGTGTCCTCGAAAAGTAAATAAGTAGTCGCTTTGTCTAGCCGGAATACTAAAGCCTGATATTTTGTCTTGTTACATGGTGAAAATGGACCATGATGAAAAGAACAATTCTGAGGTCTTCTTCTTTTTCATTTTTCACGCTTATTTAATTTGCAAAAAGGATAATTCTGAGTTCTCCCCAGAGTGGTCTGAATTTTGCAATACGGCATCATTTTCAGTAAATCGTCTTTCTTAAACATTGCTCAAAAGTTTTTTTTTCTTTTTTCACGCTTATTTACTTTGCAAATAAAAAAGAACCCGATCAATATTTCCCCAACAAGGACCTTGTACCAGTTTAATGACATAAATATAGTGTTTTCGCGTTCCCTTGGCCCCTATATGTGGTAACCTGACGTTTTTACTTCAATAATAAAATTATTTTTGGATGCTTGTTTTATCTTTCAGTTAGAAGGGGACGCTGAAGGGCCAGGTTACCGGAAGAACACATCAAAGTTCCTCATAATGAAGCTACAAATAAATATCAATAGAGGTTAAGAATAGTGGATAACAGCTGGCACGAAATTTTGGTGAATTTAATCAACATTAAAAGTATCTGTGAAAATACGAAATAAACTCTGTGTGTAGCTGCCTTTCTTTCTCAAAGCCAGCAGTGGCTATGATCAATGGACTGTTCGCACTGCCTACATAATTAGCCCGGCGCGCGGGAAGAACTAAGTACTTCAAATTCCGGCGTGTTGGGCCTGCGCGTTAGTGGCATGATGCATTGCGGTCTTCCCGTCAAATATCACGTACGTTCTCATTCACCTCGTGGTCGGAGTTCAGTGCAATTACAATTAAGTTTCGCCCCTCCCACCTCCCATGTGGCGGTCAGCGTCGTTCCCTACAATTTACAAGCCTCTTGCCCTGGCAGTCGCTGTAGGCCTATTGTATGTGGTTAGAATATTTTAGGCACAAAGTGGTAGGCAGAAACGATTACGTACAGATTTGTTCACATTATGTCAACACACAGCTCAGTAATGTGCCATTTACGATTCCAAGGTGTTATTTGGTGAAGCAAATAGCTATCACGGTCGTCTTGAAGTCTCAGCATACAAAACTGAGGAGATAATTTTCTATTTTCCTAAACGACATCAGTGAACGCAAAATGCGTTGGCGAAACTGTCAAACTATCTTAAGAGTGTGTCCATGAGAAAACCAGACAGAACCAGGCAAGAGGTGATACAGCTTAAATCATCGATTTCGCTTAAACTTGGCACAAATTTTGGGTTTGGTGAGTGAATTATTGTGGCAAAAAAATAGTTCAACATATTTTATTCCCTTCAACTTAGAGGAACCCCCTGCAAAAATGAACAGACAAAAATGAACTGAGAAATTTATTTCTCTCCGTGGCTTTATCTTAGTGAAGGTGCATATTTCGTAGTGTTGTGTGTAGCCTTTAATTGTTTGCAAATATCTGAAATGGGCAAAACCAAATACACATTATTTGATATGGATAGTAAGTGAGAGCAATCAATAAAGTTCTCAAAAAAGCCATAAAATGTTTGGGGACTTCAATATTTTTTCTGTGCTGACGTACTATTTATACAGAACTTTACGATTTATCGCCATTTCATGAACATCCACTAAAACGCAAAAGCCGTTTCTCTGTCTTAAACTAACTCGAAATCAGCAAGGAATATCTAGCTAAGCGTTTTCCTATCGTTTACGAGTAAAAATTCGGCGAAAAGAAGCACTTGAGATACTTCCAAACGTTTTTGGAGCTATCTTTTGTGGTATTCTCATGATATCGATGTGAATACTGCAACAAACAAACAGGCGCAATTTGGGCCCATTTTGCTGCCCATTGGGACACCATTGACCTGTCTGTAGTTATCATCATTCCTTATAGCCCCCAGTGGGGCATAGGGCCGCACTGTCTGTAGTGCCGGTCGCCATAAAAACTGAAAGCATTGAGTGTTAAAAGCAAAGGTCCACAAAAATCAAACAAAATCAAATTTCTTCGGCAAGGCTGGAAAACTCAGGTCTTTTGCGTATAACTAGCCCCTGGCAAAAATGCAAACAGGCTTTATAGTTTTTTCCATGAAATAATTTTGCAGAACTATTCCTATCATAACTATCAGTTATTGCAGAACTATTCCTTGCCTAAAAAAGGCAGAATTTCAAGAATATTGGATTAATCTAATTATTTGGCGGTGTATCAATATATATAAAGTTTAGTTTAGGCAAATGATTAGGCACTCGTCAAAAAGTTATTCTTAATCGCTTTTCTCCGGGTTCTTTGATTTTCCTCTCTCCAACATCTCCAAGTTCCAACTTGACCAGGATGATGTGACTTCCTCTCAAACATTGTAATGGATGATAGTATAGGAAGGATGGAGACCAGAACTATGGTTTGATCTGTTTTGGTTTTTAAGCTTTTCATTGTTATTATTGTTGTGGCTGGTCGCCGGATGCCTTGATTTTTTCATTTGTTGCCATGAATAATAATTAATTAATTAATTGTGTGCTAACTGTTCCAGAAGGGTCAACTAATGATAATCGAGATAAAGTGTGCAAATAATGTTGAATTGCAATATACTTGAGAGTTTAATTTTATGTGCTTTTGTTTTGCAGCCATTTAGTGACTGACTTGGGGAAAGAACAAGGAGCTGCTTAATTTTCAAATACAATTTGTGGCTGATCATAAATATGAAAAAGCTCCACTTGCGGCACTTAATAAAATGTTGTCCTCATATATTAAAGACATTAAAGAATAAAATCAAGGCAAAATGATACAGTTTACTTTTTCTACGTGCTTCCTGTTCACAATATGTGAAATCAAATGTCCAAGCATGACACATTAAAACTGCAAAGTAACGAGTGCATAAATTAGAGTAGATTACATTACCTCTCACTCTCTGGCTCTTGGAATGGCTATTAGTAAATTTGGTGGCGAAATACGGTTGGTTTAAGGAATATCTGGTTGAAAAAAAAAATCATCATTTCCGGAGTCGAGCGCACTAACCGTGAAGACACCACGACTCCACCCCGCGTCCAATGTGCCACAATAAAAATCCTTAGCGTAATTTTTGAAATCAAGCTTGATCGCTGGTGGCGGATTATTAAAACCTATTTAGTTGGAAGACTTGTTAAGAGATATCAGCCACTGATTGTAATTACAAGAAAAATTTATGCTTCGGTTAACCTTTAATCCAGGATTAGCGTTGACCGGCTCAGTTCCGAACAACCCGGTCCTAATTACAGTACGGTACTTGGTCAGCGGTTAACCTGGTCACGTGATACTGGTCAGAGGATACCTAGTTTCGATAGGTGTCAATTGACCATAAAATGAACGATCAATATCAAAGATGTACGCATCTCCGCATGTCCAATTGGCTACGCTGAAGTGATCTCTCTGCCTAATAAATTTTGTTGTATATAAGTTAAGTATTTTAGTTAGGCGAAGTTAAATAAATTAAAAAAAATAAATAATGTCCTATTAACTGGAGTATGGCCGCCATGTTGTGCGACATCGTCGTCGTGGTCGTGGTCGTCGTCGTTCGTATGCACCCACGAGTAATACCGCTAGCCATTTTATTGTAAGGAAAGCGATTTACGGGTTTCTATGAGTATGGGGCTCCGCTTAGCGGCCTTTTGGGCCGCCGGAGCTCCGCAATAATTGCAAAATTCGGAGGTAAAATAGGAATTCATTTTTTACTAGGCGTTGTCCTCGGGGTCACCGTCGTCATTGTTTAAGCTCTCGTCTTAACATTCACTTCATCAAAACGTGCTGATATGAACGCCCTATTGGAGCAATCCAAGCAATTTGCATGACTTGGGTTTAACAGGCCGGTGTCGTAAACAAGTGCTTTTCTTCAACACTTGACACCTAAGGAACAGTTTCACACGGAGAGCACTGCGCCATTCGTAACTTGCTGTACTAAATACAAGTTTGTGTTAGCTAGGTTTCTCATATAAGATGAATTTCATTTCCTTGTAGGATATTACATGATATCCCCTGATATTATTAAAGTAAGTTTATCTTAGATTAATTATGTCAGGACAAACACGTTTACAATTCTAAAATAGTTAATTCTTCAACACTGCAAGTCTAGTCCCGGGAAGCTAGGATCTGTTTGCTTAGGATACGTTTTTTTTAAAAATATTTTTACAGCATTGAAAATTAAAGTTATCGAAAGGGAGCTATTTTCTCATCATGTATGGCAAACTATGAAAATCCACTTTACTTGGAACAATTAGATTGGCAGTTTTTAAAGCTGAATCAAGAGAACTCTCTCATTTTTTGTTTGTTTACAGCTGAGCAATCATACTGCTTTGACAAGTGACAAACAAACCAATTGTAGCTACAGATTATTCACTCTAAACTGCGTTTAATTTACTTTGTATCCTAACAAACCGAGCATTTCATCTTTCTCACTGCGACGCTGCAACACCATAGTTTCTTTGAGACCCGTTTCCTTGATCCGCGTGCAGCAATACGAACCCTCATTTTACACTGAGATAACGTGTTGAAGTCGTAAACCATGAATGGAAAATTGTTGACGGTTTTGCTGCTCTGCTTTATACTAAGCAATGTGAGTACCCAAAAATACTTAGATACAAAATTCATTATGTTTAAGGGACAACGTCGCGCGCCCTACCTCATTTGTCGTTGCGTTGTCCAAAATAACCTTCAAACAAACGGGAACGTTAAATAATAGTTTGTTAAAGTGAAAAAAGGAACAACAGGATTGCTTTTGGAAAATTGGAGACTAAAAACGATGAACCTGCAATGTTTCTATTCACTGTTTCAGCCGAGATAGCAAGAGGCACTCCCTGAAATTGAACGTTATTGGCATATTTTGAGTAAAAACCCCATAAAAGGACGATACAATTTTATTATTTTCATAACATTTCGTTAAGTCCAACCTGGTTTTTTCTTATTTCACCTTCTACAGGATGAAGCAACGGGCTCCGCCCTCAGAAAAAAAAGACAAGGTAAATATCAAAATGACTTTAAATTTGTTCTTGCATTTAAATTGCGTAATTTTGTCATACGGTCGTGATCGTAGCACAGGTTTTAAAAGGGAAAAAAACAAAAAACAAAAAACGCTTCCAACTGGACGAAAAGATTTGAATTACGTAATGATTCTAACACTTGTTAAAAATGGCCACAGTCGCAACCTTTTGTTTTCGTATGAAAACGCATACTTTTTGATGCGTTTTCGCCTATCGTCTACACTAAACGACTGAAAACGAAAATGAAAACGGTTTCAAAACTTGAGAGCAGCCTTTTAAAAACGATACGTTTTTAGAGTGGACAGGTAAGAATGCAGGCTTTGAAAACGATGACGAAAAATGACGTCATGTACTCGACTGTTGTTTCCATCAGCGTTTAAGGGCGTTTTAGTGTGAACGATAGACGTAAACGTCGTTTTCGTTAAGACGAAAATGGATACTTCTAGAGCCACATCAATGTGGCGGCGGCCTTATAAAAGCTGTCGACTGGTGTTGAGTCATGTTTTTGTGAATGCGCCAAATTATTTCCAAATTGAAAGTTGCTCGACTCAAATTTATCTTTTACTAAGGTTAAAAAGCACTAATTTGCTAAAGGCAAGGCAACACCATTAGAAAACGAGACGTTTTTCGCTTTTGCAAGTGTCAACATTAAAAATCATGCTGAGTAGGACTGATTGACGTGTTCGTCATGCAGGCTCTTTTAACCCTGGTCTCAGGCCAGGATGTCCCAAGCCGGGGATAGGACTTTGTGTTGAAGGATGTGGAGATGGTAAGGAATGCAGAGATGGTAAGATATGCTGCTTCAACGGCTGCGGACACACATGCGTTAATCGAGGTAATAGTTATTTTTTATCAGTAGTACTGTATTAGCTAAGCTATTTGACAATCATTCCACGAGCGCGCGTTGGATGTGAGATGGTAGATAACCAACGAGGCGCGTAGTTCCGAGTGGGCTATAATCATCTCATATCTCACAAGCGCAAGTGGGATAATTGTTTTTTATTAAAAACGCCCCCAAAATATAGCAAACAAAACTAACATAAAAATAGGAACGCCCCAAGAACTCACGCGTTTGAGTACCATATTTGTAGAGCATGATATTTGTCTCATAACCAATGATGGCTAAGCCAATGAAAACTCTCGAATTGCATTATCCATGCAATGTTCCAGTTTTTTTATAATAGCAGTTAACTCGATGATGATTGGTCAAGAGCGAGTTAAGGTGGGACACAGCATTTTTTCAAACCGTTTTCGTGGATAAGATTTAATTCCAAACCGTGGTAAAGTATACATTTTTAGAAAGCTTAAGGACCAAAGATTATGAAAAAAATATTGTTGTACCCTAAAACTATATTGTAACCTGGCACCGGCTGATTAAATCTGCCACCTGCTGGGGAATGCCAGGGCTTACTAAAGAAAATATAACTCCTACAAGAACTGATCAAAATGAATAATTTTTACATTTTTTAAAAGATGACAAATAGCTTGCTGTTTTAAGCCTAGAGATTTTTGAAAAGTTAAAAACACATGAAATGGTAACAGGTAGATCTGATACAGAAAATCTGGCATACGTTTCAATGCAAAACTTCTACAAAATGAACTGGATGGAAATTTTCTATGCTTAAAACAAAAAAAACTTACTCAGAACAACAAATCCTGAAAATTTCAGCTTAATTGGACAAATCCTTCTCAAAATATCTTTTCTCAAAGGCAAAAATAACTCGTTTTGAGAAAACGAGCTTTGGACTTACAGTAAAAGAAATTCTCAAAATAAAATTTCAATACCTTAAGATTCAAATTCCGATAAAACAAAACTTCAATTTTTTTTTACAGAATTTTAGGGGTTAAGTCCCGCCTTATTCAGTGGTTATCAACTCATGATCAAGTAAATTGACTATCGCTATTCATCCGTTCACTTGTAGCCTGCGAACAGGCTCCCGGTTGGGTCAATGGGTTTAGTGCGAGCTAGCCAAGTGTGGTCTGGGGTGAGCGGGGAGAGTCGAGAGCGAAATTGTGACGAGGGGGAGCGCAATTCGCGGATTTTTTTTTTCCGTCCCCGCCGGATTCTTTTTCCGCCCTCACCGGGAGCCTGTTAATAGGCTAGTTAACTTGCCGCGTGTTCAGCCGTTCGAACGGATACCGTAAGAAATGTTTTCACGTGAGAAGTCACATATTTGTTGAATCATTTTTGTGGTTGAATCGGCAAAGTTCTTCTTTTAACGACACTTTTAGGGTCGAGAAAGTAAAATTGGCGATGAACTTACTTCTTTTAACGTGACGCGTAATTAGTGAGAAAAATTCAGCGTGATGCGTGATTGGTACCCCACCTTTGCCACCCTCTTATTAATATTATGATGTAGTTAATTATTACTTATTAAATCATCAATCAAAAGCGGCCGTGACACATGGCCAAATTATTATCCCAGCAGGGCGCTGTTTTTATTTTATTTGCTCTAGCCAGGAGCCATAATCGGGGACGGAGACCGCAAGCGCGCGCTATTTCTAGTATTGGGGTTGTCCCCATGATATGGGACAATAATTCTATTTTTAGAACAAATTGGGCCATCGCCTGCGGCACACGCGCGTACATGCTGCGAGGATTTTTGCGGATGTCGCGCGGGAGAAATGGCGTCCGAAATTCCGAAATTTTTCATGTTTTTGGCCCAGAACTCAACGCGTTTACGTCTGTTGGAATTTTTCTTTACTATTTTCGTCGTAAGCTGCTCCAGTTTGAGTGAAGTAAGACAGTGTCGAATTTAGGTATGTTCCGCTTCAAGCTTATATATATCGCTGACCAAGTTGTGTTCCGACGGATGCTTCTTTTACATGAACTGTACATTACTCCACTTTAAATTTCACATATGTTGAAGATTAACAGCTTTTCCATGACACAGCAAAAAAAACTAGCTGGATATATTTAGATATAGCAGAGCTTTAGGACTTCATAGTTTCCTAGCTCCTCTTGCCACACGCTTGCGAGCAATTTGCCAGTCTATCGCGACTGAAAAGTAAAACAAAATAATTGCTAGTTTGGTCAGTTTGAGTTTCGCCTGAATTGTAAGCAACGCTTGCTGTTTCATCAAGGCCCAATAACTTAACGTCCGTAGATACTGCTCAGTTTTATTCGTGTAAAAATCCACCAAATTCTCTGTTGTCGATGAATGAGAGCGCCCGCCGATGCTTGTTTTGTACAGTCAGTAAACATGACAAATTGTACTTGCGCCGCACTTTCGTGTGAAAACGTACATCGAACTCAAACAATAATTCTATGGTTTTTTAATATGTTTAAGATTGATAAATGTTTGAGAACATACTAAAAGCTAAGCTGAAAATATGTGAATAAAGCAGAAATAATCAACAAAGTTACGTTGACGCTTTCTTTAATCAACTTCGAATAACGATTTCGATTTTGTTGATCGAGTTATCAAAACTCCTTGTTTATTTTCATTTTCGTAGTGTAAAACTTCACTATGTTTATGTTGAAGAAACCCACATGATGTTAGTAGCATTTTTTGCGTTCGTGAAATTTGTTGCAGCATCTCAGCACAAAAGATAACGAAAGAAATCTTTGTCAAGATTTGTTGACAATTAAAAACACCGACTCGGACTTGAAAGTGCACGCGCTGCACTATGCAAATGAGCTAATTGCATGCGTCAGACTTTCCTTTCAAAAACTTTTGCAAGCTCACCAAACAAGCAGAAACAATAAGAAACCATCAAAACAGGTTTTGGTTATGATTAACCATTGTCTGAGAAACTCACAAATTAACTCGATACCAGAGTAGAGAGTTTTCTTGCTATATTCTTAAGTCAGAACAAACGCAAAAACATACGCGTAAGCTTACAACTAGCGCGACCAGATCTTATTATTCATTCCCAGCGCGAGATTGAAGTCTTGTTTTCGACCCTGAAAAACCCACCTTTTCCGTTGGCTCAGAGCATAAAACTACATATAGGCGCCCTGGTTCGTATTCCCTGCCTTATTCCCTGCCATCGCTGTGAAAAATACGCAAGATAATCCCTCAAGGTCTCTCAACTCTCACCATTTGATCACGCAACGTGACAACATCCACGCGAGAGCCCCCGACATGTGCGTGGATCCGCGCGGATATATGACGTCAGGATGGCGCAATTTGTTCTAAAAATAGAAAAATTGTCCCATATGATAGGTGCGCGCGGATCCCAAGACTTAACGGTCTCCGTCCCCGATTATGGCTCCTGCTCTAGTAAACAGAGCTCGACCGTTGGCTTAAATCATTCTTGTTGTCATTATTATTGAAAACCACCCGAGAGAAGGGGGCATAAAAGATGCGGTATCGAATGGTCCCATTCAATTTAAAAGTGCTCGCAAAATTTGGCCCTTGCTCGAATTACTCCTAACAATCGGATGAGTGCTCCCTTACTCGTATTCGCAAAATTTTTGCAGCTGCTCGCATGCTCGGATTCTCGTTAAAATGTGCTCGATTCTCGTTTGGCAAAACTGAGAAACGTTGGGGAAACGCGCTATGAAGTCTATGAATGTTTCTGAAAACATGCTTCCCCAGTTTCTTCATTTGAAACTGACGCGCGTAAGAATTCTTTGCGAAAGAATATTGCTATTCAGTACCATTCGACCTTCAGAACCTGTCAGATCTGTATGGCTGCAATTGGTTAGATCCTAGAAGCCTCCAAATGAAGCTTCATAGTGTTGAATCTTTTTCAGACAGTCAGCGGGCAGTTTGCCGATCATCGAAACCGAAACTCAAAATGCCTGTTAGACTGAATGCCACGTTTTTTACATTTCCTAAGAATTATACAACCAAAAAACCTTCGGTAGAGGTGCGAAATTGAATAAATTAAGATTAAGATAGCTGTTCAATGTTCATGTTCATTCCAATGAGGTGTCAAACACTGGTAATGAGTTCAGTGTCTGTTCAAAACCTAAACAAATACTTTTGCGCGGATGGAGTCTGACTGTGTGTTAAGGCTCGGTTTCTTCTTGTGAATCCACAACATTTCGTGGATCAAGCAATCGAACTTTCCCTGACATTTCTTTAGGATCTTAAAGTTGTTAGTCAGGTCACCAACTGTATCAACTCGGTGTTCATTTTGAAGGTGTTTTCCGATGGCGGTAAATCGGTGTTCCTCAATGCGCTTGTAAAGATGACGGCTAGTGTAACCGACGTATTCTGCATCACACAGATCACATATATAGTTATAAACAACGCACTGTTGATTGATCAAAGGTGGTTTTGGCTCTTGTACTTTGAGATCATCGCCAATTTTACGGCTTCTGAACACCGGCTGTAGTTTGTGATCAAGTTTATTACTCAAGTCCGAGAGATGTTTCTTTAATATGTCCGCTGATTTCTGGTCTTTAAAAGGCAGGACAATGCGGTAGATATTCTCTGTTGGAGGCGTCGATCTTGTGTCTGGTGACATCACTGAATTAACGAAACGGGTGATGGTGGAGTTCACAAGAGAATCTGAGTACTTGAGGTTAGAAAAGATCAGTTTAAGGCGTTCGCATTCTGTTGAGAATAGTTCCCATGTTGAGGACAAGCGGTAAGCACGGTTTAACATGGTTTTAACTAAAGATCTTTTATAGCGGTTGTCGACATGACTTTGGTGGTGTAACAGGAGACCAGTGTTTGTGGGTTTACGGTAAACACTTGTTACCAGCTTGCAGCCCTTCTTGCATATTTCAATGCCGACAAATGGTAGCTTACCGTTAGATGCGATCTCATTACCAATGTTTGACACCTCATTGGAATGAACATGAACATTGAACAGCTATCTTAATCTTAATTTATTCAATTTCGCACCTCTACCATTGGTATAAATTAGTTTACTTTTCGCACAAATATTTTTTAACTTGAAAATGGTGCCAGGATGACACCGAAACGTCGTTGCTCAGTTTTTTCGCTAATCTTTATTGTTAACTGTATTTCCAAATTTAATCTTATAAAAAACCTTCCATGTTACAACTCTTCAAAGTTTGGTAGCTTTTAGCTTCTTCTCATAGTGTGTTCTCAACGTCGGGTTAGAAAGCTTTAGAAGCTCACTTACTCTCGTGAAGCTACGTGACGTAATTTGGATGTAAGCTGGTGGGATTGGTTGAACCGCGTTCTCGCCCATCAAGTATCCTGTTTTGAAGGCGTCAGCCAGATTGCTTGGCGCAAAACAACGTTTCCTTTTAATAAAAGAGAGATTCCAACCAGCAGAAAATTTACGAAGTGCTCGCTGCTCGCCATCCATATTTTGTAAAACGCTCGCTGCTCGCAAGAAAAATGTGATCACTGCAGCTCGTACTCGCAAAAATAAACGTACTGCTCGCATGCTCGTAAATGCTCGTAAATACCATTCGATACCCCTAAAAGAGCCGTTATAATAAACATTGTATTTAACTTTTCAAAATTGGAGAATAGTGGTCACGCTTTTTTTTTCTTTTTCACGTTTATTAATTTTACAACGAAAAAAAGGACTCGACCAATATTTCCCCAGCACGGACCTTGTATCAGTTTAATAACATGTATATAGTGTTTTCGTGTTCCCTTGGCCCCTATATATGGTAACATGACGTTTTCTAATCAACAATGATTTAGATAAACATATACAGGCAAAAACTAACGATAGACAAATCCGACGTTTCGGCGACATCTTGGCGCCATTGTCAAGGGAAACTAATTAAATATGCGATTTCAAGAGTAACTAAGAGTTCAGAGTTTCTAATTTGCATAAGTTAGACAAAGACTTAAGCGCGAACTGAGTCTGATTGTACATTTAAACACGGTCGTAATTGTTTAATGAGTAACATCTCATTAATGAGACAATCAAACTTGCTGTGGCATTTTTTCAACACGCTAAACAGTTGCGAAGGTCATCCGGAATCCTGCCTGCGTGTCTATTATCATAGTGATTGCGTACTGACGAGGTCTTGCTTCTATGTCCATCAACGCGTACGAACAGATTGCCACGGGTGTAACCGACATAACCAGCATCGCACTGGTCACACTTGAAGTTATACACAACGTATTGTTGATCAATGAGCTGAGGCTTAGGTTCGCTTGTCGGGAACTCCTGGCAATCTTGCGGCTCGTAAACACCGGTTGAACACTAGTCTGCAGCTTCACACTGAGATCTTTCAACTGTGTCTTCACGATATTAGCAGACTCCTGGTCTTTAAAGGGTATGACAACCCGAGTAGTGTTTTCTGTCGTAGATCTGGACCGTAATGAGGGCTGGTCAGCGACCTTTAAATTTAGGAAGGTTTTGACAGTGGAGTCAACAAGGTGCTTGGGATATTTCAGTTTAGAGAAAACAGACTTCAGTCGTTCGCACTCCTCAGTGAAGTAGGACCATGACGAAGACAGGCGATGTGCGCGATCGAGCATAGTTGTCAATAGTCCGCGCTTGAACCTATTATCGACATGACAGTGGTAATGGAGAAGCAGACCACTGTTTGTTGGCTTCACAAACACTTTAGTTTCAATACGAGGCGCTCTGTTTAGGAGTTGAGTACCGAGAAAGGGAAGCATTCCATCATTTTCGACCTCCATAGTGAAGTTGATGGCGGGGTGAGCGTGGTTGAGGGTGTTAAGAAAGTCCCTAGTTGTAGACAAATCGGGCATCACAGTGAATGTGTCGTCAACATATCGACGATAGTAAGGTGGCAGCTTGCCCTCGACATCTAATTTCTCTTCAATAGACGACATGAATACGTTGGCTAGCAAGGGCCCAAGGGGGGACCCCATCGCTACTCCGTCGATCTGTTCATACAGGGATCCATTAAATTGGAAAAGCTGCCCCTTGGTGGCCACACCCAAAAGATCAATAAGGTCTTGCTTTGAAATGTTCAAATCATACTCGGAATTAAACCAGTTGTTTCTAAAGGCTCTGTCTGCGAGAATCGTAATAGTTTCATCCAAAGGTACATTCGTGAACAAGGAGGACACATCATAGGACACCAGCAAGTCACCAAGTGTTATGTTGAGGTCTCGCGGTAGTTCGTTCACAAAATCGAAAATGTCCGTGACTGTGTACTGATTTAACGACAACGGTTTGAGCTTGTTGTCCAACCATTTCGCCAGAGCATAATTATACGTATTAGTCGCTGATAGGATTGGTCGCATGGTGGACACTATCATCCGCTTTTAGCAAAGGAGGCTCGTGTACAATCTATCATCACAAGGATCCTCCCTCACGCTGTGGCCCAGTCTCTTCGTCCGACCGGTTCTAGACTGGCACACCTGTACGGGTTGCCGAAAACAGACAAGGAGAAATTAGCCATGCGACCAATCCTATCAGCGACTAATACGTATAATTATGCTCTGGCGAAATGGTTGGACAACAAGCTCAAACCGTTGTCGTTAAATCAGTACACAGTCACGGACATTTTCGATTTTGTGAACGAACTACCGCGAGACCTCAACATAACACTTGGTGACTTGCTGGTGTCCTATGATGTGTCCTCCTTGTTCACGAATGTACCTTTGGATGAAACTATTACGATTCTCGCAGACAGAGCCTTTAGAAACAACTGGTTTAATTCCGAGTATGATTTGAACATTTCAAAGCAAGACCTTATTGATCTTTTGGGTGTGGCCACCAAGGGGCAGCTTTTCCAATTTAATGGATCCCTGTATGAACAGATCGACGGAGTAGCGATGGGGTCCCCCCTTGGGCCCTTGCTAGCCAACGTATTCATGTCGTCTATTGAAGAGAAATTAGATGTCGAGGGCAAGCTGCCACCTTACTATCGTCGATATGTTGACGACACATTCACTGTGATGCCCGATTTGTCTACAACTAGGGACTTTCTTAACACCCTCAACCACGCTCACCCCGCCATCAACTTCACTATGGAGGTCGAAAATGATGGAATGCTTCCCTTTCTCGGTACTCAACTCCTAAACAGAGCGCCTCGTATTGAAACTAAAGTGTTTGTGAAGCCAACAAACAGTGGTCTGCTTCTCCATTACCACTGTCATGTCGATAATAGGTTCAAGCGCGGACTATTGACAACTATGCTCGATCGCGCACATCGCCTGTCTTCGTCATGGTCCTACTTCACTGAGGAGTGCGAACGACTGAAGTCTGTTTTCTCTAAACTGAAATATCCCAAGCACCTTGTTGACTCCACTGTCAAAACCTTCCTAAATTTAAAGGTCGCTGACCAGCCCTCATTACGGTCCAGATCTACGACAGAAAACACTACTCGGGTTGTCATACCCTTTAAAGACCAGGAGTCTGCTAATATCGTGAAGACACAGTTGAAAGATCTCAGTGTGAAGCTGCAGACTAGTGTTCAACCGGTGTTTACGAGCCGCAAGATTGCCAGGAGTTCCCGACAAGCGAACCTAAGCCTCAGCTCATTGATCAACAATACGTTGTGTATAACTTCAAGTGTGACCAGTGCGATGCTGGTTATGTCGGTTACACCCGTGGCAATCTGTTCGTACGCGTTGATGGACATAGAAGCAAGACCTCGTCAGTACGCAATCACTATGATAATAGACACGCAGGCAGGATTCCGGATGACCTTCGCAACTGTTTTAGCGTGTTGAAAAAATGCCACAACAAGTTTGATTGTCTCATTAATGAGATGTTACTTATTAAACAATTACGACCGTGTTTAAATGTACAATCAGACTCAGTTCGCGCTTAAGTCTTTGTCTAACTTATGCAAATTAGAAACTCTGAACTCTTAGTTACTCTTGAAATCGCATATTTAATTAGTTTCCCTTGACAATGGCGCCAAGATGTCGCCGAAACGTCGGATTTGTCTATCGTTAGTTTTTGCCTGTATATGACGTTTTCTCTTAAATAATAAAGTTATTTTCGGTTGCTCGTTTTATTTTCCAGTTGAAGTACCCTAAAGGGACAGGTTACCGGAAGAGCACATCAAAGCTCCTCATATTGAAGCTAGTAATAAATATCAATAGAGGGATTAGTTGACAACAATTGGCACGGAATTTTGGTGTATTTAATCAACATTAAAAATCATCGTGTCTGTAAAACTATGTTTCATCTGTGTGAAAAATCAATAAAATTAACTGTATAACTTTCTGTGTGTAGCTGTCGTTCTTCCTGTCGTTTTGCAGTGCTAAATGGTGAATTTTATCATTATCAGGGAAAGTTTGCTTTGAAAAAAAAAGATTTCGCGTGCGTAACTAGTGCCAGTCCCAAACCGCGCGTTAAAATTTTAAATCCCTAAAACTTCGAAGAAAAGAAGGGTTCAGATTTTTCTTATGAATAAGAAATACCTTAGCCTTCTTTATAATATAGATAGGACCCTGCACGCGCTTTGATTGGTCAAAAACCCATGTTTAATCAGCATATAAAACATAGAAAAAGCGTGTCTTATTGTTTTTCGCCGCATTACCTCTATATCATAAAGCAAATGAAGAAGCTTAAGCCGGGTATTACACCGTGATTAAACACTCCGGACATTTAAGAAAACTCGAGAAATGTAGAAAACACTCGCCTGCGGCTCGTGTTTTCTACATTTCCCTTGTCAGTGTTCTCAAATGCCCGTCGTGTTATATCACAGTGTAATACACGGCTTAGGCATTTTTATTTGTTAAATATAATCGTACGTATGGAATTACTGTTAACACGTAAAAAAGGAAAGCTACTGTAGAAAGTCTGTTAATACGGGTGTTTATGACCTCATAATGCGAGTTTCATAAAACCCATACGTAGCATTAAGCACGTGGATGTTCTTAATCTGTTGACACTAATTTAAAGTTTCGGTATTAGAATCCTTTTAAGTTTTTTCTGTTGTGGTCACGTGACTGGTCAAATATGGCCATCATTTGAAACTTTTCAGGACTCCTCAATGGAACAAACCTGTGCAAAAAAACTTATCCTTAGGAGGTCCGGTTTTCAAAATATGACGGTTACAAACCTTCCTTAGCAACAAAGTCATGACCAATTTGTAGTTAAGAAAGACCCCCCTTAACTGAAGGCAAACAATGGTGGGTAGAAACGATTACAGATTTGTTCACATTATGTTAACGCACAGCTCAGTAATATGCCATTTACGTTTCCAAGGTTTTCTTTGGTCAAGAAAATAGCTATCGCCGTCGTCTTGAAGTCACTGCATTTAGAACTGAAGAGGATAATTTTCTATTTACGCAAACGAAGCTAGTGAGTGCAATGCGTCGGTCAAAGCATCGAACTACCTAAATAGGTATCTAATCAGAGCAAAGCGGATCAAATCGCCATGTTCTTTGTCAGGGTTTCTTTGCAACGTTTCGACCAAAATGCAGTTTAATCTCCGCGGTACTTCCCCACTTACACTAAGTAATAATTAGTTGGAGTGAAGCCCCTTAAAAAGCATATTTTTTGTTTACCTCCTTGAAGCCCTATTTTTTAACATGCCCCACCCCCTGCGCCTAAATCCCACCAGCCTCCCCTATCTCATTAAAATTGAACGGTCACTAGTATAACATATATAAGATTGTGTAAACCAATATCAATTTACCAATTTGGATGTGTATCTAAGAAGGGTTGTCACCGTCAGTCTTCTAAAACCTTCGGATAGTGTTACAGCTATCTTAAGATCAGCTGTATTAGTTCAGGCCATGCTAATATTCCTCCTGAACCTAAAACTCAGCACGAAGAGCTCCGAGGTTGTTCTCTCGTCTTGATCAACCCATAACCTGGCTGCGATTTTTTTTTTCAAAGGTGGCAGTGAGGTATGTAAGAAGGTCTGACCTCAGAATGTTCCTTTCATCCACATTAAGGCTTCGACCACACTAACGCGTTTTTGAAAGTATCCATTTTCGTCGCAATCAGAACGAAGGAAAATAAGTTCGTCCACACTAGCGTTTTTTTTTTTTCAATAGGCCCACACTGACGCGTTTTCATTCATTCGAAAACGGATACTTTTTGGTGCGTTTTCCCCTATCGTCCGCCTAACACGCCGGAAAACGCTGACTGACTGACTGACTGTTTTCAAAACGGTGCGTTTACTTTAGAAACCGTTTTCAAAAGCCTCTGTTTTCATCAGCGTTTTTGGTCGCTTTAGTTTGCAAGATAGGTGAAAACTCATCAAAAAGTATGGATTTCCAAACGAAAACGCATCAGTGTGGCCGGAGACTAAATCTGTATTTCATGTTTTCGGTTTCTTGCACAGTTGAGTCATGAAGTGTCTAATCTTTACTGTGGCGTTGCTGTCTACGTGTGCACTTTGGAGTGTAAGTATATACCATATTCGTAGTCAGGAAAACCTACTTTTAACAGAGTACTCTATATATTCTTAATTTTGCATTTTTTTTCTATGAAAATGATAAAAAAAAAAGTTTCAATTCACTTTTATAACAATATTTAAAGGCTTTAGAATTAGAATATCTGACAGCAAATTTCGGTGATTTTGGTTTTCGTTCACTTTAGAAGAAACCCAGCTATAGCGTATTTTTTTCACTCAGTTTAATGAATTCCAACTAATTTTTTTACTTTTCCTCCCGTAGGATGAAGTGGCGAGTTCCTCTCTGAGGAATTATCGAGGTGATTATCACAAAGATCAATGTTGATACCAGTAAAATAAATCAACGACAACAACAAGGTTTCTTTCTACTGCAAACCAAAGAAAAGCAATTAATTATACAATATTAATTAAAAATACATTTAGCATCTGGTCACCCAAAATAACTATGAAGCTTAACTAGTTGGGTGACCACTATTTATTAATTAAAAATAAAGAAACCAAAATCACTATATATAAAGTCATATATTTCAGTGGCTGATTCACCAGGGATGAGAAATGATTTGAAATTCGCAGTTTAGCAGGCTTTCAGGATTGCAATGATCAAATTGGAGGAAAATTTGGATGTCAAATTCAGGCTACCTATTATCAAGAGTTTGTAATAGAGTAATCGCCCTACTAGAATTATTTGCTAAGGCCGGCCGGATCCCTAGTCTAGGGACATGGGTCTTGCCAGATACCCATACTTCTTCGCGGGGCGGCCTAAAGGGAAATTGAACGGACATTTTGAACTTGATGGATTGTGGTGGAGCGGAGTTGTGTCGAGGTTGTTATAATATCGAGAAGATTACGAAAGAAGTATAAATTACAGAGGACGATCCACAAATGAGCAAATGTCGATGAAAGACATTGTATCGCCAGATTTCCTTTTAGCGTTATATTCACTGTTCATTTTTAATTTGTATCGTAGCGAATCGCAGTGGAGTGAGTTAAAGAGCGATCTCGACGAGTGGGCCTTTGTGAAATCGAAATTAATAAACAGTTTGTTAAAACTCTGGATTAGTGTCAAGTTATGTCAGAGAATTTGAACGAAGACGACAACACGCCCAGAAGAAAAATATTCGGTGAATTGTAAATGTGCATTTAGGCGTCAGATTATAGCTCTTATTTAAGTGCTTCCTTTGTCGTAGCTTCCCCAGGTTGTCCGCGACCAGTGGTAGTCATCTGTGACGCCGGGAAAAAGGCTGGCTGTTCCGTGGAATTGAATGATTGCCCGAAAGGTCAAATATGCTGCTTCAATGGATGTGGATACACGTGCGTTAAAAAACCAGGTAATACAGTTGTTAACCCTTTAACTTAAATATGATTGGTCGATATCAAGTTCGTGATGGGTGATAAACTAGTGATTAAATCTTGCAGGAAACAATCAAATTCTGTACGCAAAATCATTCTAAAAGCAACAAAAATGCATAAGTCAAACTATTGCTTGTAGCTTATGGAAATAATATGGCTTTTAGTAATACTATAATAAACTCGAGATCAGCTTTGTGAGCTATTTCGTATTCGACATTGTATTTAACACCGTTTTCTCCAGACAAACGGATCCTCAGAAAATACAAAACATATCTTGTGTCGCTCCCAGTGGGAATTACTCCAATACTTTGCATTGCAGGCCTGACAGTAGTAAATCCACAGTGTCCCCCGCTCAAACCAGGGACAATTGGCACTTGCGTTGAAGCTTGTTCCGGACGCAACAACTGTCCAGCTGGCGAACTGTGCTGCTCCAATGGGTGTGGACACACGTGCCAACCGGGTAATATTAAGTTAACCACGTGCACGTGAATTGTGTAATTTCAAATTCAAGTGGTGCGAAATAAAGAATTTATGTTGGGATTGATATCAAAGGATTTCAGTAAGTTCTGATTTCTGAATGCATAGTATAATATTTTACCCTGGGTATTGTTATTAATGACATGGTAATAAATTATGGGGAATCGTTCTGGCGTGGGGCAAGTCCTAGACCAGGCGAAAATAGAAGCGGACAGCTAGATCAAGCCCGACTTACTCGTTGGGTGGGAGGGTGGGTCGCCAACCTCTTCGCTTAAGCTTTTCGAGAAGAGAGATGGAGTGGAACACGGGTAAATTCTTTTATGCTGCCATTTGCATTAATTTACTATTAATTACCAGTGCAAACGGTGTTTGCACAGTGCATGGAAACGCGTGCTACAAATATCATCTATAATCGTGCACCGTTTGACCAGGGCTTAAAGGAGCTCAGTCACGTTATTTTGAGTTATTTTGGCCACGCACAAAATTACCTTTAAATTGAAGGAAACCTGAAAATAGTAGTTTACTAAGATAGAAAAACACCAAAGAGATCACAATAAACCATAAAGGAACAAGGATGGTTGAGGATGGAGACGATTAACATGAATCACAAACGGCGAATTCAAAACATCTAGGCTAAACTTTTCAAGACGTCCAAACTGTGACGTAGCTCCTTGAAAAGCTATCTGTTTCCACAATCAAAAATTTGCTTCACTTGCACTGTTTTATTTAAAGTTTTTTTTTTTTTGTCGCATTTTGAGATTTTCAACTTAAATTTTCTAGCTTTATCTATCAGTCGATGATATTGTAAAGAGAATCGAGACTATAGTACGTTATACTATGGTTTGGTCCGTTAATGCTTAAAATTTAAGCTTTTCATTATGATTATTATTGTTGCTCGTCGATACCTTGATTTTCTCATTTTCTGTCCATAGATAATAGCTGCTGATAACAGTTAATTAATTAGTTCGTGTGCTAATTGTTCCAGAAGGGTCAACAAGTGATTATCGAGATAAAGTGTGCAAATAATGAAAAACTGCAGTAATATTAATAGGTTAATTTCATGTGTGATTTTTTTTTTGCAGCCATCAAGTGACTGACTTGGGGCAAACGACAAGTAGCTGCGTTAATCTCAAATATTAAAGGCATTACAGAATAAAATAGTGGCAAAATAATACAGCTCACTTTGTTTTATGTGCTTCCTAATAACAATACGGGAAATCAAATTTCCAAGCATGATACATCAAAACTGCCAAGTAACGAGAGCACATAGTAGAGTACGTCTTCTCTCGCTCTCCAACTCTTGGAATGGTTATAAATAAAGTTAGTGACAAAATACGTCCTTGCAAACGGCCGGTGTGCCTAAAATTTGAATGAACCAATCAGTATTCAGCAGGCAGGAAAAACTGTGCTGTCCTGACGTCAAATGCATGTTAGCAGGAAAGGCGTTGAAGTCGGGCAACTCTTCTTACGGGAGACGGCATTGAATATTCACAAAGAGGAATTTCTTATCCCAAAACCACATCAAAAGTGAAAAATATGAAACATTTTGTGTCTTCAAGCTTTTAATATGGCGCCAAAAATGGGTCGACCGCATCCGGCAACTCGCTCTTCGATCGCTCTCGTCAGGTAGGATAATAGTTGCGTCATTTTGAAAAAAAAAATGTTGTTCAGTTCCTCGTCACAATTAAACCCAGAGTTCTGAGTTAAAGATAAGACTAAAATAGTTCAGGGTTTAATCCCTTCAACAATTCAATGCAGAAAATTACCCAGAAGCTTGGATTCCGGTCTTAGACCCGTTTTTCTGAGTTTGAATATTTTTTTAGCATTGAATTAAGTAATCCGAGAGCAAGTTAATCATCATTATGTATAGCAAACTTCACTTGCAATAAGATTGGCAGTTTTTTTAAGCTGAATCAAGAGAACTTTCTCATTTTAAAGTTGAAACGTCAAACGTCATGACGCATGACGAAGAAGCTAACAGTTGATTAGCGCAAAGCAAACAGTGTTTAATTTCACTTTCTCAAAGTGACGCTACAACACTAAGTTTCTTTGATCAACTCGCCAGCAATACAAATTCCCGTTTTACAGATAACGCGTTGAAGTCGTACACCATGAATGCAACATTGATGGTTTTACTGCTGTGCTTTTTGCTGAGCAATGTAAGTACCCAAAAATACTTAGATACAAAATTCATTTTATTTAAGGGGCCACGTCACACACCCTACCTCACTTGTTGTTGCGCAGTTCAAAATAACCTTCGAACAAAAAGCAGACTTGAATAACAGTTTGTCTTGAATAATAATACCCAGTAAAACTTAAATACATCAAAATTACACGAAGCATTAAATGATGGTTAGCTAAAGTTGAAAAGTAATAATAAGAGCTAAAAGGAAAAAGCAGTTTGGGTGAAATGGGCATGATTGGTACGAACTACGAACGACGAACCCCAGGGGATATCTCAAGAAAGTTTTATACGAGAGGGTTCTACCATGAGCTGCTGTATAAACCCCAGGGGGCTCTACCCCGAGGTCCAAACCCTTACCCTTCTGTATGAACCCCTGGGGATTTCTCAACAAAGTTTTATCCCAGGGGGCTCTACCCCGAGGTCAGAAGCTTTACCCTTCTATATGAAGGGAAACCCCTTCAAATACTTTCTACAGAAAATAGTTTCACAAAAATCTAGTTGCAGTTTTGTGTGTTTGTTCGAGATATGTTTTTTTTTTTTGATTTTCAAAATGATTTTTGCAGGTTCCTAAATGCTCTGCACGACCAGGCGACGGTGAGTAAATACTAACAATCTTAGCTTTTCCTTGAATTGATAATGAAGAAAATCAACATTGCACCGACAGGCCGAGTGCATGACCAATGTTGTAATGATAATGGTCAACATTGGTTTATTATCACTGGCATTGAATTGATCTTGATCAAAAATAAAACAGATAATGAGCAATATGGGCATAGGCTGAAAGAAAGAGAACGAGGATTTGGAAAGATTGACATGAATTTCAAACCACAAACTTGAAAAAACTAGGCCAGCCATAAAGGCCATGCGCTTGACTATGAGGAGAGAGTGGCTGAAAACGAGACTGAGGCCTTTTTTTCCCAACAAACAATATCTCTCAAAGATAGTAAATGGACTAATAATGACCTTCATAGGGAGGAGCATGGTGAACTGGTTTAGGGCGCTGGATTTGAAATCTGGGGGTCCCTAGTTCAGATCCTCCTCCCTACCGCTATCTGGATTTTACCTCCGTATTCCCGCGGCTCAAATCCACCACCGCGTTGTGCAAATGGCCTCCCACCAGTTGGCATGTTTTAATAATTAATGTTCTATTTGCAATATTTGGTTATTTACATGTTTACCGTGTCCCCAATTAGCTGAACACCGCTAAATACACTTGACATATAATTAAGTTATTTATGTTACTTATTTTATTTAATGATTTAGTTTATCTCTGGTGTGGCACCTCTCTCTTTTAGGCATTAAGCCGTGCAAAGACGCGCTTCCAAATATCTACTGCGGGCGCGGGGGACAGGAATGTCCAGAAAGATTCACATGCGTCGTTCACCCAGCTGATCGCTTTGCTATCTGTTGCCCGGATGCCGGAATGGGACGAAAGTAGCAGAGATGTTAAACCAAAAGTTAGCAGGTATTCGGCAGGGAGGGCAACTTTTTATTTGGGATAAACAATTAGCGCGATGGAATAAACATTCTTTTCTCTTTTGTCTCCCGTTTAGCAAAGTGGTCCTGAGAGGGAGAGGGGTTGGGGTGAGGAAGTGAATAAGAGACGGAAAATGAAAATACATCGGAGGCTAGAAGTCAGATAACACTATGCAACATCAGTCTGTACTGACGAAAAGCTAATCAATAAGAAAATTTTAATCACCTAAGAGAGCTCGGTCAGAGTATTCTGAGTTATTTTGGCCACGCATAGAATTGATTGCAGGAAACCTGAAAATAATAGCTTACTAAGATGGAAAAACATCAAAGAGATAATAATAAACCATAAAGAGACAAGGATGAGTGTCCCCAGTTAGCACATTTAATAGTGCTAAGTACGTTTGACACTTTTAAAATAAGGTTATTATTATTATTATATTATTATTATTATTGTTATTATTATTATTATTGACACCGATTTCAAACAACGAACGTAAAAAATTTAGGCTAAAGTTTTCAAGATGCGTAAGCCGTTACCTAGCTCCTTAACACCCACTTGGACTGTAAGCTAAAATGAAACTACAGGAATTACAGTGGCTTTCTTAATAAACTTTGTCCTTTCTTTTGTTTCAGACTCCCGTTGTGTTTAGTAACTGAACAGTTTCACTGCCGTTGATTGAAGCCAAGTCATGTACTGGCATGAAAATGGATAGCGCTACAAAACTTTAGCTTGTAACATTTAACATTAATTACATGTGTAAATTTATCATGTAATTTTATAGGCACACACGAGAGTTTAAAATGAATGAAATAAAAAAAAAGTGTATGTTACAAATATGTTGGTGTCATTTTAACTGAAGCCCTAACCTGGGGAAAATTGAAGATTTTAGTCTCACTCAAGGTGTTCAGAACAGAAAGTGGTTTCTGCGCACCAAGGTATCTTTTAGGGTTGCATTTGACAGAAATAAAAGAAACTAACAATTCGCAGTCATACTGTGTCGAAGGTTTAAATAGATCTGGAATGAAATCTTTAACATCTCTTCTTAGATGAAAGCATTCGATGACATTTATGCCGCCAAGGTAACTTAACTCTAACTTATGCGTGTGTTTTAGATTGGTATTTAGGGGGTTCACATAAAGCGTGAACACACCCAGATTGGTCTTTTGTAAGGGTCTACCGTAAATCCTCGAATTAGCGCCCCCCTCGAATAAGCGCCCCCCAACCCTCCCCCCATTTTGTGGACTTAATGGGAGGTGCAGTGGCCTAATGGTTAGTGCGCTCGTCTCCGGATCGAGCGGTCCGAATTCGAGCCCTGGGGCCCGTTTCTCGAAGGTCCCGAAAAGTTTTCGCACCCGGAAAGCCACAGCAAAGTCTTCAGCCTTACGATTACAGAGCTGTTTTATTCACATATTCTTATTATGAACAGAGGTTCCTTTCATACAAGACGTTTCAGGCGTATACACTTCTCCGTTTTAGATACAGATGAACTAAAAATGGCTTTACGGGCCCGAAAAGTTTCGGGGCTTTCGAGAAACGGGCCTCTGGGCCGGGGACATTGTGTTGTGTACTTGGGCAAGAAACTTTACCCTCACAGTGCCTCTCTACGGGCGAACTTAATGCTGGGGGTAACCCTGCGATGGACTAGCATCCCATCCAGGGGGGAGTAGAAATACTCCTAGTCGCTTCATGCTACGGAAACCGGGATAAGCTCCGGCCTGATGGGCCACTTGGCTCGTATACAGACTTTACCTTTTACCCTACCATGTATTTATTAATTCTTTATTTTTTCCCGTTTCACACGTTTCAAGTGAAAAGACAAATTCAGACCGTACTCGAGTGTTGTTTACAAATTTACTGCATCTTGTACATAGTTACCCACTGGTTTTGGTAATCATTCCTGTAAGCACCTTTAACATGACATGACTCTAGCGTGACGCGGGTCCAGCAATATGGCGTGACACTAACGTTACCAAGTACCTATAGTTTGATTCATTCAGTATACCTTACCTTGTCTGTAGTTTGTCCTTGTTCTCTGTAGTACGGGAAGTTTATTCCATCGTTACTGTAGTGCAGTTTGTACTTGGTTACCCACTGGTTTGAATACCTATTCCTTCCTTGAGTTGCTACTCGTGTTACAATGTGCTTGCTACGCAGATCAACTTGAAGCCATTGATTGACATCATTTTGTGAAAGGAAGCCAAACGTTAACGTCGTATTTGTAGAATGTCAAGAAGCCCTCGGCATGGTGACCGGTGGGATCTTCGTCAGACAAATAAGTCCCTCTTCACAATGGAATAACGGGCATGCCGCCGTACAAGGAAGGCTGCATTTTAAGGCCACTGGACACAAAGCAGGAGCTTGGTGTGCTGGACGAAATAGCAAAAGCACTGGCTAAACTGGTCCGCGACGGAACTGAGGAGAATTTTTATTGATTCCTTTAGTGGTTCGAATTTTGTAATACGGACTACGCTGTTTTCTCGTGTCTTAATGTAATATATCAAACACGAGAGACGGTGTTTCATAGGGATATCCAAACACCGAGAAGAGAGTTGAAAATACGACGCGCAGCGGAGTATTTTTGCCGAAATTCGAGGTATTTGGATAGCCAATGAGACACTGTTTCGAGTGTTTGATATATCTTCTCAAATGAAACAAAAACACGGAGAGGTAAAATCGTTAACATCTATGCTAATTAAGGCCGGGTGTACAAATCTCCTTCACAGTTACGATTTTCTTTGTTTTAACTTGATGAATTATTAATGAGTTTGAGATGCGATCGTTGAACAGCACGCGGATCAGTAGAATCGCGAGAACTGGATGCCAGCGCAAACGGAGACTTGGTAGGGTAGGGAGTGGAGACCGCTAAAATTTTTTTGCACAATACAATTATACAGTTATTGTTTAAGAAGACGAATTTTTACTTTCATGTTTGGAGGACAATTTCCCAAAGTCCGATTTTCAAATATTTTATTTTATCTTGTCAGGAAGGATTGAATATTTTGACGTCTTTGTCAAATAGTGATTTCCTAATTTTTGTTTTTATATCGGAGTGTGTCGAAGGACCACTTAACTGACTAACGATAAACAACTCAATAAGCTTACGGTGATCCAACAATTTTGTCGAAATAACCCCTTTCCCGACACAAATGTCGGTACCATAATGTTCGGCTTTGAAACTGCTGCTTCGTCTCAAATAATCCAATACTGTTTCTTAAGAATGACTTACTAGTGCTAAACTCTTCAAGTTGTAAAAAAAAAGCAGCCTTAAAATCAGATGTTTACTGTGTTATTTAATAATTTAACTTACCATAGTTTTTCAATGCCTCAGGCGACACAAGCCACTGAAGCTCCAAAAAAAGTAGCGAGAAAATCTTCCATTTGTAAGACATCACCTACAGGAAAGAGTATTATTAAAAATGAAATGAAAGTACATTTTCTTCTTCTTGGAAGGAACTGGCGGCCATTTTAGGAGGGACTAACTCGGACATCCTCGCGCCAAACTTGTAGCAGCTGCTTGTGGCGCCGCTGTCAACAAATTGCCGCCAAAACTCTACAACAAGGCCGAAGGCTCAGGAATAAGCTGCGATAGAAAGTTATACTTACATGAACATGAATGGAAAATAAGGGTTGCTTTACAACTTCTTATATGATGAAGAAAAAAATTGAGTTTCCCTGTAAAGGAAATGAATTTTACAGACGCCCGACGATTATTAAACAAACAACAACAAAATAACAAAGTTATGAACTAGCACCTTTGAACAATATTCAACTAATGATGGAGAAATCAATTTCGTTAACAAGTTCTACACTCGAACAAGAAAATAACACTTTGAATGACTTAACTTTGCCTGGTTTACATAACTAACAATTATCATTAATAGAAATTAGCACCTAAAAGGTCCCCTGTAAAGACATATATCAACGACTATAATGGTCAAACTAATTAATTTCAGGGTCAGCACTAATGGCATTAATTGGTGAAGACTGTCTTCGATAACAAAGTTCGAAAACACTAAATTAAGCCGATAGTTATTTGACATCGTATTGCGAGTTGTTTTGAAGCAGTTTAATAAAGTTCCTGGCCCTAAAAGCATTTTATCCAACTTTTCAACCTTGCCGGACAAATTGTTTCTTCGCAATTTGTCACAACTAGGGTTTCAAAGTTTGTTTCAACGAAATATGCGCCTGTTTGGCAAGGCGACGTGAAAAAGGAACAAAATCAGAATACATTATTTGCAAAAATTTCCGACGATATTAATTTCGGACAAAAGAAAGTGTCGGAAAATAAAACCGCCCAAAATTTTTAAGCGTCCGGAATATTTGCAATACAGTATTTCATCACAGTGTCCGAAATTTTTGTCCGAAATTTGTCTGCAATGAGATGAAAAGTTAAACGTCTGAAAAAACAAAAACGTCCGAAATTTTAACGTTCGAAATGTTTTGCAAGCAATGTACACAAACATGGCAACTCAGTACCTCGATCTTGAAGGAACAAGCAATGAAAATACGACTGGCGACGTAATCCTCTTGACCACAGCATCCAAAGGAAAATTAGATGCTTACGTTAATTATTAACTTGTTAGAACAAAATAACTGTAAACTGTATTTTGGGAAGAATTGCTAATTAGTATCGTAAATAATACAACATCTAACATCCGTAAATACGGTATACGTAGTTAATTTGTTAATCTATAGCTGTCAAAAGGAATTGTAACTTAAACTACTTACGTTAAATGGCAATTTAGTATTTGGATTCAAGAGCCATCCGTTTAGTATGCCCCTAGGGGAGCGGGGTAGGGAATTAGTTCTTTTGAATTCTTTTCAGCCGTACTGAAAAAAATGTAAGCAAAAGAAAAATCCCTCACCATAGAACATTTTTGAAGCTAACCGCTATCCACACCACTCACACCCATTGCAGTATTCCTACTTCCAGTTGCGTTGTATTGGTTATATGAGCAGAAAGCCTGTCCCTCTTAGCCGGCGGGGCCTGGCGCGAGGAAATGGTGACTCTGAAGACATATGACCTAAAAGCCAGACTGCTCTTGAACAAAGATTTTCACTCACTCTCCCTTCCCACAATTGATGGTATTTAACATAATTCTGAGATTTCATGTTCATACTTAAAGACCTCATTCGATTTACTCGTTTATTGGTGAGCCGAAAAAATCAGTTTGGATCAAAATCTCGCAAGAACTTTTGTAGTGTATGCTGGCCACCCATGGCTCACGGAGGGAAACGGAGCATGCCGACACTGTGGCATCCACATTGTTGAGGATGTTTTAAGCGGCAGTAGTTATTTTTGATCATAAAGGCAAAAGACCATAAAGATAAAAACTATAATACGTTATGTTGTGTCAGGTTGCATGAAATAATGAAAGCAAATGAGATTTAGCACAGGACTACAGACGTTTTTTTTTAATCGACTACATCTTCAATTACCACTTACGCAATGTACAAGTAGTTTACATTTATTAATGTGGTCATCTAATTAAACCTGTACATAAATGTCACCACTGTGTAAATTTCGTTACACCACATGAACTCTTACGTTACCAAAAACATGTTACATCTGAGCAAATCTGCTGCGTACTTTGACAGTACTTATATCATCAACACCGTAGCATTCCAAAGAGTCGCCGAAACAGAAGAAATCTGGGGCGAGTCTCATCTCGCAGTCACTTGTGAGACTGTTGCTACTGGAAACAAGAAGACTTCTCATCCAGTGAAGTTCACATAAGTGGTTGCAGGAATTCTTCGCCCAAGATTTCTCCTACATGACCTCAAATACCAGTTTTCATACCAATGCCTTTTTGTTCTCGAAAAATATTTACCTGTTCTTGCGTTTACGAAACTAACTGTTCCAAAGACACAGGCAAAACCGAGCCCGCAGTTTACCTCTCGAGGTTGTTAGGCAACTTACGGCATGCTCTCGAATGCTAGAGCTACTCTTTCATTGGATAATACGAAACGGAAACTGTACGAGTGAATCCACCTAGGCTTGCCAAAATGCCGTTGTTCCCACGACTTGATTTGACCGTACCAGTTGAGTGACCTCAAAGCTAATCTTGAGACTATAGACGAACCAGTTTTGGAGCATTTGGACAATTTATTCATAGTTCTACGATAAAAACGTTACAATGAAAAACATTTCATATTTCGTATCGCTGCACTTTAACAACTTTAGAGTCCTTGATATTACATTTTCCTTCGTGGCGCGACAAGAGATTCAAATTCTACACTATTCACAGAAACCAACAAGACCAAGGAGGAGATTATCTAAGACAGCTCCGCTCTCTCTTTCGTTCGTTTGTACACTTGGGGCAGTACCTGAGGAGAAAATGAAGCAGTCAGTGCTGTAAATATTTGTGATAAAACTAGCGTTCTATCACGAATGCCGTTCTCTTATTATTAGCTAGGATACTATCTATTCTGTTGTAGATAGTGAGTAGCGTAGCAGTGTACGTTTGTGAACAAAATGATGGCCGCCTCTTTGCATTTTTGAAGTTAGTGTGAAGAGCATTTAGAAAAAGTTCTGAACGACTAGTAGATTTATGCTAAAGATCTCTCGATTTCTATGGCGCGATAGTTGACTATCACGCGACAGAAATCTCGATCTCATAATCTTATCGTTAATTCACAGGGTCTTCACATTTTTCTGCTGACTACAGAACAAAATTAATATTAACAATATGGCTGCAATGCATAGTGGAGCGTTTTTCCAGCCATATTGGTGTTCTTTAACAGTAGGAAGTTTAAAATAATCAAAAAACGTATTTTTCGAAGAAGGAGAACAATATGGCCGCCGTGACGTCATCTGAAAACGCTCTGTAGAGAGGCTTGGCTTCAAGTTTGAGGAGAGGGAGGGTGGGGGGAGAGAGGATTTGGCAGTGCAAGTATCTCTTACTGTGTGTAGGCATAAAGCCCATGGCCTTATGTAGCCAAGAGAATGAAGAGGCCTGAACGAGGTCTGCAGGCACAGTTTCTTCAATTTAATGTTCAACTTACCATTTGCCTTTGGGTTTTGTTGTGAGTCCCACACACTGAAAGTGGAACCACTCTATTGGGCACTGTCAAATAAACATTAATAAATAGACATTATTAAACAACAACAACAAATTGGGGGCACAACATAAAGGAATTATAAATGTGAAAATAAGTAAATATGTAGAAATTGAACAAATGTTATTTTTGGAAATGAAGATATTTTGGAGATGAAAACACAAAAAAATCTATCATGGAACACCAATAGTTTATATTGCACGAAGGTAGAGAAACACCAAAGAGATAAGAAATGGAAAAGCGATGAAAGGAGGGTAAGAGGGCGAGACATGCAACAACATGCATGGAAAATTAGAGCAAACCTCTTCATTGTCACATCCAATCATCTCTCCAAATGAGACCTGGAACAGAAGCAAAAACCTTGATCACAAAAAATTATTGCAGCTAAATTTTCATATGGTAAAATGTGGTTTAAATATGAAGAGCTGCTTGACTACAAAGACGTTGATAATGATGATGATGATGATACTGTTTACCAATCCGTATGCTGTCCTCATGACCAGTCATCCACATGAATTGGATCATGCATAATATAACATGTGTTTGGCATCAACTTCACAATTTTGCTTCGAGTTTAGTCATCAGACAACCACTCTTGATTCAAATCAATGACTGTAGGTTTTAAACACCACATTACTTGCAAAAAAATTTGGACGTTTAAATTTTCTGACACTTTTTATGTCATTTCGGACAACAATTTTGGACACTAAAAAAGTTAACGTTAAAAAGCAACGACGTTTCGACCACTCGACGGTCATTTTCAAGTTGAAAAGTAAAAGTTTTAGTCAGTGCCTCATTAGCATTCTTATAATCGAGTGTATATATTTCGGCGCATGCAAAACTTTTACTTTTCGACTTGAAAATGACCGTCGAGCGGTCGAAACGTCGTTGCTTTTTAAAGTTAACTTTTTTAGTGAAATCTGTTTCTAAAAATTTGTTGATTCGAATTTTGGACACTTTGCTGAAACACAGTAAAGTAAATTCACACCTACAAAACACGAATTAGACTAAAGCAACATCTGTGAAAATGATAGTTTCACTGCACCCTCAAGGTTTTACAAATACACCGATGAGAAAAAAAAAAAACAAATTTTATCAAGCCGTTACATATCTCAAGCAGTTCGCTCCATGAAGCCTGGCATAAAGGAAAATAACACTTTTTTTGTCTGAAATTAAAAACGTCTGAAACTTTTTGCACGCAATAAATTTATGTCGCACCTGATTACACAAACAGTATGTTGGCTCATTAGGATCAATTGGAAATTCAGGGGTGGGTGAATCTTGGTTCTTGGATTTGCCCCTGAGAAGACAAAATAAAACAATTTTTACTTTAAGTTATTTGAAATAAATGAAATATTTGATTGAATATGGAGACCTGATGGTTAATGGATTGCAGAAAATTTGCCGTATTAACGGGGTGGCAGTATTAATGGAGTGGGGTCAAATTTCATGACTGGTCTAAACTGACTGATGTCTTTACGGGTATATCACAATTGCACTTCTAAACAACTTGTCTTCAATAAACATCTGGAATGCAGATATGGTTTAAAGAAAATTGAAAACTTCAATCAGTACACACAATATCAACAATTAAAAGATGAATATAACTGGTTTGAGTGGCCTTATAAACAGGGTAAAATTATAAAGGACAATACAGGCTGGGACTTCAGAATGTGGCCATATGACAAGGTGACTGTATTGACGAGGTCACCGTAAGGCGGATTTCCACTGTATTGAACTCAGGCTTCTTGACCTCATCTTACAAAAGAAACTGACTACACTGGTTTATGCATTACACATCACATGCATGGAAATAAGGTGGTTTTAATGCTATTTTCCACCCAGGGGAATAGACAGCACCCAGGGGGAGAGGAAAAATTCTTTGCTGCTCATAATCATGAAGCATGGATCAAAAAAAAAAATCCTTGCACTTTGCACTCATGGTCGCAATCTGCACTCTTCTATTGCACTTGGCACTTTTCCCATCCATCTGTTCTGCCACTCACTCTCACTTTGTGCTGGTGGTCGTGATCCATGTTGGTGTTCTGCTCTGCAAACCCACCTGTTCTGCAGGCTATGGTATTCAAAACCAACTGGCTTGCATAAATGTGTATCTTTTATGAGTTCTCTGTTCATACTCACTTTCTATTGGTCTTTGCTTTTTTCTTGCCAGGTTTGCCAACTTCAGATCCTCCAGCTCCACTTGATCCACCCCTACCCTCTGAGTCACGCTCATGTTTGTCGTGGTTACGTTGCCTTCGATTTCCTAACAACAAGAATGCATATTAAAGAGATGTTTTGAATTGAGTGTCGAAAGTAATCAGGCAATTACTTTGGTTTTAGTTTTGATTCTGCTAGGTCTTGAGATTGGCTGAGTAGTCTAATTGGTAAGTAATTGGTTTGGTTTTGGTTCTACGACACTTAATTGAAAACTGCTCTAGATACTAATTACAAACCAAACATTTGTATTAGCTGCTCTTTTTGCAAGAAAGTCCCTGCCCCCTGCTTATACACACAAAAAATACATTCTTGTCAGACAAATTAATATCTTATTATAAACAATTTTGAGCCTCTTACGCTTTTTCTCAGGAGGTTTTGTGTGGTGTTCTTCCAAAATGACTACAACAGAGAAAAGAAAACAAAATTTTGTGAGTGAGAGTATAAAGCTAGGACTAACATGAGTGAGCTGACTTCACCTAGTTATAAGAATAACAAGACTGAATTAAACATCACAGCCAGGTTAAAGAACTTCCAATGTTGCAGTTTGGTCTGGTTTCAAGGAATGCAGTTATCAGTAAACGTACACACATGTTAAACAACGCGATAAAATACCAAAAAATGTAGTTGATTATACCATCTCCAGTGGTGAAAAAAACCTACATGTAATTCTGGGAGCTGTCCAAGAAAGAGCTATTTTGTTACAAGGGGCAGTGAATGGTTCCTTGGAAATCATGGCTCTGGCTTTTTTTCTCTGATCGTGAAATCTCAGAAGTCTTTCTGAAGAGGTACTAAGTATTGTTTTTCTGTGTTTCATATACAAGCCTAAGATCGTTAGTCTCAGACTTGGATTTTCAAACAAAGGTTTCTACATTGCAGAGGGTCTCAGATTTTACCATTTCATTTTGCCATCCCTACTGCAAGAGCAATCAGAGTTCATTCACCCTGACTACATATACTACTGTATGTCTAGAGGTCCTTGTTTCTTCCCCTTGCCTCAGGATCCCTCTAGATATATTTTTCCTGCTTGCTTTCTTTTGTATGAAACTATGTGCTTTTCGACTACAGTTGGTGCAAGTAATCCTAACAATAATTATTAATCATTAATATTATTCATTAATAATAGTATTATTCATTTAATATTAATAATATTTATCATTAATAATAATTAATTCTTAATCATGATTAAATTTTATTAATCTGCTGCTAGCTACTGTAGAACTTCAGCTGATACCTGGTTGTGCCTCAGATTTTAACAGTGGAGGTAGATCTTCATTCCTACATGTATCCAGGTTTTCCACATCTACTTCAATTTGTCGACTACGGGTGTCAACCTACCAAACAAACAATCTTTTACACACTACTTTTTAATTAAGTAATATAATACATATATCTTGCAGATTGATAGAATAGTGTGTTCATGTGATGTCATCAAATTCTCCAATCCAAAACTAAAGAGCCCCTAAAGGTTTTATCTGCATCAGGCATAAGAGGTACTAAATTTATATCTGTTTACAACATTCCAGCTCAATAGCATCCTTCATTTCGAAACCAGAGCATTTTGAATTTCGCAGTTATGGCGGTGCATAACATGAAGCTAAGATCGCGTTTGTCGAAAAATATACAATTATCTCGTGATTTTTCACCATTTTAGGAGTTAAAATAAAAGGTGCTCGTGTAAATGTTTTTTGGTTTGGTTCAGATAATCAGTTGTCTAGATAACCAAAGTAAGTTCCAGATGTTTACACTATTTTCCTGCCGCAATATTGGAGGACCAAAGAGGTCCTCCAACATTGCGGCTCCATACTAGGCTCTATAATTTTGCAGGGAACATTTCAATGAATATCTCAACTTTGGGACAACGCACACACCAAGTAAATTTGGAGAACTGTCTTCTTTATTATCGTCTATAATATCACAATTTCTTGACTCTATCCACTGAATGGTTTTTGATTTTATTTTTTATTGCGTGACAATGTACACACTCTATTGTTAGGGGACTGAAAGCTTCATGGCTAAAGTGCTGGAACCAGGAGTGAGACAATGAACAACAAAAGTGTTGAGACACTTTGCAGTGAAACTCCATTTTTAAGTGTCTTGGAAACATTTCCACCCCCTTCCCACGAAACAATGTTGATTTTCCTATTTCATGAGACTGCACAGACCACAGAACCGGTACCTACACAACATTGAATTGGGGGCCCGGGGATATCAGAGATATTAATGCTAGATGCAAATGAAATAGAATAAGAGATTAAATATCAAAAAGCATCATATTCTAAAAGTGTCTCAACTACTTTTGTTGTCCAATGAAAGCTTGCTATTTGAGCATAACCAATTTGAGCAAGTACCTCTCTCAAACCATCTATCTAATTTTTTTCCTTTGATCATGAAGCAATTACAGAAAAGACACAAACTATGAGTGACACTCATTGGTGAATATATTTACAAACTATCAACTGTCTGACATTCTGTACACATTGATATTTTTAAGTGGACACAGGATGGGGAATAAATGTTTTGACATGGCAAGAGGTACATGACTGTACGACTTTACATATACGTGTACAAACACAAAGAAATAGGGAAGGTAGAGGTAAGGAAAGAAGGAAAGTAGTAAATTTAAAAGTGTTCTCATAATGAATTTCCCAGGAGAGAGCATTCTCATCCCCAGAGGCCACACTCCTTTAGGTCAGCACCAAGAATCGCAACCTTTTGGCTGGTCCTGCACCAGAAATTGGACTTCCCGTCAAATCTGAGAAATCTGATTGGCTGAAAATATGAAACGAATACTCTGCGCATTCTCAAAAAAATCTGGTCTGGCCATAGGTCATTATTCTTGGTGCTGATCAAAAGACGCATGGCCTCTGGGGATGAGAATGAGGGGGGAGTGAAGAAAAGAAGCAACGTTGCTCATAACTTTATCCTCATCATTGTCATTATCCTTGAGGAGACTTGGGATGATCTAAAGACTCCACCCTGTAGCAGTTAATACTCACCAAATCAATCATATTTCCAACCAACTGTAGCTTTTCATCTCCATATTCCTGACTCTTCACCAGCCGTCTCTGTATCTGAATCAAACATTTTCTCCTGGCAGTTGGTTCTTTCTCTTTCAAATAATTGTTGATGAGTCGTTCTATTTCTTTTAACCTCTCTGTAACAGTGAATCATAATACACACAAACTGCATTAGAAATCTATAAAATGTTTCCCTATCCACTGAAAGAAAGAAGGAAAGGAATGTACTGAAGGAAAGAGGGTGGGAGGGACGGATAGAGAAAAAAGCAAAAGAGGGAAAGGAGAGTCATTTTCCCTGGTAGTAAAATATCATCATGAAACAACTTCACGCCACACGGTGTTTTGGCAAGGCTGTGGTCTAAAAAAAATTACAAGGAGCCCAAAGGTTCCTAACCATGAAATCCTGGTGCCCAGTGCTTAAAGCTTATATATTAAAAAGGCATGTTTTTCCAGTCCCTAAAGGCAAAAGTTAGCAGCCTGTGGCTCCCGGGTGCTTCTAGAGCACAGCCCAGTGTCTTGTAAGTTTCACATCATACCTTGATAATGAAGATCCAGCTCTCTCATCTGAGAAATGTTCCTTTGCATATCATCAGGAAGAGATTCTACACCTAGTTAACACACAAACAACATTTGTCGTGTTACTGGAAATAATAGTTATAATAATATTAAACATATCTATAGAATGACTTTCCATGAAATGATCAAGTGCACTTTACATTGTAAAAGATTGTGAAAGATATAAATTTACAATGGTTGCTAAAAAATACAAAACATGTTGAAGATGATTTCCTGTCCATACTGCGCACTCTTGAGAGTTTGTTTACGTTTTTTGCTTTGTTTCATGTAAGACACCACAAAATGTAAACATTTTGCAACTAATTACATGAAGTGCTTAGATCATCCAAAGTTCATGTCAACTGCTATTATGGACGCAAAGCGTTATGCTTCGTTCTTTCTCATATCACCTGATGAAACAATTTCTCAGCTGTAAAAATCAATTACGGTAAGCTGTTGGAAAAAGAATTTGAGAGGCCTCAAAGATAAGGTATGTGGTTTGTAACGAATAACATCAATTCGCATTCCACCGAGTGAGACTTATAGTGTCTATAAACATTAGGGTACTGAGACTGCACAGAACATACTGGAAATCATCTTTAAAAAAGATAAATATTCAATAAAAATTTAATAAAAAAGGTAATATGATATTAATAAAAAGCTAACCTAAAATAAGAAGACTGAGGGATACAAAACTCTCATATACATGTATTATACCAGCCAACTTTTTCTGAATAGCAGGCATGAGATTTTTATCTTAGGAGGGGTTGGATTTTCGAAGAAAAGTTGGAGATATTGGAGATTTTGTCAAACAGGTCAAGGCATCAACTTCAATATTAAAGTAGTAATATTTGCTACTGTGATGTACATGTAATCTTGATTGTCACCTTTCTCATGGACAAGAGCTACATTACATTGTGTTCTTGCAACAGGATGAAAATAAGCTGCATGTAATCACAGCAACAATTATGGCACCTATGTTCTCACACAGAGAAAACTAAAGATTTTCCTTAGCTGTTATCCTGAGTCATGCAATCCCCTGTTTGCACTTTAATTCCCGAGTGATCAAAATCTAATTTCTTATCACAATATCAATACATTATAAACTTGACAGGTAATGAGAATAAAGAAAATCATCATCTAAAAGATTTTGTCTTCAAGGGTTGATGTTCCACCAAATTCTCATAACTGACATTAAAAGAACTGTATGGCCTGCAGTAAAAACAATTTACGTTTTAAATTTGAGGCTGAAATGATTAGAAATCTATCTGAGATAATTATTAATACTGCATTAGATCTATTATCTCTGATTTGTTGCTAAATACATAACATGTACAGACAACCATCCCTTAATGGTCACCTTTATAAGGCACAGTACAGCCGTGATGGTGTAGGTCTTAGAGAAAGTTGACGTACTTGGTCATGATTTTTTTTTACCACAACTAACAGCTAATTTGAGACACTGTGCCATCAATATGCAAATGTTTTAGTTAGAATATTTCGCCTCTTTCCATTTGCGATTGGGATCAAGATGAGAGTGCAACTTGAGACATCTGTTTACTCATGCTTTTGTCACTCCCTTTTTTAACAACGTTGAGTCTGAGATCAGGAAATGTAAAGTAAGAACATGCTACGGCTCGCACTTGGGTATTAAAGAGCTTTATTCTGTAACAGAGAGAAAAACAGGAAAATTACGAATAGGTCAACATTTATTCAAATCCAACCTGTATCTGACATTTTTACAATTATCACCTGATTGTCATGTGCAAATGGGTTTCAGAGTAATTTACTACAATACCATTTGGTTTTTAAATTTGAGAATAATACAAAATTTTTCAGGCTTCAAAATATCAAATATGTTTGTCCTCTGGCCCCAAAATAGATGTTCATCTATAATAAGGAGCATATTAAATAACGCCTTGATCAATAAGGTGCAATTTAAACAATCAACAGATTTGTACGCCAAAAACAGCACTCCCCCTAAGGTTTAACATGAAGTTAGGAAGAATCCACATTTGATGATGTGTATTAGACTACAAAATATCTGAAAACAAGTACTAAAAGTTGTTTGGTACATATACAATGTGATCAAAAAAAATCATACATTGTGTTAAGGGTGGGGTGTAGTCTGCTCTCAGCAAGCAGACCTTATCCCTTGAACCTTTAAGTGCCAAAATTTCAAACAGGATTTGAAATCCCGGATTAAAGCTTAGCTGAGAAAACAGATTGAGAAAATATGGGACACATCATGTGCCATAAGGCACACTTGAGAGAGAACAGTTTGTTCAAGTTTCAGGATTTGAAGCCACACGTAAGGATATTATGGTAAACATAAGCTTGATACTGTGATAAGATAGCAAGGGCGTGGAACGCGAAGTCACGTTCATTACACGGCACGCTGCACAACACTTGGCATACCCGTTGTCTATTTACGTCACGTTTTGTAACAAAACACTTCGTGCGTGATCGTGACCATAAATAGCTACACTGTGTGCACAGTATCTCTCAGTTTGCTTCAGTTCTCCTCGTGTAGATTCTAATAAGACACTTGAATACGGATAAACATCCGCAGAGGCGTTCGACCTAAGTTTTTGACAGCAAAGTACTGTAGCTTGCAAATTTAGCTTGAGGAGTGAAAACACTCAACGCACATGCAATTTCAGATTTTCAAAACGTCGGAGGTGGAGCTGACAATTTAAGAGCTACTCGATAAGGATTTCAAGGCATATAAACCGGATGCGAATAAAATTACATCGAGTTGAAGCTTATAACGATTTAAGTTTATTTAGATCAATGACTGGGGAGATGTTCAAGCTGGTTTAAGCCTGTACATGTTTCACGGAAGTTAAAACGTTTCAACAAACGCAGCTATACTAGTAACCGGTACGATCTATTTGAAAAGTGCGGTGTTTCCTGTGCGGACAAATATGATTATTTATCCACTTGATAGATAAGTTCATAGGTTTCCTAATAAAACATTTCCTACTCACAGTCCAAATAGTTCTCCACGTAAGTCGCCGTGGCTGAGATCGAGGACTCGCTCGACTGCAAAGAAAGGAGCACAAAATTCAGTTTAAACTGTTCAATACGTACTTCTATTCACATCTGTTCCTACGAAAAACTTACCGTCATTATCACTGCCAAAAAACCCCAAGAAAAGATAGAAAAAAAATAGAGAAATTTCTCTCCGACAACGATATCTTCGAGAGCGACGCGGTAAAAACAGTTTAGAGCTTTGCAGCCAGGCTTTTGAAATTTTACTTCCGGGGAAAAGTTGCTGTTTTGCAATTCGTCAATTTTCAAGAGCCGGAAGTAAAGTAACAGGAAGTATTGCTCTTTGGACCGCCCTCGCATAAAAAAAACAATAACCTTTCAGGTAAAAAAGTGACATATCGAACAAAGTAGTGGGTTCTGTCACGTACCAGAATAGGGTAGAACTTTCCTAAACAGCGTCAGCATTTGTTCAACAAAGATCGAATGCACACAGTGACTTCACTGGAGTTTCGCTGTTAGAGTGACTTTGCCGCGAGGGAAGACTCACAAAGGATTTCCCCAGAAAGGAGGGAGCGATATTTGACGGGAATCGTCGCCTGATGTCCGTGTTCGTTAGTGTTCAAGTTTTTACTGCTTCAGTAAATCTATTGTAGTTCCTGGTTGTAGGCGTTTGATTGCTCAATATTTCTCCACGCTGTGAAGTAATACCTTGATTGTTTATGTCTGTGTTTCTCTCTCCTTTTTCTGATGGAATGAAGAAACGGCAAAGCTATTCAACAGCTCAAGAAGTCGGTCAGGGACTAATGCAGCTTAAAATTGGTCCCAACGACAAGGAAACAACGAAAGTCGCGAAGAAGAAGATGGCTGCTGCTAATTCTCGGCGCCGGAAAAAATCAAGATTGAAGAGGTATGCAGTAATGGTTCATTTACTTTGGTTTCATATCTGTAAGGGCTGAAAATAGCAGCTTTGAAGATAATACTTTATTTTCATTTCCTTGATATTTTTTCCGCTCTGCTCCACATCTAAGTTTCTCGCAAGAAAACAAAACGGGCCATAGTAGTTACATAAATAAAACTATTACAAAAAGTCATTACAACTTTTCGTAATTACTTTGATCGAGTTGTAAGCTCTGCGATTGTCATGCTGAAAAGCGAGTCATGTAGTACGTGGAAACACACAAAAGGGAATCGATAGCTATCATTACAGAAAGAAAACAAAAAATACCTACAATAGTTACTTAGAGGACATGAAGCATGAAACTGTAGGTACATGTGATCAAGCTTGACTTCGCATGAATGTTGGCACGCTCGTTCTCAAAGTCAAACTTTAATATTTTTAATTTGTAAAGCTTAAATGTATAGTTTATACAGCTGGGTGATGACCACCAGCAGAATTATACAATTTTTCTTTTTATTTGGTGAAAGCCCTGGACTTGAAATCTGATGTAAGAATTTCAAATTGATTTTCAATATTGGGTGGTAATATTTTTAAAGATGATGTTTATAATTATAGCAAATGTTTAGAGGAAAATCTTATTAGGGAATTACCCTTATCGGGAAACTTCTTTGTATTTTTACACAGTGGGATAATAATAATGTTGTAGATCGAACTATTTATGTCCTAAGAATTTGAAGAGCTAGTCCAAGCGGGTGGGGGCACTTGCCATCATGTTCCGTTTGGGTAAAGGGGTGCGACTTAGGACGTGAAACCCTCTGTTTAGCACATAGAAAACCTGAAATTCTAAAACACCTCTATTCCAGAAACTCAGGACAAACTGGACTGACAACTGAACGATTATTTTTTTTCGCCTTGAAAACTATCTGAAATTGGCTTGTCCTGCAAAACGTCTGCAAACATCTTCAATCTTGGATGATATTTGCCGAGTTTAAACTTTTCTTTTTTTTTTGACAATTGTGCATCCATGCATGTTTAGGACAGGTTCAGACCCCATTAAGGACGGACTTACGTAAAATTATATACTCCATACTGTCCAGCAGTATGTCCCCATATTGGCCACGACCCTCTCAAAGAGTAGAGAGCTAGAGAGGGGCATTGTGAGTAAAATGGGTCTTGCCCTATATAGAGTACATTACACAATGGACTTGATTGGAACCCTGACCACTCAGTTGCAAGTCCAATGCACTTGCCATTCCAGGCAAGGCCGTTTTGTTCTCCCAAAAAGATTCCACATTGGAGAGCCCAAGGTCGAAGAGGAACAAGTGACCATTAGATTACAAGGGACAACAAAGGGATATATTTTTGAAAATACATTTAAGTGCCCCCCTCCAGGTATAGAGAATAGGTTACAAAATAACTACAGCACTTCAAATAAGTACCACAATTACTTGAAAAAAATAAGCACAGTGCTGCCCTTGAACAACTGCCGCTCCAAACCGTTGAAATATCTAAGAAGGGCTATAGTACTTTCTCTAAAAAAAACTAACGTAATTTACCATAAGATTACTTGCTTTCTACATCCTGGAGGGGATAGCAAAATTATTATGTCCACAATGTCAGACTCCTTTCATCATCCTTTGCAACCTAATGGTCACTTTTATCCTTGCATTTCTTCTACACATTTGCTGTGATAGGCCATCCCCCACTTCTCCAACAGATATAGGAAAAAAACAAACAAACAGAAAACAATGATATATTTTACAGGGGAAAAGAGGGAATGGGATTTCAACAGAGTATGCTGGGTGAATGAAGTATAATGGGCAATATTCCTTTTTCCTTTGAGAAGAAATATGGCTGACTGAAATTTTATGCACATGATTTATGTTCTCATGCATAACGAACATGTGTCGACAGTTTTCCTCATATCACTAATTGAAATTTGGCAATGATCAACATGATAATGAGAATTTGTATTACCCTATAAAGAGTATCAAAATTTAGTGACCCAAAACTCCTTCCACTCTCTCAACACTCAAACTTGTGTTTTTCTTAGATCATAGAGAGGGGCATTGTGATTGGTTCTCCATTTTTGCTCAAAAGAAGTTCTAAAAAGATTTTTTTAATCTCAAAATTTGTCAATGATGCAATTAATATTGAGTAACCAGACCTTGTGTTGTACAATTCAGTGAGAAATTGTGCCTGTTATTTTAGAATTGGCCTCGCACTTTGCGCTGGTCTGATTTTGAATTTTCTTGCCTGATTACTGTCTGAATAGTACTCTGCTCGGTCCAATTACTATTACTAAACACAAGAAAGACAGACTACCTGTGGTGCAAGAAAGGCTTTTGTGCCTAGAGATGGTACACCATAATATTTATGGGAACATAAGTGTTGCATATTTCAGCTACAAAAATGGAAATCTGCTAAAATTAAAAGTAGTCACACCATTTTATTCTGTTAATAAGGAAACCAACTTTCGACCTAGGAACTGTGATCTCCAGTTTCAATTGCAGTTGAACAACAGGAAATATTTACAACATTAAAAACGGATTGTCATGTTCATTGATTTGACATCCTAAGCCCGGTTCTCACTTGTGATGCAAGCAAAAGCATTTAAGCATAACCATTAACATAAACTTGTACACCAGTGAGAAAGGCAGCGAGGTAAGCATATGCATAAGTGTTCTTCTTATGCTCATGCATATGCTAATGTAATTTTACGTTCAGCGGGGAAATGGTTGGCATGTAAGCATAATCAAAGTGCTTGCTGATTGGGTGAAAGTCTTTTGCTTATGCTTAAGTATGCTATAAATGCTAACATGTACCCACTGGACATAATAGCGACATAAGCATAAGAAAAACACAAGGTTTGATATTCTTACGCTTAGGCTTGCGTCGCTAGTGAGGACTGGCTTTACTAGACAATCAAGTTTTCTGAATGGATGTTAATGAGAATTTAGTGTGACTTGTAAACCCTTGAAAGCTTTTGCTGTCAAATCCAATGTGGTAATTAACTGGAAAATCGGAAACGCTCAGCATGGTTACAAAATTAAATGTACAAATCAGTTATGGGATTTTCTAATAACCACTCATCACTGTCGGCAACTCGAGTGGAAAATACTGCAGCAAGACAGAGAAGCAGTGTTCATGCTGAATCTTCAAGGATTTGGCCCAGCAGTAGGTGATTAAACAGCACAACTTGAATGGTAAATTACTCTTTTTGATCTTGAAGACATCAATGGAATCCATAGACTGCTTCAAACCACAAGGGAAATGTTGAATGACCTCTGCCAATTTCTGCATAATACGGATGCTTATGTTTATCCCTCCTTCCATGTCGTTATTGTCTAGGTCCAGGAATGTTGTTGCTTTTCCTCATTCCATCATAGGTTGTCTTCTCTGCATGTTAGATTTTTGTAGCAAATAAATCTGGTGGGAGAGTATAGTTACTGTGTCAGGATGACATGGTTTAAAGAACCCCATCAGAAGTATACAATATTTTGTTTTGTCTGGAGCATTTAATTACATTAATTTTGATTTAATCTCTTGACTTCTCTGGTATGTGACCAATATTCAACTATGTGTAGGGGGAGGGGGAGGGGTGGGGGGAGGGGTGGGGGCAGTGGTAGGAGAAAGGGAAGAGTCACAAAGGTCCCACTTACCTCTGGATTCCCTAGCTTTAATTAACATAATGAGCATTATTTTATTTTAGCCTTTTCACTTCAATTCCTGCCCTGTAAGAAAACCTGCAAGTTTTGTACACATTCTCTCCTCCTTCCTTGGCCTTTGAGACCCCCCCTCCCCCCATTCACCAAGGCTCCTGCTGCATGGTGAACCTGACCCTCTTGAAATATTGGGATTACCCTGTAAATATGGACTAGCATCACTCTCTAGAAGGAGGAGGGGGCAGCCATACAACCATCCCAAATCAGGATAAGCTTGATAAAACCACCTGGTTTCCCTGTTTCCAAACATTTCAGCCCATTTGGGTGCAAAATAAACTTTGACTTGTAGATTAATTGCATCAAGCAGTGAAAATCTGTCTGTGTTCGGATCCGGAGACTATTTTGACAATGTTATGTCGAAATTCATTGTCAATAACAGGACAGATGGATTAAAAACTGACATCAATTTGTTTTTTACAATAACTAATAAAAACCATAACAAAATTCTTGAACGTGATTGGCTATCAGCAGCCTGATTGGAGAGTTAATTGGACAGTGTATGCGTCATTTTGCGCACGCTATTGCGGTGCACTTAGTTGAGTAAACTGCTGTGTTTTTCAGCATTCATAGCGATGTTTAATCATTCAGTGATCAATCGATGGTTTGTTCATTTCTCGAATTTTGACATAGTTTTAATTAAGTGGTAACAGGACATCGTGTCGTCCAATTCGGTCTGTAATCATACTTGTGATTAACAAATCACGATTTTGTCAATCGCTCGTATGATTACAGACTGAATTGGACTCACTCAGCCCTATTACCATTGTAAATTGTCAAATTGTCCGCTCTCGCTCGTTTACGCATTACATAGATTATAAATCCTTATGTCTGTCCGCTTATGGACAATGAAAATTAGCCAATGAGCGTGCGCGAATTTCTGCAGTTATTTATTTTCTGTCAGCTCTTTTCCAAGTTTTTCTTCGATTTTCATTTATCGGGTTAAAGCTGTGGTAATCTAAATGCTACTGCTTTATGCAAAAAAATAAAATGGATCTAGGGTACGGCAAGTCCGCCGAATCGACGGGATCTAAAATAACTAATAAGACAGATAACGGGGAATCCCTAAATGGTCCACACAAAAACGTGTTTTCCTACACGAATTCGCAGGTTTTCTTCATCATTTCGTCAGGGGCATTGAATTCCGCAATTCGAAAAAAAAAAAACTTGGCTAAGTTGTCAGGATTATAAGTTTTTCGAAAACAAAAAGAAAAAAAAAAGGGGATTTTTTTTTCAAACGCTGGTTTCGAGCTTTACGTGAGCTTATCAAGCGACCGAACAGGGAACGGGGACGCCAGCTGTTTTTTGTTCGCCGTAAAAGCTAATCAGACACCACTTAAAATGCCGCCGCACAAATGCAGGTAAACTAAGCATGGATCTTTTATAATTAGGTTTCGAACTTTGATATCTCTTACATGTGGGTAATTTTCTTACGACGTAGGTTCACGGCACTACAATGCAAATTCCGGGGGGCGTTGCCTATTGAAAGATTGCCACTCCTTCTGGTTTCATACCATAAAGTAAATATTTGCTTGCTGCTTAGTTCTGTACCTTTTCATCGGCGAGGCTTTAACGGAAGTTCTCGTATTCAGCTTCATCTTGTCTGTTTCTTTCCGCTTTGGAAAACCATCGTTAATTTTAGCGTGTCGCATCGAAACGGGGCTGTCATTGCAGTCTACTGTTTCGCGTCGCGACACTTTCGCGTTTTTGAAAATGTTCCTGATCACAGTCCATTGTCTTGCCGATCCCGGCGGAAGCATATATTGAGGTTGTCTTTGTTCCTTCAAGTAGGCAGAATCACACATAAATATGCTTTTGTTAAAACACGAACGAAAACATCGCTATTATACAAATCAAAACGTGAAATCAGTTTTATACAAGTCCTACCCCCGGTGAGGTCATCACGTGATTTTTACGGCACCTTCCGGCCAATCAGGTGATATTTCAGAGGAAAAATGCGGCATAATATTTCCTTTCGTCAGACGATAAACAAGCGCCATCTTGTTTTTTATTTGTCCACGGGAAGGGCCTTGGAATTGTCGTTTTCTTTGGAAATGATTTATCTTTTTGAGCCCTACGAACTCCTTTGAGGTCTCGATAGTTTCTGATTTACGCTCTTGGGCTGCTTTGTGGGAGAATTTAACGAGCTATGCCGTCTCACAAACCGACGAGGTAGGTTCTGTTGCAGAGCAGTTTCGTTCGAGAGGGTACGGGTAAATATTACATGGCATTCACATCGGTGATTTGATGTAACTTCATGTTTTGCCAAAGCCTGCCTCATAATGTAGATCGGAAAAGTAGCGAAAAGGAACTAATGTTTCTTGTTGGTTTTCAGGTCCAAAAGCGCCGACAACTCAAGGTAATTATTACGTGTGCCTAACATAGATTATGTAGTGAATCTTTCCGTCTCGGTTTGTTTCGCGGCGGCACAGCCGTTTCGCTCCGTCGTCTCAAGTAAACTAATCATGTTTCAACGTAGCTCTCTGTGTTGTCAGCTGGGTTTAAGCGATTTTTAGCCGATACGTTAAAAAGGACTGAATTCACATGCAACGGAAATTGAGGCCGTGTGTTTGGAAGTGTGTTTTTCGATCGTCGAGAGTTTCACACACAATAACTACATCATTCTCCGCTAGATGCTTCGCTCGCTGGTGGGTCATGAGGCACTTCAAGTAAATATGCGCAAACGAACATACACGCTTGAGGTTTTTTTACAATTTGATTTAACTTAAACGCGAAGATCTACGTTTTTGTTATGTAGTTTGGAATCTTTTTTCGCCCGCAACCTACTACAATTCACCAAAGCGGTGCCGTGAATAAATTACCCGTACATCAATATAATAATTGATAAGGTTTTCCAAGAACGTTCCGTTCTTCTTTGTCATATTTCCCAGTGTAACAACATAATTGTTCAAGGTTGGGTTTTGTATGATTCTAGTGATCATTGCAGGATTTGGGCGTTTTGTCTTTATAGATTAAGAAATCGAATCGAACGAACCAAATGTTGGAATACCGTAATTGCTTTCCGATTCATAACAACTTGAAGGTTTATTCCATACTTTGGAATCTTTGATCACGCAAACCCATACCGGTGTATGAAAAGTAATATATTTGCCCTCACGACATAATTCTTATTTCTTTGGTATTTGTATTGGGGTTTTGAAGTTTAAGGTGGAATCTTAAAGGGTCCGTGGCCTTGTGGTGGAGTTTTTATTTACATTAATGTTGTCGGTTTCTGCTCTATGTAAAGGTACCTCATTTTCGTCAGAATTGACAGCTGTTTCGCGTCGAGTGTATTGTACTGGCAATTTTCAGATCTCTTGTTCTAGTTGTCCTGCTTCATGACTGCATGACATTGTCTGGCTCTTTTGGATATAAATTGATGTTACTTTCATAAGGTAGTAGTGCCTTGAAAATGAAAATCGAAGTTTTGAAATCGAAGCCACGGGAATCGAGGCGACAGGAACCGAACCATTTCATCTTGCGTGTGTGTCGTGATTGTAGAAAATTTCCTACGTGCGTGATTAATTTCTGAAAGCTTTGAAGTTTACGTTGTTTTTATTCGGTTAGTTTGCTAACAGTGAAACAGGAATATTGCGTGTTTGTTCCTTGATAGACTGTTGTCGGCAATGTTTCTGTCTGCCTAGCTAATTGTAACGAATACCGGTATTTTGCTCGCCTCACGCTCGTTTTGCTAACACGATAGTTTAGCCTCTGCCATAAATTCCAACCTCTTGTCTTTATGGTTCTGTTGTTGCTTTTGATTCTTAGTATTGTGAAAACTTTTCTTCAATTCCTAGCCTTGGAAAAAGAAGTTAGAATTATTAGTCATTCTTTGTTCAGTCTTCATAAACATCACACGTGCAAAGTCTAATAGTCTACTAAATTTTATCACCAAAATGAGATTTTGTCATGAAAAACAGGTTTATTGCTTACTTTAAAGGAAACGCCATGAACTAGCTAGGGAATTGACATTCACCTAAATGTAAACAGCATGATCGTTGATGAACAGGCTAAATTTTAGACATTTGAAAGCTTAACTTTAATCTAGCAAATTACTAGAATTGCCTTGACTCATGGTGATCAATCAGCGCCACATGGTGACTATATACACCTTCATTTTGTTATCAATACAGCACCAGAACTGAGCGTATGCTTAAACATTCCCTGATTGCTTTTATTGTGTGTAACTGCTGTGACATAAAAGACTTTCACCGACTGTAATTTCAAATCTGCCTAGTGAGAAAGTGTCATAATGCTTCTGTATTCCATCTCATTGTATCTTTGATCAGACCGTGACCTTAGTAGATCTTGTTAAGTTATACTTGGATTGTATCAGTTCCACGTGGTTTCCTCCCCTGGTGTGCAAACATCCATAAACAAAAATAAACCTGAACATTTTCTTGCTTTTTTAATTTGTCTTATACATGTACCTTTTTCCTGACAGTTTTAAACATGCGGGTGGTGCGTAGGCAGTAACATTGGAAAAATGTGTTTTTACAACTTGCATGTGTACCTGCTCCATCCATGTGGAGTGAGCAAATACAAGTAACTTAAAAACATGTTCTCACTGTCAAGTTCATGCCCAATCTGTTTCTTGATAGGAAGTTTAAAAAAAGTAAATTTTAAAGCATATATTTTGAGGTATAAAGTGGAAATCAAAGTTAAGGCAAATTCCTAAAGAAATACAGCGTTTAGTTTACATTGTTTGTTGGTCAAGTGGATCTATATTCTCTGATACTTATACAAGCTGTATGTACACATACAGGATTAAAACATGTGAATGAAGTGAAATTAATGAGAGATTTAGCTAGCTAGCTGCATATGCTGTTCATCTGTGAAGCCTATACAATAACTCATTTTTGCTGTTCAATGTTTTTCTCTGGCAGATGTTCCAAGTTGCCATGATTACTACTGTTTGTATTGTAACTACTTTTTGTTTAGCTCAAGGATCAAAATGGCATTATAGATTGTGCTTGACAATTCGTTTCAGTGACATTGTTTAAAATTTCTTTGCACTTTTGCTTGAAACAGAGACAAAATACATGTAGCTTTCTTGTCTACTTACACCTTGCGAACAAGCTGGTTTGGTTTTACATCTCTAAATTAGGGATTGGTTTTTCGTGCCTTAGACTACCAGCACATACTTGTGCAAGAGCATGGAAGGACAAAAATCTAATCAGTCACACAGTTTAACCCTTTTACCTAAAGAAAAACCAAAGTATTTAGAAAGCAAACAACACCTCATTTAAGTACTGATCTAAAGTGTTTATTTAAAGGATCATGTAAAGGTCATGTGCATTTCATGCAGAAACTTAAAAGTTAGAACCACATGACACATTATTGTAAATGATATGGAGATTTGGCTTAGATGTAGGAAGTGAAAAGTTGTGTTTTATGTGATAATGTGCAATTATTAAGTAATTTTGTCATGGAGGAAGAGAAGAAGTGATAAACTGCTGTCAATTTGAATTACATGTATTATTCAATGTTGAAACTGTTGCTTGATTGTTACCTGCAGAAAGTTTCTAAAAGGTAGTGAATGAAAAAAAAAGATGACTGTTTTGTTTTCCCTTTTTCTGTTGGAAAACCCATAAAGCTTATTAGGGATCACTAAAAAGTACATGAAGCCAATGAGTTTTGCTAGCAAAATCTGTCAAGTTTCTAATACTTACAAATAAAAAGTTTCTAAAGGGTAGTAAATGAAAAAAAAAAACAAAAAAACAAGGTGACTGTTTTGTTTTCCTTTTTTCTGTTGGAAAACCCACAAAGCTTATTAGGGATCACCAAAGTACATGTGGCCAATTGATGTTTTGTCAGCAAAATCTTTTCACGCTTCTAATACTTGTAAATATCTCTTTCTGTACATTCTCTGTTATTCAATTGAACTTTTAACCTTAACAAGTTTTATGATCGAGTCAAATTTTGAAAAATCTGACTGGTGATGGCATCAGATTTGAAGAAGGACTATCTTAACTCCTTACAAACTTAATGGCTGTGACTAAACATGAACAAGAGACAATCATAGTGTAAGCTGCCAACTTGGCAAGGATGTGTCAGCTATAAAGCGTAAGTCTTTTGTTTGACATTTATGCTGAGCAGTGCAAAATTTGTTGCATCATCACTGGAAAGTGTAGACAACCATTCCTTATCAAGCTTGTTTTTTGGTGAAGTTAAGCTGTGTGTAGGAAGTGTTACATGTATGTCCACATGTGGTTATTATGACAGTGTCAAGAGATGTTTTGCCAGGAAAGTACATCTATATGATTTAATATCCTGTTTTACAAAACCACAAAGTAAAGTTCTGTCTGTCAAGCAGATTTTGTCATTGCCAACTAAACCTTGCTTGAGGTCGTGTCATCTTTTAGTGGCTTTCATTGCAATATTTTCACAGGTTGTTATCAATAGGGTGCATTTTGTTCATCCAGTTGAACTTATCAATCATGTGTTATTTTGTCCTTGATGGCAGAATACAACATGTAAATGCAGTTGAATATGACATTATTTTGTGTTCAGACATCGAGTTTGCATCAGGATCAGTCCATGGACATCATGTCCAAATGCCTTTCAAAGTTAGTGTAATGTTTACCAAATTTCACCGAATAATGTTCATTGATGTCACATTTAATTATTTCCATATCTGTTGCTGCTATCTTATAAATACATAGTCTGTTATTCATGTAAAATTTGCAAAATTCAAATTTGGCTGTGGAAACTGCAAACAAACACACAGTCAGAAACACATTCTCACTGCAATAGGAGAAACACATGCCAAATTGAGTGAAGAGGGAATTTGGAAAGTACATGAAGTAAGAATTGAAACGAGAAACTGAATGCCAAACAGTATTTGTGTAAAATGATCTAGTGAAAAATATTTAATGAGAAGTTATTTTGCTCAACAGTTTTTCCATTTTAAGTGTTGTCTAATTTTAGAGTCCTGCTTTGCAATGCAGATTGAGGTTGTTATAAGCTTGACAAAATAAGAGCATGCAAACTTTTCATTGACGCATATGTAAATTATCACGTTGCTTTTATCATTCATTTGTTACAACCTAAACTGTTGTTTTTAAATGGACGCAGAATATGTGTATGTCTGTGGGAGAATTTTTTATCTGTGCTCAGACCAAATGTGGCAGCACGTGATAAATCCAAATTTTTATCTACTTGATATGTACTTATATGTACCATAAAAAGTTCTCTTTATCTGAGGAAACCAGTCTAATATACATGTCAGCACTTATGTTATTTTTTTGTTTGTTTATTTATAAATTATACTGCACAAGAGTCAGTTTATAGCTGTCAGATTGATGGTTGTAGCAAAGAAAATTTTCAATTTAATTCTCAACATATAATTCTCAACATCAATAATTATTGCTTTATGATTCCTTTTTGTTGCAATATAAAGCTAGGTTTGAGTATTACCGGTAAACAGTTACCATAACAGCAAGCTGCTTTACATTACAATGTAGATCTCATGGAAGTATTAAATTATTGCTGCTTTTTGTTAACAAAAGAATTATTGTTTAAGTTATTCCAATCTACCAGAGATTCTGCTTGCTACAAAGACCATAAATGTCAAACAGTTATGGTGCTAGGTGAAGCATGTGCTTAAATGTGATATATTTAATATTCAATATTAAGTTTGTGTTTGGTCCTCTCTCTTGCTAAATATCGCCTGTGCTCTGATAACTTGTACCCTGTGCATGTGCTAAAAATTCTTTGTGGTTGTGTTCTGTTATCTGTTACATATAGTTATGGTGGGATTCTAATCTATAAGAACCAATTAGTACTCGTGATTGAAGCATGTGCATTTCACCACAATACTGAAATTGATCTTGAACAGTGTAGCAGCATTCTAAGACAATTTAACACATATCAGAATCATCTGACGATTGTCCTAGCTTTTTAAATTTACATCAATGTTATGATTGCCATCTGTCATTTACTGAATAATTTTACCACCACAAAAAAATGAAATAGCAATTATTTTGTAAGTACAACTGATATTATAGTTTTGTCAGCGATTAGACCAGGGATAGCCATCAGAAATTACATATAACCAAAGTCAGTCTTCACCAGTGTAGCTTTTTTGTAAATATTTTACACAAGTTTAGGTTGTTCTTAAAGACGTGTAAGATACACGAAATGATGTCTTGAAATGTTTTTGTTACTAGGTGCTGAATGACCTTGAAGTGTTAACACTCACTGAACCGATATATATTTTTCTATGTACAGCCTCAGGCTCTTGTCTTGAGTTGTTAAAATGTTGGTCCTGGAGTGTTCAAATATTGGTTCACGAATTTAACAAATCGCTGAGTCTTTCCAATGGCCCAAAATGATTATGTGATGGTATTCCAAATTTGCTATTTTAAGAACTTATTGTTTCAGCAGGGGTTTTTTTTTTGTCTCTTTGTTTTCATTGCTATTGTTAAATTCTCCTGTATGAGATTATTTTCAACTGACCATAGAAATAGTAGATCTATATTCAGCAGCATGGGGAATTTTTTTTTTTTTCCCACTGGAATGTGCACTTTGTTTGACCTTTAATAGTTATAAGAGACATAAAACAATCCCACCTGCCATCATTAAACACGGTGCTGTTGTTTGGTGCAGTAGCTCGTGATCAATAACTAAAACAACACGTGCAACTGTTTAATTATGCATGTTCTGTGGCAGGCTAAAGTCACGGTTTTTGACTCTTACAATTTACACCATCAACGCACATGTTGTGTGGTGGTGTTGGCTTGGAGCCATGATTTCTTTTGAGGATCAGATAAAGCCGGTCAATTGAAGTGTCCTGTTGCTTTCAGTGTCATGTGGAAAACAGAGCATGACTGCAATTTAAGTATGCAGTGTTTGTTCAATTTAATTTGAAGTGCTCTGAAGCATGTCCGAGCTTGTTCGTCACTACTGCCTTTTGTGAATTTGCGAAGTGAGTTGGTTGTTTTTGAAATAGAGATATCATTAATAATATGAGGAAACCTTTATCCATCTACATTTATAAGTATTTATCTGCTAAATTGTATGTACTAGCTATTGTTAGTAATTTAATCACAGTGAGAAAGTTTGTTTGTGTTACCATAAAGTGCTCTGAAGGAAAGCAAATAAAATACTATCAAAAGAAATATCTGCAAGATGGCAAACAAACTAAATTTGATAACTCAGTCATTTCCACAAAAACTTTTTTGTATGGATTCCTATTCAGGAACTGAAAAACAATGCTTCAATACCATGTCTTTCTCCTTTCTTTTTCTGTCTTTGTCAGTTTTTTTAGCCTTAAAAGGCATGCCCTATTTTACATTTTGTGCTTGGGTTTCACAAAACGTGACCAAAATACAAATCAGTTGTGCAGGCATCATTTAATTATTGAGTTTTGTGGTTGACAGATTTCTTTAACCTTTGACAGCAGTGGTTATACTCTAGTGTGGTTTTCTACCACAGCAAAGCAGTATCTTTAGATTTAAATCGAGATTACATGTATAGTTTTCTTGATGGAAGAGTATTTTAGAACTCTTTCAATTCTCCTCTTGTTGGAATTACTTTGTTCCTATTTGGGGTTCAACAATGGCCTGAGAGATTCAATATTGCTACAGTTGGATGTTGCTAATTCAAACTTGGTTTCCCTTATTTGGAACTTGAAACCGTTTCTCTTGGATTTTCCCTTCTGTCAGTCATTTACTGTAAGCTATTCCGGACTCCTGCTATTTCAAACTATTTTTTTCCCTTGGAGAGTGTGAAATAGCAGGGTTCAATTGCACTCTTTAGAACGCACATGATCCAAGGTCCCAAACAAGCTGTCAAAAGTTTTGAAAATATGCGTAGTATATTTTCTCAAAATAAAAATTGGTAATACAAAATCTACTTGGAGATACTACGTAATTAACAGCCTCAACTATGCTTTGTTCTCATATATAAAGCACTTGCATGTTCACTGTTAGAATTGGTAACATCACTCAAATTTTTATAAGCTAAAAAGCAATTTCCTAAAGCTGGTTATTCTTTGTACATTTCTATCATGCCCTAGTTGCACCGTTCTTCTATACATGTTCTTTACAGAGGAAAACTTAGTTAAAGCTCTAATGCTTTGTCAAATATAGAGTTGGACTCCCATTAATTTGACTGTCATTAGGCCAGTGTGCGAATATAACAAAGGTGTTGTTTAGTATGACAGAGACCGACCAGGATTAAAAGGTATTAAAAGGAGACGGTCATATTAATGATATTGTCATAGAACGGTTTTCAATTGAATGTCGCAAAACCACAACCAAATCAATTACTTACCAATTAGGGCGGTTTTCAATTGAGTGTCGAAAGTAATTAGACAATTACTTTGGTTTTGGTTTTACTACGGTTTCAGATTGGTGGAGAAGTCTAATTGGTAAGTAATTGGGTTGGTTTTGGTTTTAGGACACTCAATTGAAAACCACTCTACTTTGTACCAATTCAACTACTCAGTCAATCTCAAACTGTAGTAAACCAAAACCAAAATAATTGCGTAATTACTTTTGATGTACCGGTAATATATCAAACATGAAAGACAGTGTTTGACCACATTTCCAAACACTGAGAAGAGAGCTGAAAATATGACGCATAGTGGAGTATTTTTGACAAACTTCAAGGTGTTTGGAAATGTGGTCAAACACTGTCTTTCATGTTTGATATATCTTCTCAATCAAAACTAACACTAAGGAGAAACGGAGAATAAAAATTGTAAAAATCTATGCTAATCAAGATCAGATATCCAAACATTGTCACAGTCATGATTTCCTTTGTTTAAACTTGATGAATTATTAATGAAGTTGAGAGAGTCAATTGAAATTCACTCTATAAATTACTTAACCCATTGACGCCTGTGGTGCCCGTAACCGCCTGTGCGAAAAACTCTTCCATTTCCCTGTGCCGCCCGTAACCGCCAGAAAAAGAGCACTTCGGAACAATTGCCTTTCCTACCCTCTCTGAAGACTTTTTAGTTCCCCTATTGTTCTATTGTTCTTGAGGACAAATAAACCAATCAGAATGGACTTTCTGAGCATATTTTCAGAGGACTTCAGGGGTCGTAGAAAGGCGGTTTTTCTTCTTAAAATCATGAGCTCGAAAAGTGCAGTTAATCATGGCACGTTGCGGGCCAAATCTAAAACTTCCAAGGTCTTGTTTTCATTCCTAAAATGGAGGAATTACTTCTTTGGCACTTAAAATGGAAAGGAGAAACATAAATCGATGTGTAGGTGGCCTCAGAATGGAAGGTCAAGGTGTTCGAAGTCCTCAAACCTTTCTGGTGAATAATTTTTCCTTCCTTCAAGTGCCGCGAAAACATGAAGATCGGAGCGCTTTCAAGTAAGTTTTGACGACATGTTGCAGAATTAAAGCAGCTTTTCGGACTTAAGAAACAAAAATAGTAATGTGCACTATTACTTCGAAGTTGAATTCAACCTTTGAAACGATCGGTAAAGCCACGGGCGTTAAAATGACTGCAAAAGCTGTCGGCAAAACCCCAAGCTTTCGTGTTAGCGTGAAGAATAATTTGAACATGTGGTCATGCAACGAAGCTCATCTGCGAAATTTTGAACAATTTTTTGCTTTTAAATAGGTTTCTTCGTCTCAGCTTGAATGTAAATTTATTGTTATTGAACTTCCTTTCGCATTTCTTTCATTTGGTTCCCTGTGTTTGGGAATTTTAGGTTTTAAAAGCGAACAGTAACTTGCACGCTGGATTTCTGCATATTTAATTTATGGCGACGTCCAGGCGCTTTGTTTATTTAGTTTATTTGCTTCGTTCAAATATTTTTTGGAGGCTTATTCAGCTACTACAGAACCACTGAGAAAAGAACTAAATGGTCACTAATTTAACACAGTTGAAGTACGACTGATCTCAAAATAATTCGCTTGTTTTTGCCATCTTTTTGATTTACGACTTTCATCTTTCTTTTGCAGCGTCGTAATATTTTCGTTGCGCGGCGAAGAAATTGCTCAATTTTTTTTTTTCAGATTGAATTTTACATGAGTCCTTTGCTTTTATTTTTTGTTGTTTTCTCAAATGTTAGCGGTTATAGTACAAGAATGAAATTCTGTTGTATTTTGGTTTCGTTTTTGTCCTCCAAAGTCAATAATTAACTCATTTTCACATAGTCAATTTTCTCAGCTTCTGTAGGTCATTTTGTCGTGCGGTAAAGAAATAATATAATTTCTTGTTTTCTCATCAGTTTTCCACATCATGTTGAGTTCTTTTTGCTAATATTTTTTAATATTCTGACCCTTCATTAATTCAACTTTAAATAAACGATGTCTTGAAACCTGATCTTGTGTCTGTGGTTACTGTGCATATGGTTTATTTTTGTGCTTTCGCTCGCTCCGAAATATTCCAAAAAAACACCAGGGAATTAGGGGTGGGTCGCAGGTAATTTCGTTCAGGCATCAATGGGTTAAAAATATTTTTTTTTCTCAATCATTACTTTGCTACAGAGTTGTTGAACTTCGCAAAGAGAGATCCCGAGATGCAGCAAGAAGCAGACGTGGCAAGGAAAATGCTCAGTTTGATGAGCTGGCCAAACTCCTGCCATTACCCAGTGCCATTACATCCCAGCTGGATAAGGCTTCCATCGTGCGACTTACAATCAGTTACCTGAATATGAAACAGTTTGGAAAAAGAGGTAAGATTCTTCCTTGTTTTTCTGGTAACCCAAATCCATACACTCAATTCATCTCTATGCTTTATAGAATATGTTGTCCAGTCGTTAGAGACTTAAGATCCTCGTTTACTGCAAACATCTAACTGCAATTTGAGGTTAGACATTTGCCATTTGGACATTAGTCGATTTTGGATTTCCACTTAGAATCAGAGCCTTTCTACAAACAACAACAAAAGGCTACATGTGGGTAATTTTATGCCTAAAAAGTATACTCAATTTGTAGAAAAAGGGTTCCCTTATTCAATTTCAGCATTTGTATGTGGCATAAAATAAAATTCAAGGCAATAGGGCTTTGAGGTAAATGACTTGTGTAAAAACCTACCTCTTGACGTTCAAAACATGAGTTGAAACCCTCAAATGTGGCCTTAGTATGTTATTTCAGCATGCTAACTTCTCATTAACTTAACTTAAACAGGTAAACGTTATCGTCTGGGGTCGACTAGCTCCCTCTTGTCAGAGTCCTCAAATTCACCCGGGTCTGATGCAGATGGAGGTAAGTAAATGAATAAATAGAATAAATAAATAAGTAAATAAATTTCCTTCACCTCGTAGGCTATCAACGACACAACAAGAGATACTGTCATCCATACTTATCTCTGAGCCAGGCTAAGAGTCTACATGTAGCTTTGATTTCAACTGATGTCTTACTTAATGCAATCAGTTCTCCCAATCAAGAGATATCTGACAGCAAAGATATACATACTGGTGATGTGTCTTTTCTTGGCCTCATGTAGGTATTGCCTTGAGGTTACTCCAAACCTTTGTGGGGCTACATTTGCCAAATTTTCTTTTTTTCAACCAAATTAGGGTTCATTAGTGAAGGTAACATTTTCCAAAAAAATGAAAATGAAATATTAAACCGCATGTGAGATGTTGGGAAAAAGACCATCATTTTTTTTTTCTGGAGGAACCTTAAAATTTAATATCAAGGGCTCTTTCACTTTCAGCTGGTTTTCTCCTTGTCTCTCTGGGCAAATATTTTCATGCAGTAAGGCAGGGTTGACAGTTACTGCTGTCAAATCACTGGGTTAAAATTATTTAACCCAGGAATAACCCTAACATGGCTGACCTTCTTTTTGTTTATTCAGATGTTCATTTTGGAAGTCCTGGAAGTCCCTCTCCGCCATCCTCCATTTCTTCACCGCCACCGACTAGCAGTACTTCTGCAGCTGGTAAGATTTAAGAGATGGAAAGCATTTGTTAACCCTGTAAATGAAGTCAGCTGAAGAAACCCCAATGTAGACATTTAAATGAAAGCTATTGAGCAGCATTTTATGAAGTATTGCAGTTATTATACCATACAAAGCAGTTCCGACTTTTCAAGTCTTTGGATGAACCCCTTAGATGGAGTACACTATATTTTCATGTTGTGCTGTTTTATGCTGTTCAAGAAAGTTTTGATTCACTCTAATGTCTCTGTATGAAACCCTTTCAAATAAGAAAGCTTTAAGCACTTATGATATCAGTGTTAAACATTTTATTAGTTCATGCTGATGACTTAGAATGTCTTTATTGATATTTAATATGTTTATGTTAACGCCCAAGTTGCTAGTGGAGGGAAGGTGCCTACGAAGCCCGGGGGCTGCAACCGCAGTCACATCCCCAAGGCGCTAGAACACCCGACTGGCCTGCCCAACCCGCAACCAAGCCACGAGCCCCCCGCGCCAAGCCCCCTACAGGCACCCGTCACACTCAAGCCAGACGGCATTGGTGGAAAATAAATGAATAAATAAATAAATAAGTAAATAAATAAATAAATAAATAAAATAAAATGCTGAAAAGAAAGGGGGGGATAGGGAGGGAACGCCGAGAACCGCTAAACTATAATTCAATCCACAACGCCACACTAACAGAACGATGAACACACTGCGAGCACATGGGACGACAACACATGTACTAACCAAATATACCGCTGGACAATGTCAGCCCCAGGGCTCTCGTGACCATATGACTGTTGCAAACGCTACAGAAACGCACCAAACGCTAAACAAACGCTAACAGATGGCCAAGGCACTAACAAACGCCTACATAAAACGCTACTGACCAGACTGGCTCCTGGTCATAAACTATGTAAAATTCCATTGAACTATATCAAACGCTACAAAACGCACCAAACGCTAACCAAACGCTCACAGACGGCCAAGACACTGACAACCGCCTATAAAAACGCTACTGACCAGACTAGCTCCTAGTCGTTAACTATGTTAAATTCCATTTAACTATATTTAACTTAGTTATTCTGTTTTCAGCTTCAGTTGTTCCATACAATCAGAGTAGCACGAGCTTTAGTGACCTGGCAGCCAACAGTGGTATCTTTTTGTTACAGGTCAGTGCAGATATACCAGAACTAAAATTGCCCAAATGATTGTTTTTTTGTAGCAAATGATACATTTTCCTTACAATATTTGTCAGAGGTGCTGTGGCGTCATAGTTAGTGCACACTCCTCTGTATCAAGTGGTCCGGGTTCAAGCCCTGGCTAGGGACATTGTGTTGTGTCCTCGGGCGAGACACTTTACTCTCACAATGCCTCTCTCCATCCAGGTGTATAAATGGGTACCAGTGAATTTAATGCTGGGGTTAACCCTGCATTGGACTGGCATCCCATCCAGGTTGATTCAGTTTTAGGTGGTAGACTTAAGAGTGGCAACCTTTTTACTTTTTCATGAGAAATGGTGAATCAATTTCCAAATTATTGCCAAGGCAAAAATGATTGCAAAAAGTCTGTAGCATCTTTATAAGTTCCACTTACACATACACAATGTTTGTTTGGCTTCAGGCACTGGATGGATTCCTCTTTGTTCTCTCCAGCGATGCAAAAGTCCTTTATGTTTCAGAGACAGTGTCTGTGCATCTTGGACTGTCACAGGTGAGTGTCATAGATGATAGACAGGGAGATTGGCAGTGGGCTTGTCTAAACATAGACCTTGTTGGACACCAGTTTCTAGGTGCCTGATGGATACAGTGTACTTAACAATTTAAGATCCAAAAATTCTATGCAAAGCACATTTACCATTGAGAGTTCTGGGCAGAAGGCAGGAAAAGGCATAGTTGATGCAAACTGAAAAGACAGAAGGAGATGGTTACTTCTGGCTCAAAAATATGTGGCTACCTGTTACACATCTTTTGTCAGGAGAGCAAAAACTATCAAAAGCTATAATCTATACAATCTACATTGTATTGGGGGTGGGGAGGGGGAGGTGGACAGAAAGACCATAATGTTATGTTGGCAAAAGTCTAAGTATCCCAAGGACCGGGATTGCATGTCATGACAATTTTATGTTACATGTATCTTGAGCTTTTGATGTACCAAAGATAGTTTCTATCCGTGATACTCCCTTAAAAATGATTGTTATACAACTGGTTGATGATTTCTATTGTGCTCATCACCAAACTGATTGACAAATGAATCAATGAAACATGTGCACTTTTGCTTATAATATAACAATAAGCAATCAGCAGTCACAGTGATCAGCCTTTGCAGTGTCTTAACAGGTGATGAATTTTGGGTGGCTTAGTAGCTCAACGGATGTCCACAAAGTGTTCATGAGACAGTTGTGGGCTTAGATCTCTGAAGAGCTACCATAGGGTCATCATTGGAGTAGAATCTTTTCGGTCAAATTTCAAATGCCTTTCTCCCAGAGGATGGGAAGAAAGACATCCCATGACTGAGGCCACGTGTACCCAGAACTACAGTGAAATGTTTGCTCATGTGATACCCTTTCGTTCCATTATAGGTGGAGCTGACAGGAAGCAGTATGTACTGTTATATTCACCCTGAGGATCAGCAGGATTTGTCCAATGTTTTGGAGGCTGGAAAGGAAGAATTAGAAAATCCCAATAATGAGGCAGCTGCTGGGAGATACACAGATGATATTCCTTTCTTTGGAAATGAGCAAGGTGAGTTAAGATTAGCACTGTTGTGTGAATCGAGTGTCAAGAATCGAGTCGCATTTTGAGTGAATTGAGTCTTGATACTCGTTCCATTACTCAGTACTTGATTCTCACGATTATGGTACCCAAATTCACAATTAACCAATCAAAAGCTGTGTCTGCTGTCCTGATATCCTGTGATATCAAGCCACTGACCTGATATGGCTGCAATATTGTCCTTTGGCCGAATCTGGATATGGTACACTGTAAATACCTTATTGTACCTTTTTGGTATGCTTGGCAGCACATTAGGCTGGTTCGGTCACGCCATGGGTACCAAACTCACCTGATTTGCCTACCAGAATGGTATGATAAGGTGTAAGTATCAAGTGTCAACTTGCATTTGACAGTTACTGTAAGCAGAACTAAAGGATGCATGCCAGTGATAACTTTGTTTATCCCCTTTGATTGCATGCTGTAGCCAGGTAAAATTTACTCTTTCAACTAGAACTTATCATGATTTCTGTAGGGTGAAGAAGCCCTCAGGATTGCTTCTTCCCTTCAGCACATAAAGGAAGCTGGGTCTTTGCAGATTTACCTGCCAGGATTTGTTTGCAGTGGTTTGAAAATTTACCCCCACTGGTGGGGACAGGCAAATCTGACATGCACGGCACTCATCGCAACTTAATAATGCTGGTTCCCTGACCCACACCTGGGATCCTTGCAACTTCCATGTGTTTCCCAATGCAATCTCCTAAATATAATAGACATTTTTTTGTGGCTTTCCGATATTAATCTTTAGTAAGGGGTGACTACACTGTTTGTTATATAGTATAGATGTTAACTAGTAGAGGGCTGCTGAAGACTGCTGAAGGGACAAAGGGAGAGAGGGTTATTTTCAGAGTAAAAATAGCTTTTAAAAGGTAATATCACAAGAAGTCCAAAGCTAAAATGTTTTGGTCAATCCTTACCTGATAGTTTTTGTGCTTTGTGCAGCTTTCACTGAAGAGGCAGAGCTTCCTAATAAAGAGAGACCCAAATCGTTCTTTCTACGAATGAAGTGCACCCTTGTAAGACGAGGAGGTTCCTACACAAAATCCTCTGGGTTCAAGGTTAGTTAACATGTTTAAAATAGCCCAAAGAAAATATGTGCGCTCATTGATTAAGAATTGGGTTTGTACATGTATTAAAGAATTAGATTATGAGCTCGAGATTTCTATCAAGTGATAGACAAGGGCTGCGCCCTGTTTAACTATCACGCGATAGAAATTTCGAACTCATAATCTAATCATAACCCTAACCCTAACCCCATAGATTTAAATCAATTGGCAACACTTGGAATACATCCATAGCCTCAGTGTCAAACCCACCTTGTACAACATAACTGCAAAGATACAGTGCCGTAAGGAAAGTACCAGTATTGTCAAGTCTTCTTCTTTTAGGGTCACACACCATGCTAATCTACAGAGAAAAAAGTTAGAATTACATTTAAGTAGCCAATCTGAGTGGCTACACTAAACTATACGCTACGGTCAAGATGGCTGAATATTGGTCTCTATCTTTTTTTGGCATGTTTATGGACCTGGACTCTGTCTCGGTCCATAAACGCGTAAAAAAAGAACTTGGCCAATATCTAGCCATCTTGACCTCATGTTTGGTCAATAACCCATATATAATGAAAGTTATTCAATGTGAGCTCTTTTGTTTTAGGTTATTCACTGCATGGGAAGAATGAAGAAATATTCTGCTGGAGGTCTTCCTGGTCCTAAGTATGCCTTTGTGGCTATCGGACAACCTCTTCCCACAATGAACATCAATGAGCTACCACTGGAGTGCAACATGTTTGTGAGCCGAGTCAACATGGATCTAAGAATTGTTTATTGCGAAGGAAGGTCTGAACCAGTCCTGCTTCCTGTTTGACTTCATTTATATTCACTCCTTGGCAAAATAAATCTAAACATCAAATGTTGTACATCAAAGTTTCATTGTCTATTTTGGGAGCTGCGGATAATAAATGCGTAGAGTGTGTTCACATAGCTACATGCACACGTACACAACTCTTTTTATTGATGGTATTTTTGATCACAAAATTTTGAAAAAATTGTTAATGGACGTACAAAATACAAAAAATATGCTTGTGGGGCAGTAAGCAAGTGTAACAGAATATGCAAAAGTGAAAATTATATTTAGTAAAAAAATTGAAGGATCAAGACAAAACATCTCCATTCATCTCCAGACTGAATGATTCACCTATTGTGACTATAAGTTACCTGAATGTTCATATTTTTTGCAGCAATGTCTATTTAGAGCAGTTTTGAGTTGACTATGTAAAGTAATTCACATTTGCCTTAGCCTATGTTAAGTTTTAATTAAAAGTAAAACTAAAACCAATTGTGATTTGCGCACACATTTTTGGCCACTTTGTGCAATGAGATTGTGTTTGTCCTCTCTAATTGGCCAGTAAGATTTTTGCGGTTTTGGTTTTACAGCACTCTATTAAAACAGTTAATATTCTTGGACTCATGATCAAGGGCAAGACAAGTGATTTTCAATTGAAGCAGAAGCCTCATTCAGTCTACTTAACCTTTGTTTTGTTTCATTTCTGGTAGAATCCACAAATTTATGGATTACTTTGCGAGAGACATTGTTGGAATATCTGCTTATGATTTCTACCATGGCAATGATGTTGGTGTGATTCAAGGTCACCATGCAAAATGTAAGGGCAATTTTAGTCGTGAAAGATAAAATACTATTCAAGAAATTGGCTATACAAGTTTATGAAATAGCTGAGATACTACACTTGCTCTTATTGGTTGATAGGTGTGTTAAGATGAGAGTATGTAAACACCATATTTCACAGGATATTTTAGATTTCTATGTATTTTTGAGAAATATTTAGTTATGCAAACCCTTGACTGTGTCTCTGCCTTGCATAACTGTCTCAAATTCTCCCAACCCCCTTTGTGCTTAGATGAGGCTATATAAACACAGAAAAAGTCCTCTATTGTTTAAATGTCTTTCTCTACTGTACCTATAGCAGTTAATGTTAAGTATTCATGGTCATTCTGATCATAATGCTTATGCCCACTTTCATCCACAGTTCTGACAAAGGGCCAAGTTCTCACAAAGTACTATCGCTGGATGAACAAAAATGGTGGTTGGGTATGGATGCAAACCAAGGCATCTCTCATTCCACATCCTACAAACCCAGAGCTGAAACAAATGTTGTGTCTGAATTATATTGTCAGGTTAGCATTTGCAGAGAAGATGCCTCAAATCTTGTTTTGCCTAGTAGTACAGTAGTATTAGACTAGTAACGGACTTCTATTTAACAAAAATTATTAGACTATGAACTTGTTGAGTTTTTTATGAGTAAATAGTTCTTGAGGTGCAACCAAGATGACTGTTGTGTTAAAAAAAAAAAGAAGATGAGTAGTAGACACTTAAATGAAAAGCAGCTAAAAATGTACCATTTGGGTATGTTTAAACCAAAACTGGAAAATTGTCACACTATTGCATTCTATCAGTAACAAGTGAGCCATTCATGAAAAGTGAATTTTTATAGGATCATAATAAGTGTTTACTTAGACCATTAACTAAATGGTATGATTTTGTATTCAGTGAAGTGGAACACCGTGGTGTTGTACTGGGAATGGCCCAGTTAGAAGACAAGCCTGCTATGCATCCTCATGCTTACATCACTGAGGTGGAAAGTGATTCTGATGTCAATGGTGAATTGAAAGATGCTCAGTACGATGACCAAGTGATGGTTTATCCTAAGTGGCATGAGACCTGTAAGTACCTAGTAAAAGCAATAAAAAATTGTGGGCATCACTTTGGCTGTGTCTTTTAAGGGAGGCGTCATGGTTTGTGGGCTCATCTCCGGATCTACTGGTCCGGGCTAGAGCACTGGCCAGGGACATTGTGTTGTGTTCTTGAGCAAGACACTTGACTCTCACATTGCCTCTCTCCACCCAGGTGTATAAATAGGTATAGGCGATCCTAATGCTGGGAGTAACCCTGCTATGGACTGGCATCCCATCCAGGGGGGGAGTAGAAATACTCCTAGTCACTTCATGCGACAGAAATCGGGATAAGCTCGGGCCTGATGGGCCACATGGGTTGTATTCAGACTTAACCACAACAGACTCTTCACTTGCTCCTGGAGAGACCAAATACATTATTTTGTACCCTGAGTACACCTACAATGCAAATACCTGGGACTAGTGCTAATAAAACTATCAGCTATTTTAACTCTCAATTTGTTCTTTGTTGCAGCCGACAACCTTGTCCCAAAACCAACACTGATGGATGCAGTGGCCCTCACACGCACTGGTTACCCAAAGTCCACTGCAGGTGATGTAACTGGTCTAGAAAATGATGTATTCACCACTACAGCTGAACCATGGGGTCAAGCTAGTACTAGCACCTCGTGGAGTTCGACCAACAGGTACAACATTGCCAGGTCAAGCAGTGTTCCAGGTGATGGAGGGTCTACAAGCACCCTTGAAGATGAGTTTGATGACTGGGCAAAACTGATCACTACTGAACTGACAGAATTAGATCGAGACATTGTTAAGTTTGTGGCAACTGGAGGTGAGATTTCTCAGCTGCCTGATGCAAGCCTTGAAGTTCTTCTGAATGGTGACAGCCTCGATGGATTACAAACAAATGAAGCCATCCAAAATCTAGTTACGCCCAAAATTGAAGAGATTCCCATGGACAGTGAAGAGAATGGCATCTCCTCTGTAAATCTTGTCAATATACAGAATATGCCTCCCCCAAGAGTGCCCTCTGGAGGTTATGGAAACCTGCCTACAGATAACTTTGCTGGTGACACAAAGCCAAACTTAATTTCCATAAATCAAGAAGGTGACTTGCTTGAGACAGGTCTTGGCATTACGGGTTCAAAGATACGCAGGATCAACAGTCCTTGCATGTTTGGCAGTGGAAATTCCACCAGTGAGAGAAATTACCAACAGAAAGCACCTACCCTGAGTCATTTAAACAGCGGTGGTCCTTCAAATGCTGTCATGATGAACATATCTCAACAGACTCAGAATCATCCCACTGGTAGAGATTCCAATGGTATGAATTTTGAAAGGATACCACAAATGCAGCAGGCTGATATGACGTCTACAGGTGGTGGCAACTTTAGAGTTCCAGCGCCTGTTTCACAAATGCAAAAGCAAAAGGATGCTGTGCACTCACAATTCTTTCCAATTTTGAAGGAAGCATTTCCCAACGTCTCCGATGATACAGTGGCTGACTTGATCGATGATATGATCCAAGATTCAGATAGGAGACAAGCTGAGGCCATGAGGATGGCAACACTTCTGCAACAAGCAGGTTTTGCCCAACTAGAGGAAGTTCCTGAAATTGAAATCAAACAGGAGGTGGTGACACCAACTCTACCCCAACCAACTAGTTCATTCCCTAGTTTCTCTGACAGTGTGGCAACTCAGAGTAGTCAACCTCAAGTTATAAGTGGTTCCGCATCTTCCTTCAGCTCTACAGATACCTTCAACCAGCTTCCAGGAAACCATGTCACATTTGTGGCTCCACCTAGAAGACCACAGAATGGGACAGTTCACAGTCAGAACCCTCCTATGAGGTTCCAAAATGGTAATTCTCAGTTTGAGAGTCAAGGGGACAGCAATATGAACTTTTTGCATTCTTTTTCAAGTACAGAAACAAGTCCACAGGCAGGGGTTCCCATACAAGGTGACAATCTGTGGAACCCTGACCCACCTTTAAAGCAGAGCGTCATGGACCAAGGAATAAGGAACTTGCTGCAAAGCACAGGCAACCCATTGCCGAATCAGACCACCAACTTAAATTCTCAAGTGAACTCTGGCTTGCTCCCACAGCAGTCAAACATGCAGTTTGTGCCACAAAGCTTGAGTAACATGCTGCCTCAGAACGGTTCCAGAAATAGTCAAAGTAATATGTTTAACATGACAGTAGTTCCAAATGTAGACCAGCTGAATCTTCAGGAACCAAGCCACGTGAATTCCCTTCTCCAGTCAGGAGCTCCCCTACAAGCTTTGAGCTTTCAGAACCTCAATGGTGCAAGCATGTCAATCGCCAATCAGCACTACCCCAAGTTTGATGTGAGCAGGAAACTCTGACAGGTGAATGGCTCTGTTGTCCAAAGCCAATTTCGAACAAGGTGGTATCTTAACTAGGCACTCTGCATATTCTTTCAACTGTAAACTAGTTAAACTGCTTTCCTAGTAAAGAGCATCAGTCCAACGTATCATATTACTTGCGTAATAATTGTTGCACTTGAGACTATTGTACAAACATTCATGCATAAGTAAGATTCCTTTTCATGTACATTGTGTGGGCTCAATGTATTATTTTTAAAATGTATATAAATTAAAGTTAGTAAATGGTTTCATTAGCAACTAGAAATTATCAAAATATAATCTTGAACGTTGACTTTTAATTTTTTCACAAGTATCTTGTAGAAATAGAATGTTCTCTTTTACCTTTGTACATAAAGTTTGTTACAATAATTATTTGCAGTTAGTTGCTCAAATATGACACAAAATCTTGTAGACAGAAAATACAACTCATTTAACAACGTTAGTTATACCCTAATACCTCACCTTGTATGGTTTGGTGGACTACGGGAAATGTTTATATATTCTGCCATGTTTGTTTGTTTGCTTGTTTGTTTGCTTGTTTGTTTGGTTTGGCTTTTGAATATTTGTAATATTTTGTTCCATTACCACTCTCCTCTGGAGTTACATATTAGCAAAACTGGAAGTGTTTAGATGCCTGATTTTCAAATCCTGGTGTCAAGATGCCTCCTGAACATTTTTGTAGATCTATTCCACTAGAGCTTTTTGAGTTGCTCAGCCAAGCTTTCCAAAGGTTCATAAAATATATATAGTCATTAAAAAGGCTTATTGGGCTATTCCTTTATCAGGATATTTAGATCGTGCTTTTGTCGCAGGTATTCTTGTTAGACTATTTTGATTTTGTTTAAACCAATGCTGCTGTTGAAATGACAGTTATTTGCCAATACACCTGTTAAGTAATTACTATGGCTGACATAATAATGTTAACTGTAACATAGTGATTATTAAGCTGCAATCAAAAGCTGTATGCACGACAATTTTTGAAGCAATTTTCTCCACACCTAAAAAACCCAACCATGACAAAGATTGTTGTTGCATAATCTGATAATACAAATAGAAATAGATATCACATTTTAATGGTTCCTGGAAAGTGAGATTTAGAAGCTGGTTTTGTGAACCTTCTTATTTTGCTCAATTTGTAAAGGAATACTGCATTATGAAACTCACTGAAGCTGAAATATTCAAGACAGCACAATGTAAGCTCTGGCGGTTTTGCAGGTGGCAGGGGGAGAGGAGATTGTGGGAGGGCCTGTCCCCCTAGGGTCTTCCCCCCCCCCCCCCTCGTCCTTAATCCGCTACAGCATGTCCTTTTGTGCGAAAATACAAACATTCAAATGGGACATTTTGAGCCCTATTTTTGGCATGACTTCCAGTGACTTAAACTAACAATTGCTGTGGTTCCTTGGATGAAGGAAAGCATTTTTCAACTAGCTTCTCTCCCATAATCAGTGAAAACATGTTAATACTTGCATGCATTTCATTTGCTTTAAATTTCAGGATGCCAGCTTAATTAGTAAAGAAAAGCTCTTCAGCAAGTAGGCTTTATTTTCATATAATGTGCTTTGGTGGTATAGTGAAGGTTTTTGTTGCGGGATGTTTCACAAAGTGAAGCAGTCCTCTATAGCAGTGTGTTGCGCTCCCGCTACTCTCCATAGTTATGTTGATTATGAGCTATTGACTTTCATATATAGTTATTTACCTAAAACAGTGAGGTTGCAAATGGCTGACAAGCCATTAGTCAAACTTGGCGGTGTCATTGCTTCGCACATTTTGTATTTGTATAATTTTGAGGGGCGTTCTAGCTCCCACTAGTGTTTTCAGTATATTGTAAAAAGCCAATTCCATAAGTGTTGATCAAATTACTTGTCTTAAAGACTTGTGACCCTCTTGATGGTTAAATTGCGTTAAGGGTGTTGCTAGTCGACTTGTGAGTGGAACATACCTGGTAAAAGTGGATTACAAAGGGCGATAAAACAGGAACTTTAACAGCTTTCTTGACAAATTGCAGTAAGTAACGTTAAGAGTTACTAATCTGCTTGTGTGGAAAAGCCATAGCAAAGTAAATCCCACCAGGTTGGATTTGGTTGTAACTTTGGTAGATTTTCCTACTCAGAGAAAACACTCATGGAATTGACTTAAGAAGGAGTATAACCATTGTAGTAATCCAGTTCGTACAATATTCGTGGGAGAAACGTGAAGTTCCCCCTTAACATTGCTGTATGAGCAATAAACTGTCAAGACATATTGTGAGTGTTGTTGTCAGTCTCTACTGATTTTTATACATTTTACACTCACAGTGGCCGCACCGTCAGTGCCCTCGCCTCCATATCATGCAGTCCAGGTTCAAGCCCTGGCTTTTGACATTGTGTTGTGTTCTTGGGAGAGACACTTTACTCTCAAAGTGTCTCTCTCCACCCAGGTGTATAAATGGGTACCAGTGAATTTAATGCTGGGGGTAACCTTGCAATGGACTAGCATCCCATCCAGGGGGGAGTAGAAATACTCCTAGTTGCTTCATGCTACAGAAACCGGAGATAAGTGCCAGCTTGATGGGCCACTAGCTAGGCTCGCATGCAGACTTGACCTCTTTTATGCTGTCAGGCGGTTTCTGCCAAAAATTAGTTGATGAATCAAGGCAAGAATGATTCTATGCTAGTGGTGGTGTTTTGAACACCTGTGTCCCTACCAGACAATGTCATAATGTTGGTTACCTTAGGCGTTTTCGAACGGTTGATATTTCATCAAGTTGAGCTGTTTCTCAAAATAATGGTCTTGAACATATTTCCCGGTACGTTAGACAAGCTTATTTTGCCTTCATTCAACTCAAACTGTACATTTAAACTTGTCAGTAATTTCCAATGCTGCTGATTAACACATACCCAGAGCTTCAAAAGTGAAAAATATGATGTACTTACTCAAAATTCATCTTTACCGATAGACCAAACAAAAAGTTTTAAAAAGGGTGGGGAGGGGGGAGGTAAATTCCTATCTTCTATTGATAGAGCCACTTGGTTGCCACATCTCATAGTATTTTGGCCGAGTTTTTGTAACTCAGTACAGAATACAAACTGTCTACAATGCCCCACCCCCTGTACAAACCTGTTGTAGCAAATGCCCTGACCTTGTTCGTTAAATGGGCAACAAATGGTCGGGTTTGGGGGGGCGGGGGAGGGGTGAGTGGGCTCAGAATTGACAGAGCCTTAATCCTCGAGATATTGGTTGGGAATAGCAGGCTGGAAAGGTGTCTGTGTATGTGTCTACATTGATGCCAATGATGCAAATAATAGATTACTCTGAAGCAATATTTGCTTAAATCAAGATAGCCTAATCTTCTAGTCTCTACCTCAACTCTCCTTTCTATTTCATTAATATTCATTAAACTTTTGTTCTTATAAATTTCTGTCATTTTAATTTGTTTAGGTAAAAGTCTGTACGGCCAGGTAACACATAAAGGTGAAGCGTATTCTGGTTTGAGTAGCACTAAGCAACAAGGAGTATTTCTACTACTTCCTGGATCAAGTGTCAGTACTATTCCATCGCAGGGATACCCCCAGGGGTTTAAACAGGGACCTCTCAATCTAACCATTTTGCCAAACCCCATTTTGTAAAGCAAATGAAAAAATTACAAAAATTTACAACTTACCTAGGCAATGCATTTTGCTTTGATACAGACAACACAAACATCAATTTTATTCATAAAAACAAAAAGCTAAACTATGTAAAAGAATACAAACTAAAGTAGAGAAAAAAAGTTCCACAACTTGCAGTCAACATTGCATGTAGCTAGTCGAGGCAGGAGGTAAAGTGGACAGAATATATAGTACTTATATACAACTTATATATGGGTGGACTTAGATATTAATTTTAAAATACATCGATGATGATTTATACATAACACTAGGTTTGTTCGTTTCTGCTAACTTGAGGTTACTTTTATAATTTTGAACAACTGCAGATAGGCAACAATGATGCTTAAAATAAGAATACAGTACAACTGACTGGCAGTATTAATATGTACTTTTAAGCTTAATTAATAACCTATCGATATAAAATTAAATCCCAGAAATTAAATGTTATATACTACACTGTCCACATGCAGCGGGATGCGAGCAACAGTCACTAAATTCGTGGCATACATGTAGTCAAATTCATTATTCAAAGCTGGAGGCAAGTAGATAGACTTACACTTTTGTATAAAGGCGTTAATAACCAGACTGCTATTAATATCCTAAGTTATGTACAACCTCAGTCTTCTCTAAAAAGTAGATCATTTCATCGATTGAAATTTATCCCGCTTCAGGCATCCATCGTTTATTTTCTCTTGTCAATGGGTGAGTACTGAAATCTAATAATATGCATATGGATTACGCTGGGCAAGAACATCCGAATTCTTTATTTCGTTTAGATTATCTTGAAGGCTTTTTAGATGTTCGTACGCGGGAGACAAATTTAAACATACCTCTGAACGCTCTAGGCGCTCTGGACGTGAGGTATTTGGGCCTCTGTACCTGTACATGTCCGCGACGTCGGAACGAATAGTTTCTAAATTTTGCTCTGTTGTAAATTTGAATGTAAAAGAGCTTTCCTTGATTTTCTTGGCGTGACGAATGTGGCTTCCAAGAGTGGCAACAAGTGATTGAAAGGACTGCAATCCAAACGAAGCGGAAGCTTCCATGTTTCTGATTTTGTTTTCCAACTTTGAAATCTTCGCCTTGGCGTCGCGCACTTCTTTCTGCATGCTACTCACTTGCAATTCAATCATCTTTCGCTGGGAAACAGGCTCGACTTGTTCGTATAACTCATGACGCTGTACCTCCTCGATGGCTAGTTTTTGGGTTTTGTTGACGCACTCAGCTATCAATCTTTCCAAGGCGTAATTCTGGGCGACAATTAAGGTTTCCAAAATTGGACCGATTTCGTGTTCCTGTTCTGCAGCTCGTAGCAGATGATCTTCACATCTCTGGGTAAGGACTGTCATCTGGTACTCCCGGGCAAGAGGTAGCAGTAAATGCAAGTTGGCATCGTTCACAGGTTTGTTGAATATTGGATAGATAACCATCAACATCTCCCTTATCTCAGCGGCCTTCTTCTTGGGTAGAGGAATCTCGTCTGTGTCTTTCTCTTTGAAATCAGAAGAAAACATTCGGGAGAAAACAGGCGAGAACATCGCCAAGATGACACGATGAACGTGGAAATGTTGTCCTTCAACGATCAAGACCACATCGCTCTGGTTCCATGGCTTCGAAAACTCTTGTTCGAGTTCCTGAGCTGCTTGGTTTTCGTCTTGCATACTGGCAAAAATAACTTAATCTGGATTTTAGGTGGATGGGCGAGTAAAGACAACCAAATGCTGATCTTTCCTAGAATTTAAGGGCATTAACTTCCGGGTTTCTTTGGAGAAGAATACCTTCAAAACGAGGCTAAATGCTCTTCTCCAGTCTTGTTCAATTTTCGGTGGAGGAGAGATATTGGATGCTATATCCCCAGCCCCAAGTAAATGCACAGGAATAACAAAAGCAACAATACTTCGCTTGTTCGACATAAATGCCAGCTTAAGCATTCCACAAGTAACTTAAATACTGAACTTGAAGGCAATCGATCAACTACAGTTTATCATGGTAAATTGACGCATAGAATATTCACGAAAACTTTGTCCTGATCGCATGAGGAATGGATGAATGTAATGATTTCTAGACTGTGTGTGGCTGCAGATGCATAGAGAAAGGTAGTTGTCGTAAAGAACAGTTCCGAGCATATTCCGAGATGTTTTGCATTATTTTGAGAAAGCGGCAAAAAAGAGTCGAGAAAAATGATAAAAAAAGGTGCTTTCCAATCCTCCATAGGAAAAAAGATGGCGGCTGTACATTTTACCACAATACCATGCGAACCTTGAACAGCCCATAAAGTACAAGGAAAGCCATATTTTGCAATACTTGTTCCTGTGCTAACCACATTGGGTATATTAGGTTTGAAGGCTTTAGCACTTTTCTGTACGTTTTTAAGAGCGTTGTTAGAGTTTTCTTGCACTAAGAACTCTGAGTAAAGGTACCAGTCGCCATCTTTTCTCCTACATAGGATTGTCATCCCCATATTAAGTTCCTTTCCAATCACCAGACCGACCCATTTTTTGGAAAAGTAAAAGAAAACAATTCCCGATACACTCTCTGACAGGCAATTTTACTTTTTAAATTAATTCACATTATTCTAAGGTACTTCTTTTTTCCGGAAAATTTCCTGCCAGTCTTAACCATTCGATTTGATTTCCCAGCGAATTTTCCGGAATTTTTTACACAATGGAAAGCACTATAAGTGTAATATCAAGACCAGCTATTAAATGGTTGGTTCTCACAAGGACCGGGAACTACCGAATTCACAAATTTGATTGGCTGAAATCGATATTGAGCGCGTTCTAAATTTTCCCATCCAGATCGGTTACATTTTGAGGTGGAAAAGTTGCAAACTGAAATACAAACTCATTGACTATTTTCTTTTAGTAATATTTATATTATGGAAGTGTTGAAAGGCTGACGAGAGAAAAAAATAAAGAGCATGAGCAAACTTTGGCAGAGTTAAGTTCAGCTCACTGCCGTTCGCAAGCAAAAGGTCAGCCTGCGAACAGGCTCCCAGCGAGGGCAGATAAAAAATTCGGCGAACGAAAGCGTGATTCCCCGAGCGAAGCGAGTGGGAGTCGGAGCGAGAATCCGCGTCACCAGACGGCTCTCGACTCGTCCCGTTCGCCCTAAACTACACTCGGCTGGCCCGCTCTAAAACCAACCGGGAGCCTGTTCGCAGGCTAGCAAAAGGTCAGCTGGTACAAACCAGCACGAGTTACATTAATAAAAGAATTAGATTTTCTTTTATGCCATATAATAAACATCTTATTTTAAAAACGAGTTTAGTCGGTCTGTATGGGAGAATCTTGACCTCGGTCATGTGCACAGACCGTCACTGCGTTCGGTCTGTTCTCGCAACCTCGGTCAAGATTCTCCCATACAGACCTCCAGCTCGGTTAATAAGAGCTAATTCTAGGACGTTTTACCGCAAAATAATGTTGAACCACAGAAACTGCAAACGTAACGTCAGGGTCGTAGCCCGTATGAGGCAAACCGAGCCACTTGCCTCAATCATTTTTTTCGTTTTTATCGGTTATTTTTTGGTTGAAGGGGGAAAGTGAAACACTGGTAAATACCTAGGAAGAGAATTAACCATGAAATTTTCCTCAATCATCATTCTCGCTATCTACGGCCCTTATTGTCTTAATTGTTATTGTCATAATTGTTTCATGGCCATCGCCTCAGCGGTCATAATTTTTTTCAGGCTACTTGTAAGGCCCTGATTACGTTTGTGTGTTTTTTCTCACTGAACTTACTTCTAATTCTTCTCGAGGCTTGGTCCCTTGTTTTCTTGCCTTCGTCGCTATTATTTTACCGTCAGCTAGACAGGTGACGGTTCCGAGATCTCTCAAACTTTCACACAGACAATATGCTTTGCACTTTTCCTGTAAAAAAGAAAGCCAATGGTTAACTAACATTCAGTGTTCCAGTCGCACGGAAGCACATATGAGGACTGCAAGATAAGCAATTAGTCTCGCTTAACTTCTCAACGCTAAATTTGCCTTTGAGTTCAGGTTCTAAAGCTGTAGGACATGGTACTGCATTATTCATAAAAATACGCCCACTTACACCCACGCCAGGGTCAATATTTTGGCTTGTTCTTCATGAAATTATCACTCGCCTAGGAATTTTTCTTGAAGGTCGCCGAATCATGGAAAATGGACACTCGTCTGTCAAAGGTGTGTCCGAGATGAGTCACTGTAGAGTTTGTTTTCTATCAATTCTGTGCTGAAGTCAGGAGGACTGAGTCTTTTAATGGAAGGTTGGTAACCAACTATGACATCGTAATGACATTGTTCTAACCCACACCATTGTTTGAATGGAGAGAAATACTAGGTGGCTTTTATTTTAGGTGACGATTTACTATTAATACGAGAACAGATGGTGGTACTACCCAGGGTTCGATACGGATCGTACTGCAGGAACTGGAGTAGCCAGTTGGAATCGACAAGCACGTCTGTAAAGAAGCTTTATCATGAAAACATGCCCTGGTAGAAGAGGCCCCAAGTCTGAACCAGCTTGCACCATTGTTGTATTGTTTCGGTTTACAATTTTGAAGTGCCCACGAGGACAGTATTGAGAAGAAGGGAAAAAGAGATTCTAAAAATAACCCGATTTGTCAAAAGCTGCTTCAAGAATATGTCAAATCAGTTTGCTTGGTCTGGCTCACATGTTTTAAGCTGTGGAACACTGATGTGAAAAGAATAAGCTGAGAATTTCCTAAATATTCAACCTTTTCGAGAATTTCAAATTGACAGACGTTACAACCTAACAACTACAAACTTCTGTAAATGTTATCACCTGCCTTGGTAGCTACGTTTCACACGACTCTCAAATTTATCAGGTGAATATTCAGTGGGGCTAATTTGCCATATTGAAAAAACTCACATACCCGCCTATTTGGAACCCTTTGAGTGATCTTCGAACCATTAACCAAATCTGTTATCGGTCGATATATTTGCGAAGAGCATATGACTTAACCAAGTCGAATAGTGGTTTAATTATAGTTTGAAATATTGGATCACAGAGTTCTTTAAAGTATGTAAAGTGTTGTCATAGTAAAAATAGAAATGTTAACTCTCTCCTACATGCAGTTTCTGATTAAAAAAAACACCTACATTTGTACAAATAACAGAGAAGAATCGTTCTCTTTATGTAACTGCCATTATTTTTCTTCGACAAGGGTTTAGCTTATTTCTACCGAAAGCAATTGCGAGTTTGCCGGCTAGTATGAAAATAGAAACGTAACCTCACCATGGTTAAATAGCTAAATAGAAATAAGATCTCTCACAGCAACCTTAGTACACATTGGAAAACAGCATATCTCTAAAGGAAGTTTCTGTGCCGATGTGAATAATGACTTACTTGTTTTGCACCGTAAGGCCTAACTCTTCTATGGCTATTTGGCCATTTCTTCACGTCCTTAAAATTTTGACCAAAGGCCTAACAAACTGAGCGTGCACCTGTCAACAGAAAAACGACAACGGAAACATCAGGTGCACCTGGCTTAAGGAGAGTGAGCGGAATACACCGTGATCACTCAGAATAAAATGAACACAATAAATTTGAAAGAGAATATAAACAGATGTCTGTAGCACAATATTACATATACGTGTTTATATACAAGTCTACGTACCTGGATCTCTGTAACTCGTCCATAGTCAAAACTTTTTTTCAGTATGTCGCAGGTTGTAAAACGATATCTACAATTTTAGACTCGTTATACGTCATAAAGCTTGTGTTTTCCCGGTCGAGTTGTAGGCTTCTTTCTTAGTAATGCTTGCGAGCGTCAAGGAAGTGATTGCACTCGAAACTAATATAAATAGATACCGGCTTAAGCCATAATTATGTGCATAATTAACAGGAGGTGTTTTGAATTAGACCTTAGACCGGACCGGAATGTTAAATTGTAGAGTTGTGGTGAAAGGCGGTTTCAGTTTAAAGTACGGCTGATCATATTTAGTATCTGATGTCTAATGATGTTTTGATAATAAAAAAGGCTGGTATTGGCCACAAAAGACACTTGCCTCGTCAATTAAATTGCGTTTGTACCAGACTAGTTTCCTCTGATCTTTCCGGATCTTATGCTCGTCGCTTGTCTCATTTCGAAAAGCTTTAAGCGTCAAGAATGATTCATATCTAAATTCTCCCTACAACTCGATACATTTTCAAGCAGATAGGTAATGAGAATTAAGAAAATCATCAACTCGGGGACATTATGATCACGGCCCGACCGGCAGAACGAAAACTAAAATATTCACAATTTCGACTCAGTCAAAAAGATTTTTTTCTCCAAAGCCGGGAGTTAAATTTTTCAGGCCGTAAGCTTTCTTTCGTGAATTTGCAAGCGAATCAAAATAGTAACTATGACAGACCGATAAAATATATCGGGCATCATCAAGGGCTTAAAAAAAACTTGAGTGAAATGAATGACCATGAATTTCCTTGTTGAGTTAAGAAGAAACAATGTTACAATGAAGCAAGCACTAAAAGCAAAGTAAAGCGCTTTTGCTTTTTAAATCATCCATTTCTAAAGATAACAAAGCACGTTCTTATGTACTTAAAATATCGGTTAATAAAAATTTTTCCCTGCAGGTGGTAGATGAATAATATTTTAACTAAAACTAAAGAAATTTCCTACCTTCTGGCTGTCGTTAATGGCTAGCTCTTCGGCAACGACTTGCCACAAACTACGTGTTTATGTTTTGCTGATGTGTCGCCTGATTTGTAAACAAAAGCTGCTACTACTTCAAGCGGTGGGTCCACGTTCAGACAAATTTATCTCACATTAAATGACCCACGCCAACGTACGTGCGATGCATACGATATCACTCCTTATCTCCGGGTCACGTGACCACGCTTCAACATGTTTTGGAGACGACGTGAGAAATAATTGACCAGTTTTTTTTCTTTCCTTTTCAGTTTGTAGACAACAAATTATCATAGGAGACAGAACCTACAGATTTCATTTTGTCTTTGTTGTTCAGTTGAACTATGAATATTCGTTGTGACACTGTTGAAGACAATTTTAAATCTTTTGTTTTTTCAAATATAGTGGGTGGCTGAGTTAACAACTGACTTGAGAACAAGCTAAAGGAGTGAAAACATTGCCTGTAAAAACTTTGTGCTAATCAAAACAGGTTTCCTGATGATGAAGCAAGAAAAAATAAATAAAATGATAATTTTAGTTTTGGAAAGTCTACAAAGGCAATTAAGCCTGCCGATCAATATTTCCACTCCTGTTTAATTGAGTTTACGTGCTTTAAAAATCGCCAGAGACACATGGAAAGTTCCAGATTTCCGCTTCACTCAGGCGAACGTGAGGTCTGAAGTTAAGACTAATCTTATCAGAGAGTGGTTTCTCCTCCTATTTGTCAATACATAATCCAGCATACAGGTCAGGAGAATTAAAAGAAATGATCTCGAACTAGATAGTGACAAGTGCAGATAGTTCGCCGAGATGATGACAGCCTCTTCAAACAGTCTGAAGATAAACGTGCTTGCAAGGCCTGTTCAAGCTGGATTTAATTGAATACATAGACTACATGCAGTAGATTATAAAAGTTTGTAGCTTAGTGGTTACTTAAAGTTGGGAAATAATTATTTCACTTTTACTACGGTGTGATTCCGAATGTCGGCCTCGCTTGATTTTCAGAACTGAAATTGTGGTTCGTTTTTTAACCTGATATTTGTTCTCTATACGCGACAAAGCCGTTTAGTCGATGTCGACAGATATCGGCTTCACTAAACTGATCAGAGTCGGCGGAACGTGTCTTGATTGGTACAGTGCGTGTTGTTATTTATTTTTTTTACACCTGTCCGAGCAACGCGCCTCAAAGGCACTACGACAAAAGTTTAGACTAAGTTTTTCAAGTTCGTCGTTCGTAATCCGTGTTAATCTTCTCCATCCCTAAACCATCCTTGTTCCTTTATGGTTTATTATTGTCTCCGAGTCTTTGGTGTTTTCCTATCTTAGTAAACTACTATTTTCAGGTTTCCTTCAATTTAAAGGTGATTTTGTACATGGCCACAATAACTCAAAATACCGTGATTGCGCTCCTTCAAATCCTTATGATTTTCACTGTGCATAATTTAGAAATTTGAGGTCACGCGTAGGACGTACTGAGAACAAGAAAGCGACTCTGGTCGTTCTACAACCTTTTCACTGCTGGGTCGATCCGTTATATCTGGCGCCGGTTAGTTATGCCGGCCGCGGGGGTTTGCATTGTAACTCGCTAAGAAACCAAAAATCCATATAATACTATAGCAATCAGAACTCTCGGAGTTCAGTGCTGGCTGACTGATCAGTTTTGTACAGCTCCTTGTTTAATTGCATACATTGCTTCAATAATTAAGTAGAATGACTGATCTGTCGCTTCCACAAAACAGGAAGAACCTAGCATCACGATTCACTCTTTTTTGGGTCGTTACCGGTCATCAGATTTAGCTGCGCCGGAATTCAGTCGGCTCCCACGTGTATCAATCTCTTATTAGAAGCGTATCCCCGGCGCTCAGCACCCGATTCTTAGACTTCTTCCACTTCATACTTCACACAGATTTGATGCTACTCCGATTGATATCGTTGGTTGAATCCAGGGAATAGAAGAAAAGGCCTGGGGGCCACATATCTCTGGGAATCGACCGTACCGGTCTCCCAAACATGTCAGTCTTGGCATTGACAAGCGCTATTAATGCAAGCACCGGCATCGGCAAGCGCAATTTTTTTTTGAGCAGCTTACACAGCAAACAGTTGCTACATTGTAGTTCTATTTTCCCTAGTTTGAGAATCGACGGTGGATCCGCCAATCTGCCAAAGGAGAGCTAGATCTTTGTCGACTAGAGGATAAACTAGTAACCCTTACACACGTTACGAGATCAAACGCGCAGCATGCTAGTGAAATTCGAAAGGGCAGCTCGACAAAATGACAAATCTAGTGTGAAGAATTATTTACAGCCCGCTTATGACAAATCAACAAAAAATCTTAAAAAGTGAATGAACCTAATACGATTTTTTACCTGTTGTATATAGCCCCAATCTTCAGTCAACAATCTCGCTCATAATTTGTCAACACCTTGTTCTCAGTTACGTGCGAAAATAATGCAAATGAGTGCTACCGAGTGTTGTGGCCTGTGAAATAAAATTTGATCTTTCAGACAGGTTTATTTTAACCATGTTATTTGTGTAACCACTTTGGCATGTGAGGTACATTAATATTATTGATGAACACGTTTTGCCGAGTCTGAAAATGTCAGAAATGATGTTAGCATGTTTTCCGGTCACGTCTCACTTATCATACGCAAATTCGCCTTTAGCCAATCAAAAGCTTTGTCTGGTATGTGCTCTACTTCCGTATCAAAACACCAATTTGATCTTCTGCGATATTTTGGTCGAAATGTTGCCAAATTACCGCCAACTGCAAACCAGTGAATCTATATATGTTGAAGATCATGGGGGTTATTTGTTTAGCGTACGCGAGGAAAAGCAAACAAATTTCCCTCCAAAGCAGAAACCGCGGCTGCCTCAAGACAGTTAACGTTTCCTCTTTGATTCCTCTTTGTTTGTGTTTTTTAGTGTTATGTCAAAAACCCCGTGGGGGAGGGGGAGGGGGACTCCCATATGAAATGTTTCAGAGCTGCTCGTCATCCCGCTTAGGAGTGTAAATCAAGGATTTTGGTTTCACTTAGGGTGTTGTTGACGAAACGCTACTAGTTTAAGCTGTCAAAGTATCATGTAGGGTGCACTAGGAGAGATAATAATTCAAAAACGCTCTCAATTCCGTTTTTGGCTCGATTTCCGCCGGTCTCTCGAGTCCGGCCTACTAGCGCGGGCTCCTTTCCTGAACAGCGGCTGGTTATCAAGCCTATTCCGTTTAGGTGGTATCTTCTAGAAGTCGAATAAAGCCCTAGCCAAGCCCATATTGGTCTCCTTTAGGGCTTTAATTCAAACTTTGCGACGAGCATCCCCTACCTTTTCATATGGCAGTCACCCAGGCATCAAAAAACAAACTCGCTAGCGTTTGGTTACCTCTCTTCAGCAGATTATTTCCCGGGATTAATCCACGCAAGCAGAAGCAAAGTGTAGCAAGGGGGGACGATAAAGAAGCCTTAAACCCTGAAAGACTTTATTTTCAATTACAACCGTGACTATGACAACCAAGGTCACGTTTACAAAACATCAACGTTTTCAGGACCGGAGAAAGGTCTGGCACCACTTGTGAAAAGTCTTGTTTGTGTCAACAGCGTCCAGCCAGAAAAACAAACAGTGGGTCGGCCAAACTTCTCTGATATCTGAGAGAAACGCGTTGGGATCACTCGATTTGGACTGGCTGAAAATATATAACTTATCCCATATCAACCAAGTGCGAGGAACCTACGAAGATTTTTTTTTCGTCTCACGCTTCGCGCTCGCGATCGCGCTCCCCGCTCGTGTATCGCGTTTCGCTCTCCGACCCGCTAATCCGCCTGTTCTGCAGGCTAAAGCATAAAAACCCGTGAGAAAATAAAGTACCTTTATCGAAAAGGTCGAAAGAAAATGTCTGAATTATGACTAAGTAAACAAAGCTGATGAGCGTGGGCTGAAAGCCGTACTTCTTTAAATCAATAGAACCAACTAACTGGAGCCGTTGACGTATTGACGCCGCGAATCGAAAGAAGACCAGAGAAGTTACATTTTGATAACTGAAATAAGCGTGTAATTTTCCTGTCTTTTTCTGGTATTGTTTCTAGCTAAACGAAACAGAAACAGAACGCTTAAAGTCGTAATCTGAGAAAAATGATCCCTTATTTTGTTTGTAACACACCGAAAAGCAAACACCACGGGTGGAAAGTAGACCCCAAAAGTTTTGATCCGAATCTGGTCATACACACAAGGATTTCATCCACAGACGTACATTTCAAATGTGCTTTGTAAAGTATAGTGGAGTAACACATGTAAGTACTACTCGATAGGTCTCAAATTTATTTAAACCTTCGTTTAGAAATTAAAGCCACCTCCGCCTTGTTCCGGCCTATTGCAATCATGTAAGGTAAAGGTAAAGTCGAGCCAAGTGGTCCATCAGGCCGGAGCTTATACCGGTTTCTGTAGCATGAAGCGACCAGGAGTATTTCTACTCTTTCTTTAAGGCTTTTTATTTAACTGATTACTACAATAAGTAAACATCATTTGCTAAGATATAAAAGCTTTAGAAAAATACAATACTTGGTAAATACATTTATAATAAATCATCTACTACATTCAGTTGGTCGCAAATAGCTAGGAACAAACCAATTAAGTAACAATGCTAAAGCCCTTGGCTGGTAGCGGGCGAGGGAAAAAATCGCACGCGCCAAAACGTGATTATTTTAGCTTGACATCTGATTTGTTAAGTCCTTCGGGCAATCTCGTCTTTAGGGCTATGTATTTATTGAATTCTTTTGAGTTTAATGGTGCAGTTATTTAACAAAGCAAACTTGGTGTTTTCCTTTTGGTTCGAATTAAAGCGAACTCTGGTAGCTAGTTTGAAGTTAAGTCGGCGGCAGAATAATAGATCGATTTTACGCAATTTTAGCAAATTTCGTAAAATTCGCAGTTTCGTCGTGGGCCCTCCTCGAACCTCATCTGGACTTGTCTGACGTTTTTACAAAATTTCGCGTATTTCGAGGCAGTTTTCGTAACTGCGTTCAATCCTGGACATTATTCAAGCTTTATCAATTTTACACCCTTACATCTTTCAGTAATCCGACACTGGTTCTACCCGCTTCTACACGATGGTAGAAATGGGTTTTGCCATTGTTTAGTTCTTTTCTAGCTCATTTTAGTTCTTTTCTAGTACAAAGTCAAATTTGTGACATTTTTTGTTGTCCCTGGTCTCGTCTGTATCGAAGAGATCGAATATTTACATATTCTATTCTTCATATGATTGACAAGGTCATATATCAGCACCTAGAGCCTATACTTGTCTAAACTTGCCTATTGCAAGGGACCATGACTATCCACCATAAAATGCAGATTGCGCTCAAGAAAACAATTTGGAACGAAAGCAAAAACCGTTCGATCGAATTGTATACTGCCTAAAGATTTTTTTCGGGTAAGTCTTACGTAAAATGACTGTCTCGTTAATTTAATCTACCCCCAATAAACTGATATGCATTGTAATGAGTGCAAAAGAGTTAAATGTCTTCAACTGAACTGCGGAATTTCTTTATCAGTTCCAGTTCCCTTCGCAGTTCGCACAAAGGACCGTACAAGAGCTTCCAAATACCTCCTTCATTTAAAATGAAAGACAATTTTTCATCAAGGGAGTCAGTACTGACGTAGTCTGCGTTTGGATCCAGTCTGGAGGCTTGAGCTTTGCCAGTGGCAATGTGATGTACAAGAATAGATACGAGTTTTGAAAACTGTCCTAGTACACTTACAGAACGCGATTCGACTTCTGTGAATTTGTTTTGCAATTTTCTTACTTTACCTCCCATAGCATTCAGCTCCCGTTCCAGTTGTTGAAGGTTCCATTCCAGTCGTTGAATCATTCCTTCAACTATCTGTTGGAAGTTGGATAAGCTCATTTTGGAGTACATCGAGTCTTCCTTCAGCTTCCAGAAACTGAGTTTTCGTGCTTTGGCGATGCAAACCATTTGCAGCTTCTCTAATCTGTATTCCTGTGCAATATCTAGGAGATCCAAACACAGGACAGACGATTGGCGTGGCCAATTCAGGCAATTCACCAGGTACTCTTCACATTTCTCAATGAGCATCTTCATCATGTACTCTTCTGCTAGGTTGAGCAGGAAATCGTAGTTGTTTTCATCGATCTGTTTAGCAGACGTTGGATAAATGACCAGTAGCATCTCCCTTATATCGCTTGCTTTCTTCTCTGGAAGAGGCAAAACTTGTGTGGTTTTCTCTTTGAAGTCTGCAGTGAACATTCTTGAGAATACTGGGGACCACATCGCCAGAATACTTCGGTGGACATGAAATCTTTTTCCTTCCACCAGCAAAACGACATCGCTGAAATCCCAAGGCCGGGAAAAGTCTAGCTCACCTTTTGATTTTGATTTTCGATTTTCCATCCTGGGATGAAGTCCGCGCAGCACAACACACCAAAAATATAGATTTTAACACCCTGCAGCAATAGTTCGCTATCTCTTAAGCGTTTCACTTCACGGAATGGATGTTCGACCTCTTCCGAGATTTCTCGGAAATCAAAGTCAGAAGTTTGGAAACGAGGCAGTCATGCGAGGGGCGTGGTATCAATAATGTAAGTGTTTCTGGGTGAAAGCCATCACCTTTGACGTGTGACGAATGGCAATTATAGCTATACCCTCTACCGCACACCCAGCATTTGTCCTTAGCGCATGTTTAAGGGACTGAATTTCACTTAAGGACAATGCATACTAAATGCAAAGGTCTTTTGCTTGAACTAGGACTTTGTGGAAAAGGAAGATCTCGGAGAGGGCTACTAGACTGAATCCAAATGGTAAACCGAGGGAAGCCACGCATTTTTCAGAGACAAATTGCCTTTGGATCGCGAAATCAGAAGAAAGTTGCCAGGGGCCTGTTTCTCGAAAGACCCGGTAAAATATCGGGCCCGGTAAGTCACCCGGTAAGTCCCCGTAAACTTTTCGGGTGTTTCTCGAAGCTCCCGTTATTTTCGATCCCGTTAATTTTTCCGCTAACTTGCCCGGTAATTTACGGGAGGTCGTGACCTCCCGTAAAGTTACCGGGGAGTCACAAATGTTGCAAAACCAAACAAAATGGCGGCCGGGGGCGGACTTTTTTCTTTCAAAGACGCTTCTTTCTAGCCGATATGGCTGACTGAGAAGTCATTGAACGATTTCGGTTCTCACGAGCAAGAATAGAGTGGCTCGTTGAGGAGCTAAAGGAGGAATTGGAGAGAAACAAGGCGAGAAGCTGCCCGCTGGCGGAACCCACGTAAATATAATTGTTGTTGTTGTTGTTGTTTGTTTCTTTTTTACAGTTTGAAGGCGTTTGCATGGAAGCGCTATGTAACTGTGAAGTTCTACTTTATTGTTTTTCAAAACCAACAAACGGCGGGAAAAAAATTAATGAATAGATAAACACTGTCATGTAAACGCCGATCACTCGCCGCTCGTTTTCGAAAAGGCTTCTTTGTATGAACATCAAAATGGGTTCCTGTCACGCAGACCTGATCTTACTGCAAGCTGTTTCCTGTGTTTTAATTGCAGTTTTTTTTTACTATTTTTGGAGAAGGAAATTAGAAAACAGACATTCTACAAAAAGTAAATATAATACAGCGATCGCGAAGAGCCGCATAGGCGCTGTGCACAAATGCTGACAAATGTTGGTTATAGCATTTCTACTTAGATGAAACACGAAGAAGCGTACTGTACTCACGATAGATAAATGAGAATAAAGAACATGAAAATTATTCTCCCCAATCACATAATTGTTTCATTCGCATTTCTATTGATCTTAGCTTGCTTTATGCTCGAACAGTCGATTTGGGATCATTGAAAATTACGCTTGATGTTTGCCGGAGAGAACGGTTAAATCACGCCTAAAAATTTCAGTAAGATCCTTCCTTATTCCAAATATTCTGTACACTTACTTAAGCGAAATTCTTATCAGTATAAATTGCTGAAATAAGTGTCTGTAGCTAAATTTCAAGTTCTCAAGTTCACACTGTTCCTCGGCGCTCTGCAGATCTTGTTAGATTGCTCAGCGGAACATTTTGAATTAGAATGAATCACGGAAAAAGACAACACACCTAGAAAAGAGCGAGATTGTCGAGCGAAGTCTTCGAATCGAGCTACAAAAGGCGATTGATCATCACTTTCAAATAATATGACCATGCAAAATGACGATCTCTCTCAGTTGCTCTCCTTTGACTCAACGATAACTTAGAAGTTAAACTTCGCAGTGTTCTTCAAAAAGCATCACAGTCGCAACGACAACAGAATCGATCAGAATCGAATGTGTACGTATAATCCCAAGTGTTTCTCCTTCTCTCGCGAACGAGCGTGAAGCGCGCGCTAGAGATTGGTAACAACCCGCTATTTTATCGGGCCCGGTAAGTACCGGGAAAATTTACGGGTGCTTCGAGAAACGCTATTTCGGGCCCGGTAAAGTTTCCTGTTAACCGGCCCGGTAAGTTATCGGGCCCGGTATTTACGGGAGCTTTCAAGAAACACGCCCCAGGACACTAATGACGCTACTGGGACGATTTCCTGATTAAAAATCTATCAAAAGTAGTTTTGATGTCACAGTTTTGCTATGTATTTAATTTTGAAGATCTTTATAATAAGTAACTTTGCCTTCGTGTATGTAAAGTTGAATCCTGAGGAACTCTGTGAAGAAATATGTTCAGGTTTTGCTCTTTTTAAAAACAATACTGACGTCAAACTTTTTGTTAGCAAAAGTACAGTCTAAATAGCTTCTCCTCACAACCATGAACTATCACGTGTCTGAACAGGCTTGCCAGTTCCATTTCATAACATAAAATGTAGGGGTACCCACTTCTTTTCAAAAGTTAAATGACTTTTTTTAATCTTAATTGAAATCTTTTTGGAGCCCGATTCATGTTTTCCTGTCACATCCCCAGTAAGTCCAGCATTTACGTCTCTCGCAATTGTTTTGCGCGCGCACTATGCCATCTTCAGATAGAAAGAGGTTTTTAGTTGCTTCCAGTATAATTTTATACGAATAGTAGCTAGTTTTTCAGCTGTAAGCCGTTAGCAGCTAGTCAGTCAGCCATATGCTGCTATATAGTGTTCGTGGTTTTGGCACATATTTGATGACAGTAGGAAAAGTTTGCTTTCATTTTTTGGGTAGATGATTTCGTCAGTGACAGGAAATTTTCTTTGGCAGACTATAATTAAACATGAGACGATGATCATCAGGAGCTCATCACTAGGAGCGTGCAACTACCCCATATTCCTGTCACGGTTTTTTCACAGACCGATCTATTTTTAGTTTCGATTTACCGCGGATTCAGATCCCAGCAGGGACCTCAGCGACCAATCACAAGCACGGACATAATTCTTAACTGACGTCATCATTTCACCAGAAGAAGTGATGGGCCCCCTGATGTGAGGTAAGCCATTTTATTCCTTGCCGATGAGCGCTCACGTAAACTGAAACTGACTTATTTCGCGGAAAAAGAAGCCTGAAAATAGACCGGTCTGTAAAAATGCCGTGACATAGGCTTAGATGGGAGTTCCACTGTCCTAGTGATGGACTCCTGTCGTCATGCATTAGTCTGTGAACAGGTCCCACCCCATTCCTCCCTCGGCCACTTCACTCTCAACCAGTTTCTTCTCTGCTCTTCCAGCCGCGGTCAGACCTAACCAGCCGGGGCCTGTTCACAGGCTAATCATGCATGACCTCTCTGGTTTAAGCCAAGAGAACTACATCGCTTGAACAGACATAAGGTCACATAACCACATGATTATTTTCTGGTGTTTTTGCGCATAGTTAATTAGTGTTTTGCGTTAGTATATTAAACCACTGGAGGTATGAAGTACTGCGATATCCCCAGTTCTGCTTACCAGTGACGTTTTCTTAGAATAATAATACCAAAATGCGCGTTTAATTGACGAGTAATGAAGTGCTTAATATCAGATATTTTGGAAGTAATGCTGTACTATATTCGGTCATACGCGTTTGATATTTTTTGGTCGCTGTTCTATTTTGAGTTGTTTTGATCATGTACAAAAGTTTAAATTGAAGGAAACCTGAAAATAGTAGTTTGCTAAGATAGAAAAACACCAAAGAGATATTAATAAACCATAAAGGAACAAGGATGGGGAAAGATGGAGAAGATTGACACGGATCACAGACGAAAGAACTTGAAAACTTTAGGCTAAACTTTTCAAGATGCGCAAACTGTAACAGAGCTCCTTTAATGTGAATAGCGTGGAATAGCAGAACCTATCATTGTCGAAGGTCTCAATCGGTGGTACGTTACCTTCGACAGTTGAGGGTTAAATTTCCGTTTTTTTACGGCTTACGGTAACATTTGTCCTTATTTGAGTGTAAACTCCATTGAGACCTTCGTTGTTTGTGTGCTTGGATGCAAAGATAGCTAAAGTAACGAGAATGACTAATTATCCACGGTAAAGTTAGAAGTTGTCCATACGCGTTTATGCGAGAATTTATACCAGACAATGAATAAAGTTGAAACTGGTAGCAATAACTTACACGCCGTAGATCGTAAAATTACAACGGCTTCAGTTCAAATAAAAATGAAATAAAGTAACTTACTTTCAGCTCCTGGTAGTTTTCTCTTCAAAAAATCCCCTCTTTGCCTTGTCTTGAGATAACAGGTATGCTAATAAATATTGTTATATTTTACCTGTGGAATAAAGCAGTTATATTATAGAAGATTTTTAGTAAAATTCTATTTCCAGAGCTCGAGGAATCAACAGAGATTGAAACATTTGATCAACAGCCGGACGATTAACAAAGATGTAAACAAAAATGAATTGGATATAAAATTTAACTGTTATTGTACCTCCCAAATCTTCCGTGCGATATCGTCGTGGACTGATATCACTACCATGCCCAGCGAAGCAAATGTGTGTGTGTTATGCAAATGATCATCATTATAATGCGACTGTGGAACAAAAGCTGTTCTTAGAGGTGGTGATACCATGCTTTCTGGTGAATTATATTTCATATTAATGACTTATGTACGTGAGGTGCATACGAGATCACTTTGCTTATCACATTTGCTTGTCAGAAATACTAAGTGCTACTTCACACTCATCCACAATAAAATAATTAACTATAGCTGGTGTTTTTGTCATCAGTTTTTATGACACGAAGATTGCTTAAGCTTCAAAGGTTGCTATAAATTTAATCATGTGCCGGCGATTTCGCCGAGGAAATCCCAAAACTACAGACTGAAACCTCGGCGACACTACGCCTGAGAAAGACGAAAACGTAGCTTTATTTCGACGGTTAGGCCTACCGTCCACACTAATCCGCCACGAAAACAGAGTTTTTCGTAAACGCTCTTCAAACCGGAGGATCTCGAAAACGCCGGGTTTGCGTTTTAGTGCGGAATGAAAACATTTCAAAGAAAAGCACAAATCTTCTCTAAAACTTTCTTTTTCGCCATAGATCGGTCCAATTGACCATTCTTAATCTCTAACGAGCAAAATTTGGCTCGATGAAGGATTTCATACATTTTTGGTTAAAAACGGAGCTTTTCGAAAACGGTAACCATGCGATTTCCGTGCTCGAGTTTTCCTCAGACACAAATCCAAAATGGTCGGTGATTGTTGCGTTTTCACATTTTCTCCGGCGTAGTGTGACGAAAAATATTTGAAGCGTTGTCGGAGTGAAAACGGTGTTTTTAAATTTTACCGGCATAGGCTGGACGGGGCCTGACTGAATATTGACACTGCTAAGAATCGAATACTGTAATTACCAGCCATTCGGCAAATGGCTAAATTGTGTTCGTTTTCAGGGGAGGAAAACTGACACTGTCTAGAAATTACTGATTAGAGATTCGGATGCCAAACTTAATGGACCTTTGGAATTCGCAACCAATCGTCGATTGAGTTTTGTCCTATTTACACTATTTAATGTTTGTCCCCTTCGCCTTGCATCACAACCTTAGCCTGCATCAAGTGTCCCGTTTGTTGGGTAGTAACGCAAAGAACTAGCTAGCAAATGAAAACAAGAAAAAAAAACTAGCAATGATCTGACGAATCTATATCCCTAGAGCTCTGGCTTTAAATGTGGCGCGAGTACTTTTAAAATGAATTTAAAAGGTACATTACACGTAAATTGATATTCCTGAACAAGTGTTCCTCTGTCAGTCTATTTTAAGAACCATTTTCTAGTGGTAAAAATCTGTCTTTGATCCAAGATTTCTCGAAAACCTACCACACACCCTAGTGTAAAGTAATTGCAAGTAATTGTGTTGGACAACCGAAAAAAGAAGAAGCAAATTTAGTTTAATTAATATACCGAAGTCGCTGCCTATCACTTCATTCGCACAATAATCCCTGTAAGTAAAGCCGCTTTAATTTTTAAGATGAGTTAAACGGCTTTTTTGATCGACCCCGAAAAATGCTCTGCGGCAAGAGAGGCCGCCGTCTTGAATTTGACCCAGAGACGAAAGATCTTGGGAACGAGGGTAATGGTAAAAACCGCCGCCCGACCAAACGGAGGCGCACATCTAAGTACGAGAGGAGCTGGGCGTCGAGCATGGTTACTAGGCAACATTGTAATTTAGTGCCCAGGACACTGCTCACCCCAGCACCAAGTTTATTGCCCGATGCAGCTGCCTGTTTTAGTATTCCTAATACGAATTAAATGTGGAAAAAACTTCTCACGTGCGGATAGGAAATTGATATCACTGCACATCCACTTCCTGATACGCCACGAGTTAATAAATGCCCCGATGCAAGGTATGGACAATGCTAAAAAAATTCTATTTTAATTTACAGCCAGGTCGATTCATTTACCGGGCCTAAAAACAGAACGGAAACTGTGTTCAAGTCTCGTTTGTTAAGAACAATGAAAATGCGGTCAAACGATATGATCGACTTAACATCATAAGATTATTCAAATTCTCGTTCGACCAATTAGAGCGGTCTAACGACCTCTCAACTAAAGCGACTAAGAACAAAAATATAGAAATCTTACCAAAGTTACCCGAAACCCGATCTATATTACTAGCCAAAACGTTGCGGGTTTTCAATTCGGATATCGTAAATATAATTTTTGGGCCCTCAGGCATAATGTTTATCACATCCGATTAATACCACCAAAAGATGAAGGAATTAACTTGGCCTTATAGATATTTAGAGTAATATCATTATTCTACAAACACTTCAAGAAAAAGCATTTTCATTTATGTGGGGCCAGCGAATTCACCTCACATTTAAGAGAAAAATATGCACTTCTACGTAAGAGAGACAGGTTCTTTTGTTGACGTCTGTTATTAAATTCAAATAACTGGTTCGCATTGTTTGTTTGACACTTGGTTATGTTGGAAGGTTTTTCTACATCGCAAAAAATAATAACGCCCTATGATATTTGAAAGATTTTTGTTATTTTTGAGATGCTGACTGATAAACACGTTAACGACCTTCATACGTATACGTTGTTAAGTTTTTTGTTACATTTTGATAGGAAATGACATGTCGTTGACGTAAAAGGTTTATTTGAAACACTTATCGTCTGGTTGTTGAATAACCATGGGATATTGACTGATAAACACGTCAAATGAAAATCATACTGAAAAGTTGTCTTTTTTATTTTGCATTTTAATCGGAAATGAAATGTTATTGACGTAAAAGGTTTATTTGAAACACTTATCATCCGGTTGTTGAATACCCATGGGACACTGACTGATGAACACGTCAAATAACCGAACAAGCATACTTAAAAGTTGTATTTTTTTTGCATTTTAATCGGAAATGAAATGTTATTGACGTAAAAAGGTCTATTTGAAACAGTTATGTTGATATCACCCAGCCAACCCAATTGTCTGTTGTTGTGGCTATTATTTAGTCGATCGTTGCTATAGAGACTACTGAAGTATCCTTGTTAGAACATTTCCTCTGTTGTTAAACAAACGGTTAGCCGGCAGCTAGCGCCACGTGAACTTAGCAATTTCCTCATTGCCAAACACGCCATCTGTACTTCTAGAGCACCGGGGAAACGTGATGAGAAAACAACAAAACGTGTTCTACACACCCACAAGTCGCCAAAATCAGTGTAAGGCTTAGGAACTCATGCCAACTTGGTAGAAACTATGCTCAAGCAATTATTCGGTTACTTAAAAATTCACTCCGAGCTCCATCCAAGGGAGCATCACTTTTAAATAAAAACTTGTCTTCTCCACATTCGTCAAGCGTATGATTTAACATAATTCGACATCGTGCAGCATAAGTTGATAGAATCTAAAAAATCTAAGCAAATTTACCGTAATGTCGTTTCAGGAAACGCAACCACCGCAACCTGTTTCAGTTTTCCTGCGGAGCTAGTCTTGAAGCGATGAAACACGTCTTGTAGAGTTCTCAAATCGTTGAAATCATCGACTAGGGAACTTCGATAAAAAAATTCGGTATCGCGATGACATAAAAATAACGTTAATTTTGATATCTTATACATTAGAAGTGGCTGTCCCAAGAATTTTTGTGGTGGATTCAGTGACCATTGTCTGATATAAAGAAAGTTTTAACCATGATTTCTTGCACGTTCCCGGAAATGTGCCGCTTCAAGTCTAATGAAACAATTGATAATGGGAAACACTTTTCACCATGTATACAAGCGCCATTATGAAAGGCTTGATCTTTTTATGACTAAAAGGAAATAAAGCTAAAAAAAAGTAGTTAGATAACTTTTTCTGTCGGTAATTGGGGCTGTAAAACTACATTTTCAAACCTCACGTTTTGTAGTGGTTTATGATTCATGACCAAGTCAGACAAATGTCGATATATGGCGTTTACAGTCTGGGATGCCATGAATTCACCAACTGTATATGCAGTTTGTTTTTGATGGCGGCTTTTGTTTCTATCTCGCATTGTCTATCACTGTCAATCAAGTGGATTTTTTGAGTTCAAATCGTGACAGCCTTTTACCGATATAGCAATGAGATAGCTGGCAGACCACACTGGGGTACACAAACAACTCTCACTACAGTAATTATCTACTACAGCTCGCAAATGCACTGATAAATGACTTTAATGATATATAGCAGCTTAGCTATTTCTGAAGACCAAGGTAATCACTCTTTTAGGCAGTAGTTTGTTCTCTCCAGTCATTTCCCCTGTTTTGATCACTTTTTATCAGTTTAGTAATTTCTAGAAAATTTGGAGTTATTTTTCCTTATGATCTCCACCGCCATTGTCAGGGGCGTGGCACCAAAAAGTAAAATGTTGCATTAGCACTCGAAAAATGAGCGTGCGGTCACACATGTCCCTTAGAGTGATTTCCAACAGCACAAAAAGAAGAAAAACTCAGTTGTCAGAATGTTCTGACATCTACCACAGCTCAAGGAACGAGTTTATTACATCTCGAATTTTGTCTATGATTCCGAAAGGCAAAATATCACATTAACGAGCAAGAAAAGGGCGTGCGGTCAAACATGTCCCTTAGCATCAAAAAACCGATGAAAAAAGAACACTTGTCTGAGTAAAAATTATGTTCTGACAACGCATAATTCAACGAAAAAGTTAATTACGTCTCGAATTTTGGCCTTGATTCTTATTTCAGTTATTAAAAGTAAAATCCCACTGAGTTTAGAATCTATCTTCAAACTAGCTCGAGTTATTTGCCTTCTAACCGTTTCCAAGCCCGCTCGACTTCTAATTTCTCTTGACAATATCATACATTTTGAGACAGGCAGGTGATGAGAGCAAAGGTAATCATCAACTAGGAGATATTGTCGATCTTGATGTAACACCAAATTCTAAGAATGAACAATGAGAAAAATGTAGGATAATCTGTATAGAGAATTAGTGTTTCGAGCCAAGTACTGAATGTGGCAAGGCTAAACGAACCTTACGCGGTTTTCAAGACTTCCACTAACACTACTCACCGATAGCGTGTTGACTGACTGCACTGTGACTAATTATGTAATACACCTTATGCGATGGTTAAACATATTGCACGGATGTTTTAGTTTGCGAGTTGCGTGGAAATAAAGGAATCAAAAATACGAGCAATGAACAATATAATTTCATTTTCTAGTATTTGGGCTTCTAGTTTTTGAAAAACATCCTGAATGATCCGAAAATCGTACCGATCGCAAAGGGAGCGTGCTAATGACGAACAATATACGACTCTACAGTGCAACATGGGCTTATATTTTGCGCTTTCTCTGGCCTAATATGGTAAAAAGGCGTAATATATGGAATAATAAAACATTTTATATTCGAGTTCAAAACACAAGTACTTTATATTCTTGTCTTCTTGAAGTAAACAAATACTTCAAAAATCAATTGCTTGTTTCAAATGTTTACTTGTGAACCATCTTGGCTCAGATATATTGATTACAAAAAGTATTTGTTGTGGTCTTTATCATCTTTTAGTTAAAATTCTGGCAGCTTGACAATCAATCAAGACCCTTCAAAACAAGGCTAGACTTGTTTTTTTACGGTTTTCCGTGTGTTGTAGCACGATTTTTGCTGTAACAACACCGAGTATATCGGCTGTTCCCCACCCACCCCACCCCCGTTCCACGTTATACTTTTGTCCTTGTTCGTTTTGTTATGAAGTACAGAACGACGTTGCGGTTGAGGTTTAGAGAAAAATCAGGCTTGTCATCATAATCATTATTTTAACCTCCTTCAGCTTTTTTTGTTATGATATAAGCAATCAAAAGGGCGGTCTTTTCAACGGTAATAAGTCGCACCTCGGCAATTTGCTCAGCCTTTCTTGCGCATGTCAACGAATTTCGTGTTTACTTCAACTGGAAGTTAGAATTCAGTTGTTTGCGAAACAGGCCTAGCAGCTTCAAGAAAAAGCTAAAAAATATACGAAAGGTGAGCGAATAGTTAGAATTTGTCAACCAAAATCCTCAAAATCCCGAATTCCTTATCCAAAAGTTGACTTTCTTCTCCAAACGGAAAGGGTGATATTTGTAAATAATGACATACTTTCAAGTCGATGTCCCACAGGAAGGTTGTTTGGTGATCAGTTCAAAATAAGGTAGTTGTGGCTGGTCAACGCTGGATATGATTAATGGCGACTATTTTCGCTCAACTAAATGCACACAGCAACAGTGGTTTTAAAATCTCACCTTCTCCTTTCGGGCATTTTGGCAGATTTTCAATTTTCCACGAAGTCAACCATCGAAGACATTTTTAATCTTTCTATCGTTGTGGTCCGCCGCGCTGCTATTGCTATAACAAAAAACCCTAAAAATTTACTTGATTAATCTGGTCGACATGTGATTTTACGGTTGTAGCCCTAGAGTTATAGCCCTTTGGCTAAAGTTTCTATCAAATGTAGTTACTTCGATTTACGCATCTCCAAGAACTATAAAATACATTTTTGTATCGTCTGATACACTGGGTTCAATAAATAATACTTGCAGTTCAATTAGCTGGATTGAAACTGTTTCTGTATACTGCTTGTTCTTGCCACACAAAAGCTGTCGCCAAATTGCTAATCACCAGCATAATTTCATTGTCATTTAAAAACAGTTTGCTTTAAAACTGCTTTCCATATGTAATCCCACGTGAAACAACTAACCCAGTTAACAGACGTGTCCTCTGTCATGCACAACGGCTCTGCAACGAACTCAGAGGCATCTTGTCATAAGCTCCTTTACAGTGTTTCTAGTCTTTGCAAAATCTTAATATCGGTAGCGTCGTTTTCTCTTCGCAAGCGAACCAGTTGTCTTTTTGAATTTGTACAAAGAAGTTTAAAGTTGTAATCCTGTACAACTCTGCAAATACTGCTCATATCTAACTTTGACCCCAATGCCCCAAACCAAAACAACTGAGCAACTTACAAAGTAAAAGTAGATACAACTTCCGGTTTTTTTTTTTTAATTTTCTTGTAATTTTTTAAGTTATGTGAAGCTACTTGCTTTCTCGTCAGAATACGAAAACAAAAGTAGTAAACTCATGCCAAATTTGAATGAGATGTTGTCACGCAATTTATTCAACGAGTGACATGTTGACAGATAACGTGGTGAAATTGAAATTCGTGAAAAGTAATTTTTAGAGTAATTTTCTAGTAAACACGATCGTTTTCACTATGCGGATCACTCCAACATTTTGTGTACTGTCTCTTGTTACTATGTTACACTGACTTGACAAGGGACTCAAGAATTACCAATATCGTTTTGTTTTCGTAAAACCATTACCTGCTGAAGCACTTCCTAATCGTGCGCTGTCTCACGTCCATTTACTCGTGCCCAGTCTCCCAGCTTCACTTCAGTGTTTTGAGCCATATTCGAAGGAAGAATCTTTCTTCTTTAACGACTCAACCAAACTCGTTTGTTCATCCAGTTTATTGAAAGACCATCATGTATTCCAAGTTATTGTTGCAGCGAAAAAATATGGGAAGGCCGAGTGTAATTCACAATTCTAGAAGAAAACGTTTTCTTGTGATGCCGGCTTCGTCGCTGTCGGCCAGTCAAAGAAAAGTTCCAAACCGGGCCCATCGCTCAACGCAACTTTTCCTCCAAGCCATGATGTCCTCTGGTATGCTCACTTAAATTCTTATCTGTTAAATTTCGTTACATTTATCTTAAATATCAAGAATCGTCTAATTAGGATTTGTAATTTTATAGCCAGAGGTAGGCAATAATTTTTAGCCGGTAGAATCTTTACTCCGCGCAATTCGTTTCACGTGACAACCCGAACCGGCTATCGAACACGCACGTGCACTTCCCAACTGATAACGCGGGGCGGTAGCGTTTATCAGTTTTAGCTAGTTTGAAAGGGTTAACCTCTTAACCTCACTGATTTATGAAGCCAAAAAGAGAAAAAATATTTAAGCTAAATAAATAAATAAGGTAATTCCCATGTGGGTCGGTTTTCATACTTGCAAATTTTAATCGTGCCGGCTGAGTCCGACAAGGAAATTCATTTGACATGTGTTCATGCGAAACAGTTAAAGAGGAAAGTCGCTTAACCGCGTGCGTTAAAAACTCCCGGCTCGTGCATAATTTGTTCGCAAGAAAAACAAAAGAGAAAAGGGTCTTGATAGTAGTAGACAAGTAAATAATTTTAAGAAAACGACAAAAGGCTTGAGTTTACAAAATTAGCACAACTGAGGCTCGCTCGCGCAAATAATTACTTCTTGATGGTCTTAGCGGATCATCCGTTAAGATCTGATGTCAACTTACAAATTCATTTTACTGGTCTCAGTACCTTTCTTTGGTATTCGCTTCGAGAATTTGGACATAAATCAAGGCATTTTCCCCTTTCAAAATGTTTTTCTTTCTCACAACCTTCTTTACTCTTTGCCAAACGATTGCGATATTTTGATCAACATTTAAATGGTATTGGAGAAACTAATGCGAGAAAAGCTTTGCAAAAATTAAATGTAAACTTTGCGATAGCGTATGGCTATTTTGTTCTTTACCTCCTGTTATATTGGTCTTGTTTAGAAAATTCGCTTACAGGTCACTGGTTTTCCATGGTATCAACTCTGTGAGTTCCTAGTGGAGCAAATGACAGTCTTGTTGATGGCATGGGTTTTTCAGTCACACTCGTTCGCGCTAAAACGAAACAACAAAGATTTAAAAAGGTTTCTTATGAAGACTTTTCAAAAATGAATCAATCGCATCACTGTATGAGATAGTAACCATCTTCAGATGTTGTTTACAGTTTTGACCACGCAGGAGTCCATGACTTGCAGAAAATGAATCAGTACAATGATTAATATCAGGGGAGGGATACACTTCCACAGACAACTACGATCGATTTCTTTAACATAAATACCGCCATGTAATGACCAACCGATGGTAACTTCATAGCGTGACATATCAAAACAAGCTTTCGCTAAGTGAACGTGTTCATAAGCATGAACTCCTCATCAGCTTAGCTTTGACTCCACCTCTCTCTAGCTTCGCAGTCAAAGGAAAGTTTTAGTTCCCCATCAAACAGACTCAACAGTTTCTCGTCCATGTTATATACAAAATAATATTTTCCAAAATTTCTATTTTGTCACATAAGTGTGAAATGGGTTATCTTACTTTATAAAAATAATACCAATTTGGTACATTTCCTGATATTTATTTTATCGGAATATTGATTAACTTGACGGTCTCACGCGATCTCAGTCCAAGTCCGATAATTTCACGTGTTAGCAACGATCAACGGGAGCACAACCGTGTTACCTAGCACGTCCTGCGTTCATCTAGTTCCCAGTCTCTCAGCTTCTCGGCGGTGTTTTCTTCAATAAGTTGTGACTTTCATGGTGCTCGTTCTTCAGTTTCAATAGACCTCAAACAGAGCAACTTTCGCTCAGTTCGTCCCGAGATATCATCATGTATGCCAAGTTATTGCTACAGCGAAACAACATGGGAAGACCAAGTGTGATTCACGATGCAAGGAAAGGTGTATTTTTAAAACCGGCCCCGCCGCCGCGTCGAGTACAAGCATTTTCAAACCGAAGAAGTCGCTATACAGAGCTTTTCTTCAAAGCCAAGATATCTTCTGGTACGTCTAAAAATTTATCTCAGTGGTAATTTTCCTTGTTTAAACTGCTTTTCAACATGATGCGAGGAGGTCGCTAATGTTTTGCAGTGTTATCCTTGCCGTACAAAAATATTTTGACTAATTTGTACCTACCGGGTGCTTGGTCATCAGAAACGGGAATTAACTAAGGAACTTGCCATGAAAACAAATTGAACAGAATTGATATTGCTCGTTTATGATTTTATAGGTTATTTTATTTTCAACAGAAATGTTTAAATTTGAGCGACTATAGAATCTGCCCAGAATATGCTTTCTCAGTTGCAGTTCGTAACTACCACAAAGCAAACTAGGCGGGTTTCGGGAACTTGCAGCCCAACATGTGGTTGAAACGATATCCTTGCCTGCTTGGCAAACTACCACGAACATTTTTAGCAATTCTAAATGAGATATTTCTTTGGTAAAGACCTTTCATTTAATCAAAAACACCACCAAAACTTCTGTTTAAAAGGCTTTGTATGCTACTGGGATACAAAGAGAGGGATCGGCAATGTCCTTGTTTCGGGACGTACGTGGAAACCGGCACGATGGGTCCTGTGTGGGCTTATCCGGCAAACAACAGAAGGGAAACCCAATAAATACTTGCTACGAACAGCTGCGATCGGGCCCAGTGTTTGAAAATTTGGTGTGTTTGCTTTTTCGTTCATTTTCCTGAGGAAGGTCAGGATCGAAGATGTTCACTTTTTTTGCCGGTGGCCAGCTTCTAGTAAACAGAACAGACATTAATTTGATAAACCTCCTAACACCTGAGATCAACAAACAAATTCCTCTAACCAATTTCAAGGCATTTGTGTATAGCATTTGTTGGGAGAACTTGAAAAACAGATCGACAAATTTTCTTTTTGGTGACCAGATGAATGCGTTTATTCCAATAACCCGCAAGTGTGACTTTGAATTGAAATTTTGAAGAGATTTTAGTTGCTCATCACTCTGTGTTCAGTAAAAGACTAGAATGCTTTCCTCAGTTTGAAGCCGACTTCTACTGAGGCGTTATCCTGCGTGAAACTTGCTCTTTTCTAAGTCCTGAGACATCAAGTATTTCCAAAGCCTTTGCCTAAATCAAATTAAAACATTGCCAAGCCGTGCGGTCTGAAATTGGTATTTTGTGAGTCTTAATAACAGCTAGTATCTCCAAACACCCTTAATTGGCTGATCAAAGAATTATAACTGCTTGCCAACAAAGTCGCGAGTTCAAGTTTATTAGCGAGGACGCTATAAATCCAACTGTTGAGAAAGTCGCGTAACTACACTGGTTTCTTCCTGACTGTGTGGGATTCGAAAACGTGACAAACGCAATATGTTCAACAGGTTTTATGAGGTGAGACGACCACTGCAAGAATTGACTAGCATTGTAAACAGCATCGATGCGAAACTATCAAGAGAAATGTATATCCATTTTACTGTACTGTTGTCAGCTACCTTTCCTATGATTTTCTCAATCGAAATCAACTTGCGAGTTCATTGTGATGGTCTGTATATGGGCAAGAAGAAAAGAAATTCTAGCGATAAGAAATTCTACCGATGTGGGCTGTTTTTTGGGGTGTTAATTTTCATGTCCGGTCGAATCGTTTCTCACTGGATGGTCTCTGACAGAGAAGACAGAGTACTTCGTCAATTTACACATGTCTTACATGTTATAATAGTGACTACTCCCTTACATTCGTACCCAAGACCTCTCGGCTATACAAATACAGTCAACGTTTCAACATGGCGTCGCGAAAGCTGGTCTTGTCGAAGAGCACCGTTAAACAGACAAACTGTTTGAAAAATTGGAAAACCAAACACCGTTTCTGGGGAAATTTGTTCAAATGCGTGTGCAAGCAAGGTCTACAGAACAGGGAGGACTTGGCAATCCTTTACACACTATTAGTTCGAAGGTACGTGCGACTTTCTACACGAAGCCGCCTAAAACTGGTCAGTTTGCCTCGGTCGTTTTATTGATATACATACGCCGTTCTGTGCAATGGGTTCTCGTAAAATTGTTTCATATTTTAACTCGTCAGCATTTGAGAAACCATAAACATCTATTGACGTTGCTTTAAAAATTTCACCATTGAAACATTCAACCCGCGATACGTAAACCCTTTAAGAGAGTTAGCTTTGAAAGGGTTTCTCGGAAAGCTTCTTCAAGTTCGAAGCTAATCACAACTCAGTCACGTTTTTATCGCAGCTGCTAATTCTACTTCAGTGTTTGAGTTTATATAAAGACTGTTCGGATACAGGATTACATTATTATGACTAGTTAATGCCACTCTGACAACTGCTAAACGTGTTCTTCTGCATGAACTGCTCTTGTGCGTGGTCCCTTGTCGTGTCTTATTCAGAGGAAGTACGTTCTAAATATTTGCGATTAGTTATGTATCTAATTAAAAGTGCTGGTTGTCGTTGGAACTATTTGTTGAAGGGAACTTAAATTGAAATATCACACATTTTAGACTGAAAGCTGTGTTTTGCTTTGGTCGAATTTCTTCTCCACCACAGCTTGTAAATTTTTGCTATCATGGCAACCGTACGTCTTCATGCTCGCGAAATTTCTCGACATCAAAGGCCGTTATAGCCTATTTTTGAAATCGTGGTCAATTACTTGCCTTATTCCACTGGTGATAAAGAAAACATCCATTTATTGAGTCTACTTTCTTCAATTTACAAAAAAAAAAAAAGTGTGAATGATGCCATGTTCGTGACAGGATGAATAGCACAGTGTTTTAGTCATGTCCGAAAAGTGCTTGGATATTAAATTAGTCCACTTACAAACACGACAACGTGATGGTTGTCACGCTTTATATCAATCCTAAATATTTCTATCCGTGTAATACTTTACTTTACGGTGAAAGGGGGGACGCGAGAGACAAAGAGACGGAAAATGTGGGTTATGAAACAAAGTTCGTCAACTTCGTATAAACTAAGTCATGTCACCTCGCGCTCTAATCATGCGCATTCTCACACCGCGCGGATCACACGCGTGACTCGACCCCAGTCTGTCGGCTTCACGTTAGTCAGTGTCTTTCTATAAAGCCGCGAATCCATGGACCGTTTTTATCATTTGCTTGAGGACTCTGTCAGACTCAAACCTCATCCAATATTTTTTTCGAAGACTTCACCAGAAATCAGCATGTATGCTAAACTATTGTTGCGGAGAAACAACATGAAACGACCGAGTGAAAGGAGAAGTTTCATTTTGAGGCCAAACCCGTGGTGTCAAAGACGACTTTCAAATCTCACAGATCACTTCCTAGAACTTTTTCTTCGAGGTAGAACACCTGCTGGTACGTTAAAAACTTTTGTAGTGATTTTATTTGCTTCAACGTTTGTTAAAAGAGCAAGGTTACTTTTGATTCAGAACGTTTCGCGATTGAACCAAAAAAAAAGTGTCTAATTTTAACTCACAGACCGGCAAATCCTCCACTGGCAAAGACTTGGCTGAACTTGACGAACAACTATGAAAATCGAGAAGCCATTTACAAATACCTTCTTCACAGTATAATCTTTAAAACGGAGTCAATGACAAGCTTCAGCAAATTTATAGAAACTGTTTGCCTCGTAGATCACAAAACTCGAGAAGTTTTGGTTTTTATCTGGTGTCGTGACAACTTGCAAGCCTAAATATTGTCATTGGTTAAAACGTTATCAAAGGACCACCCGATGAAATTAGTTCTAAAGTGATGTATCTCCTTGATAAACACGATTTATTCAGTCAAAACGTTGAGAACTGCGAGTTTCTAAAGGCTGCTGTCTGTTTTATCTGAATAAAAGCTTTTCAAAATTTGCACTCTCTCCGGCAGAAGGCCAGCTTTGTGGCTGTCATGACAAATTGCACGATCCGGAAAGAGGAACCCAAAACAATGAAAAGGAAAAGTCGAGGAAACAGTTATGCCTGTAACTAAGATCATTGAAAATTTTAAATTCTGTTTGCGTACGTTTATTTCATTATCAGACATTGTCCTCTGTACGGTTGTCGAACGTGTTTTGGTGATGTTGTGAGCCAGCCTTTTTACAGCAATAGATGACTTAGTGAAATCTGCCATTTTCAGATTTTCGGCTACGAAATTTGAACAAAATTGAACTGTATTTGGAGATGTCGCTGTCAGAAATTGAACGGTATGCGATGAAATAAAGTTTGGGACTTTAGTTGACGGTTCTTTTTTTCTACTTTGGCGAATGAAGAATGGCGTTTGCGAGGACTTGCAAACGCCATGGAGATACAACAGAAAATCTTCAACCAAATGGACTGAAAATAGACTTCGGCACAACATTTTCAAAATAAAAAATAGAAATAAAAAAATTTCGGAACCACCAACGTCAAAGTCATTAGAAAAGTATTAAAGCGATCAAAGAGGAGAATTGGTGGTCAGTGGGTTTGAACTGGTGAATTAACAAGCGAAATTTCCTTATGAAACTGACAGACCTTCTGTTTTGCATTGGTGTTTGCGGATCGACCAGAACATCGCTGGTTACTTAAATTCTGAATTTCACCTCATCTGGCCAGATAAGGAGACCTCAATTAAACGAAGAACAACAACGTTTTTCTGGTCAATCTAATTTAATTGAAATAACTCAAATGCATTTGTCGCGGCAAGAAAACTGATTGATCAATGACATGTTCAGTTGCATGACAGAGTTTTCTTCACGTGAAAGCAGGAGTGAAATATTTAGGAGCAGCTAGGGTCTCCAAATTATCTTCTGTGGGTGATGTTCAGTCGTTTTCACTAAATAAATCGTCGGTCAAGAGTTCTTTTTCACGGAATGCAGTGCCCTCCTTGATGTGTGGTAGGTGTGAATTTAATTTGACCCAGCTTCGCGCAGCAGGATTTCTATTTCGAATTTGCTATCGAACTGTCAAACATCACGTATGGGAACAACGTTTGAAAATCTAGTCAAAGTGAAAACATTGTTTGAAAATCATTTCCGAAGCTTTTAAAAGGCTTCTCGTTTCTAACCGAGAACCTCTTTCATTAATGGGCCAATCATAGTGCAGCAATTAAATTGTTTATGTGTTCTTGAAAAACCTTTTGTTCAGAACTCTCGAATAAGTGTAATCAGGACACTAAAAACGTGTACAAACTACGTGATAAAATTTGAAGTCATAAATGAATTGAAAGGGCAGCTATTTTTGATTAAATGTCGATATTTAGGTCACGTATTTATCAAAGGAGGGATCATACACTGTGAAAGCAAAATTTTGAACATAAGCCGTTGGTGAAGCTAACGGGTGGTACGATATTTCGCTCCGTTTTTGCACCACGTGAAGATGTTTAGAAAGACCAAACAGCAACTGCGTCTTAGAATTGATCTTTGGACAGCAAATCTTGCCTTCTCCCACCAATCTGTCTTTATAAAAATCTTCTTGTTTTACGAACCATTGATTTTAATCGTCACATTCCCCTTCTTATTTTTAAAGTGGCGAACATTTAGCTTAAACCACTATAATATTTTTCCTTTGTTTCCCTTGCATTCGTTTGAAAATGGTTAGTTCAATTCGATGTAAGGATAAATCTTGAATTTATTAGGCGAGCATTCCCTTGGCGAAAATCATTTTGGCGGCTCATCGATGCAGCACGTCCGGGAAGATACAGTGAAACACCTGAATAAGCCAGAACTTATTAGATTGTCGAATTTCCGGGATATCGTCCGCGCGACAGATTTCCTCCCGTTCACTTCGCGTGTAACCGGCCAAAAAAATTTTTTACTTCCAAATACTTTCTCGTATTTTTGCTCTCTGAGAACAACACAACATCAAGCTATTTTTGGAACAAACCTTGTTTAATTTTAGAAAGTTGGGTTGCAGTGCCCTTGGCACTTCTATTTTCTGATGTCGCCCTCGTTAAAATTTACATACACCATCAGTACAATGTCACGGTGTTTGTTGTTTGGTTTTGTCTCAAGGGCTGATAAATGCGCTTTGAAGTGTAGGTCGTTCCTTTCGAGTTCTGTTGATTTTCCGAGAAAGAGAGTCATATTTGGGGGCAGAAGGCTTCAAAACATTACCATAACAATCAGGCTTCCTGCTTTCCTTATTGGCATGAAATTTATACCGCGAAGCGTGGGCGGGCGGTGATCACAAAGGCCGTCGACTTCTTGCCAAATTTCAGCTTCGCGCACTGTTCAACTGCTTCTTTTGCCCATTTAAATTGCTTCTATTAGTAAAGCAACCTGTTTGGAGACGTTTCTGAGCCAAAATTGAGGAAAATCAATGAAATATCATGGGTTTTTAGATAGCGTGACTTTTTGTGGATTGTTTACTTCTGACGTCAACATATTTTGTTCGAACGTGGCGGAAATTGAAATCAGTCACACGTACGAGCGAATTTCTGTTCTTTGACTATTGTGTTAAAACTAAAATTTTGCAAAACGGCATTTACGATTAAATTTTCCTGGTTTTAGGCCGTGTTTTTTGCTTTTATTTAACTTTATTTCCATCTTATTTTAATGGGAGTAATAACTGACCGGAAAAACGAATCGAAAAATCACGTTTTTTCGCCCAGGGTCTATTGTGGTCACGTGATACGAAGCGTACGTTTACACGTGATTTGTGTGTCACTGTCTAACTGGAGAGTGTGTTGTGGTTCTTTGATCAAATCTAATTCGTGGTCCATCTTTTTCCAGGCTCGTTTCTACGAATGTCCTGCGTGAAATCAAGTAGCAATAACATGTTGTGTGAATTGTGTAACGAGAAAGCGGCCATAACGTGCCAACATTGCAGAGTCGCGCAGTACTGTTGTGTTGAACACCGAAAGAGCGACTCGAAGTTACATCGGAAGAAATGTCTAGGACTGTCTACGATGGGACAGCAAGAACATTTTAGAGACTCTCGACCTAGGTTGAATGGTTACGAGGTAATGGACCTTCTTCAAATTTCTTACCACGATCAGGCAAAAGCTGTTGTTGAAACTTTAAAAAAACAGGGTTATTGTTATCTGGACGACTTTCATGGAGAAGATATAGCAAGAAAAATCCTAGGCGAAGTTAAGGAATTACATCACCGTCAACGATTCACTGATGGACAACTTGTTTCATCAAATGGGAATGGAAGTATGTTGAACAAGAAAATACGAGACGATAAAATAGCCTGGATTGATGGTAAAGAAGAAAATTGTGCGACCATTTCGTTTCACATGGCAAGAGTGAACGCGTTAGTTCGTGAATGTAATGGACTTATTGACGAGTACGACATCGAACACAGAACGAAGGTAAGGGTTTCTAATATTGAGGATAACAGTCGATATTTCCTTTTGTAAGTTTTATGCCTTCTGGTGGAAAAGCCGGGCAAAACAGAAGCAACGTAACATTGCATATTTCACTCGATTCGATATTAATTGATAACGCGTAACGAAAATGTATTTTAAGTCTTTTGGGTTTACACTCAGATATTTCTGGCTTGCATATAACTTAAGCTTTAATGACATAGAATGTGCCAGAATATTTGCAATAGCTTAGATGAATTACAGTTTCATAATCGTTTCGACACACTTTGCATCATGAGAACTATTTTTAAAGTTGAACGAAAGCTAGTACGGCAGGGAAGATAATTTTCTTGGTGTCAGTTCAGTTTCAAGTTTTTTTTTATTCTTAACATACGGCTTGTTTATAAGAACCGTTCATTGTTGTTTGAATTATGTACGGTAACGCAAGTTAGCTACGTGCGGCATCTCACGTACTCACATTCTCTTATGCGCGTGACCAATCTTGCATAACGCTGGACAAAACAACGAATTAAACTTTGAGTGTTTTCTGTATTACTTTAGAGACTTGGCGACAGAATATTGCAGTCACAGACAGGAAATATTCGTTTTCCTCTGAGATCAGTTACCTTTGGCTGCTACAAAGGTCAAGGGTTTTATGCAGTTCACAAAGTGAACAGAATGGCTTTCTTCATGATCACAAACTTTTTGTTCCGTCACAGCATATTGATATTTCCCTTGCATTTTTACCTAGTTCCATCACATATACATCGTTCCATGCATGCACATGTGAGAGTATAGTTTCAAGGCTTTTATTTTTCTCTCTTGTTGGACGACCATATTTCCTGTGATACAACATACATGTATGGTCTGTTTGGTTGATAAGTATACAGTGTATCATTGCAGCTGTCGTTGTGAGATGACTTCCTTCAAGTTGCTATACATGTAGCATGCAGTAGCTTATCTGTCTGTCATTTGCTGTGCAAGATACAGTCACCATCTCTTTTCCTTGGCTTCAGCTGTGACCAACACCTTCTGAGAACACCTTCAAGTAAACTCAAGTGTAACTTTTATAAAGACTCAAAATTGAAGAGAGATAATTTCTATACAATATGTGGATTCATTGAGTACTATGAGGTTCATATTCTTTATCCACATGGAAATTCATTTCTAGTTTTTGTTTCAATTCCTGTATACATGTAACTGGGACATATTGACTGTACAGGAATTCGCAGTGCAGCTTTGTTTCTCTAAACTCATACAATTGTAGTCCTCGAACTCAATGGAGGCTGCATTTGTAACTTTGTAGGTGCCATTTACACCATGCAACTTCTTATATAACTAGGTGTAGTCCAGAAATGGTTTGACACAATTTGCACCAAAACTGCCTACAGCCTGGGAGGGGAGGGGGGGGGGACTGCTATTCTAAAAGGACGGGGGTGCTCATTGTACCTTTTAGGGGTTAAATTTTGGTACCTCTTAGGGTGTTTGGCCTCAAAAGGTCCACAGCGGGACCTTTTGTTAGTACCTTTTTAGGTATTGAACTGAAAAAATATGACAGAAGATCAAGTGTTCTTTTAGAATTGGTGCCACAGAGTGGTGAAAAAATTTCAAGCCATGCACACAAAGAAGGATCTCGGTACCTCTTAAGGGTTATTTTCAAACTTTATAATGAGCATCCTTGTCCCTTTCATATGGGAGTACTGCCGCAGCCTACATTAAAGAGCCCTAATATTGGCACGTCTCATTGTATGGTATTCTTTGTTGTAAGTATTACACAATATGTGTTCAAGCGAGAGTTGTATGTACTTTTGGCAATGGCTGCGACACCCTTCACCTACAACAGGGTTGTTGGTCTCGGCAAGGTTTCCTGTATGTACAACTTGTTGCATAGGAGGGAACAAAATTCAAGATATCTTTATAACATAGATCATTTATTAGCGACAACACCTTGAGTCTTCGATATCATGATGAAATAATTGCTTGTGCACAAAAATAGGAAAAGATTTTCAGATGTTTAAAGCACATCTCATACATGTAATTACATAATACACCCTATATATGCATGATCGGAGGAACTTCATCAACACAGCAGATGTGAGAATTTATAGCTCCAGGGCGTAAACTATAGTTGAATCAGCATGTAAACCATGCATACCAATTTTTATAGCCATTTCAAGCCAGAAGCTTCATGTACTGAGACAAATTTTTTTTGCTGTGATGTTTACATGTACATGTACGTGTTTTGTTTTCTGTGCTAAACATTTTGTAGTGAGATGTTTTGTGAATTCTGGATGGTGTATATGTCTTGTCTTCTTTGTGACAATTATTCTGATGCCCAATGACCTTTGATCCATTCAACTTTAGTTCAGAAATTAATATTATCAGTCAAAAATATATGTAAAAACTATGTTTTCTGATTTTACTTCACCACTCTAATGTGCAATCTGAGTTTCACATAAATGTAAATATAAATTTGAAGAAATTTGCATTTGAGAATTTAATGTTGAGATGCATGCATTCTGCCTGGGTAACCTAATAACCCTTGATGTTGTTCTAGCAATGGGCGGCTGATTCTGTTATATAATCACCACTCTAGTCAAACAACCTCTATTTCAGATTTCAAAGGAGTATTTAACAGTTATGATTTAGTGATAAAATCAACATTCTTGCCACTACTCTTATATTGCATGTTTAAGTTGTTTTGGTTTTATCAAAAGGTTAACCTTGACTTCTTGTTTGAACTTGGAGAATATGTAAATGAGATCTAAGTGGATAAAGATACAAACGTGATAACGAAGGCTATTATATAAGCCAACACGTGAACAAGGCGGCCTTCAAAACATTCAGATGGGCATATAGTGAAGCTGAGATGTCCACAATAGGATGTTTTTTAGTTACTTACATGTACATGTAGTAAATTGTGTTCAGATAATGAGAAATCAAGATAGTAAAGATAGAGATTTTGCACAAGACCCCTTGACCAGTTTGTAGACAGTTATGAAAGATGGATGAATGGTGACTTTGTTCTATTCTAGAATGAATTTATCCTTCATTTATTGTTATAATGATGTAGTGACAAAGAGTTTTTCCCAACATATTTATATTCAAATTAAAATTAGTTCATGTTAAGCACTTTTTAGTAAAACAAAAATGTACTTTATATTCAAAGCAAAGTTTTAAACAGCAGCTCATTTGTTTCATGAGTTCTCTAGATCTGGCAAAAAGCCAGATACTAACTACATGTACCTGTACAATAATAGTGCTACATGTACAAGAATACCTGAAAGAGTATTAAAATGATCACAAATCAATGATTATCATGTGAAGTTTCATAGCAGTGGTGTTCCTGAATTACAGGGGAAAAACCCAGTGTAAAAAAGTTAGGATGAAACTGTTAAAAGGTACATTTGGAAGACTTTTTGCACTGTGGCACCTATCACGTCGATATCTGCACAGTGTTTTTACGCAAATTGGTCGATACGCGTGAGAAGGACTACACAGTAGAAGCAGCTGCGTACCATTACTACTGCCATCTGATGAAGTAGTTGATTGATGTTTGACATCTTTTGACAGCTTTCAGATGGCTTTTGTTTGAACTGGCCAAACACAGTGCACAAACTTTGAGTGGCAGGCTTGTGAAGTTAAACTTCTGCTCTCCCGCAATTCGCAACTCTGCATCTCCGAATTTTCGCATTTTGATCACGTCTCTTCTAGTAAGAACCCAATAGTACATTAATTTCTTAGATGGCTGAACTGGTCTGCGATCAAAAGGAGACTTCTGATTGGTTCCGAGGTGGTCCAAATTTTGCAATATGGCCTGCTAAGATGGACCGCTCACAAATCAATTTCAGCCAATTTTTTTCCCCAAATATTCATTGCACAAAATAAACAGTATTCTGTTTGGTAGAAATCTTTTGGTCTTTATGTTTAGAGGACAATTTCAGTGAAATGTTCACAAAACTGACACGAGAAATGTAAATCTCTTTCACACATGCATTCACTGAGCATGGATTGTGGAGATGAATCAATTTATCAGCAGATTTAAAGAGCCATTATGATAAATACTTGAAAGCGTGATGGGTCCTTAATGGAGAATTATTGGTTGAGTTCCTTTTTGCAGGTTCATGGTCGAAAAACTTGTGAAAAAAAAAAGAACAGGACCAATGTTCTCCAATACGGACCTCACGCTAGGTCAATAATATACATGTATGTATTGGTAACGACCCTTTTAGCTGAGTCTTACATTAATGAATCAGCCATAAGGCTGTGCTTCCTCCTCCCAGTTCTTAATCTAGTCATGTCTAATGTACAGGTACAGTATCTACATGTACTGTATATAAAATTATGTTCAAACTAACGATTTGATTCTGTTTTTCCTTGTTGTAAACAGGCAATGGTTGCATGCTATCCTGGTCAAGGCACTGGATATAAGAGACATGTAGATAATCCTAATCAAGATGGACGATGCATAACAACGCTTTACTACTTGAATCCAGGCTGGACAGAGGAGGTCAGAACATTTATTTATTTCTCCTTTAATCTCATTTTCTTTCAGCAACAACAAGCAACTTACATGTAGTGTACATTCATCAGGGCGTCTTAATTCTGTGTGACAGCAGAAGCTTGTTAACTTTTTATTTCAAATTCAAGTGTGCAATGTACATGTATACTCTAACTGCCAGTAAATAAGAATGGTAATCCAAAAATATTTACTGGCTTTTGAATCTGCCGAATATTACTCCACCCCCAGGTTCTTAGTCTACCTGTGAACAGACTGTATTGTATACATGCCTTTCACATGTTATCACCTTTTGTAAGGGAGTATCTCATTTTTAGTTTAGTTTTACATGTACTGTACCATGTTCTGAATTTTTGCATTGACTGAATATGCCATGATTGCTTCTTATTACAGAAAGGAGGTATGTTAAAACTGTATCCTGGTGGCAGGGAAGAGGCTGTCAAAATTTTACCCAAACTGGACAGGCTTCTGTTGTTTTGGTCAGATCGCAGAAACCCGCATGAAGTAGAACCATCTCACGATGTTAGGTTAGTTTGTATCCATATCTAGATTATATATACTCAGCTTAAAACTGGTTTGTGGATGTACATGTACAGTACTGTAGTCATCTACTTGTTAGTTGTTTATTGTTGAAATTGGACCTATCAACCTGTTGTTCAAAGGTGCATCAAAAATGCATCAAACATTTGTAACACACAAAAAAATATTTTCACCTGGAAACAGTGCAGCTCACATCACTGTAAGGTAATAAACTGGTAACTTTGTGGGTGCAATTGTATCTTATTTTTGATCTATAGATGACATGAAATTTTTTGGAAGTAATGTGTCTCATGTCACCATCTTTACTTTTCTCCCTTCCAGATACGCTATTACAGTGTGGTACTTTGATAAGCATGAAAGAGCTATGTTTAGAAGTAAGTGGTTTTGTGCTCCTTAAATTTTGTGCACTTGTATTTTTAAGTGTTTGCCCTTCCCCTCAAGTCCAAGTCAGAGACTTTCATTGTAATGTGAAATCAGGTTTTGAGAATGTGTTGACCTGTTGCCATTGTCTTTTTTTAAAGAAAAACAAGAAGAAGATCAGGCAATAAGAAAAGCAAACATCAATCTGCAGGTTAGAAAAACTTCTGTCATGTAAACATTTTTGAATCTGAGGAACACCAGAAGGAGGTATCAATCTATTTAAAGAACCCCATTAAAATGGTCACCCTATTAATACGCCCAGATTTTTGTGGCTCTTTGGTGAGGTGAGGTGAGGTTCCACTGTATAGCTGAACCTTATAAATAGACACATTCTAGAGATGGATACCTCCCATTAGCAGATACTAATATCAGTTCTTAGTTATGGGTGGATGGGGAATGCTACCTACATGTAGTAAAGAGGGGTCCCTGGAACGTTTAATCTGAGTTTCATGAAGGGTGTTTCCTGTCTCGCAGTCAAAAATCATTTACATCTCAGTGCCAGAATTGCTAACAAAGAACTGGGTGTCTCGATGAGTCACAAATTTTGTGCCATTTATCACTCCTTGCTGGTCACAGCTACATACATGTACAAATGCTACATCTTTAACATCCTGTATGTGCATCTGTATCGACTCTCCCAGTCTCCTGTACTGGTCACCAAATCTCCCGCACAATACCAAGGAAAGCACATAAAATGCATTTTTCAGACATTTTGTGCTGAGTTTTGGCATTTTTGTTGGAAATCTTTTTTGGACATTTCACATATTGTTTGGTTGAACTGGCTGCGTTCTACTTTGACCATTAATTAGTTTAGGGCCTAGAAGCATTTTCATTTTTTTTACATGTAGGTTAGCATCTTTGTACTTGTATGTACATGTATGTACATGGGCTTTTCTCCTTGAGGGAAACACAGTGTTCATTGTTAGGTCCCATCTGTTCCCTTATAAGATTTAACTGGATGTCTTTTATCCAGTATTAGATCATAAGAAATCATGAGATTCGAGCTGTAGAAAATTTATTCTGATGATGTGCATATTAAGGGTGTAGTTCGGTTTTTAACTTACAGCGCATGAAATTCAAATGAAAGATAGTTTTGTCATGGATGCTGAGTACCAACCTTTATTCCAATCAACTGAAACCTGAAATGAATGGCTTATAATACATGTACATGTAGCACAGAAACTAATCATTATTGTAAGTAAGCTATTAAAAGTATATTAATTAAAGTTAATTTCTTTGCTTTCAACAGGAAAATAGCGCCCAAGAAGGACATCAGCAACAAGAAAAGGAAAGCGACAAAAATAATTGAAATGTACATACTGTCAAAATGCTGCAATAGTTTCCAGTGGAATGGTCTAACTGGAGAGCAAATGTTTTTTTGCAATGGATCAGAAACTTCCAATGTTACTAATAATACAATTGCTTTTTTATTTACTGTATAATGTGGTATGGATTAAACAAGACTTAAAAAAAGACAAAAAAATTACTGTTACTCTGAATGATTATTCCTTACATCAACTTAATGTACCGAGCAATAACTGCTGCACATATCGTAATTATACATGCAGCACAATTTAAGGTGGCTCTGACTGAAGCCTTATTTGTCACCTTTGTTAAATTAGCCAAAATGTCAACTTACATTGTGGCCCGTAACCAAATTAATTCCAAGTTTAGAATTTTTATTCTTAGAAATACATTGAATGTTGCAATGTGTGCTGTTGGTCATCATCACAACAGTTGTTATCAAGTTTTGCTTTAGAAAATATTTCAGAGCCACCTTAAATTTTCCTGCGTGGAATGTTTGTTATTTGGCAAGACATTATGTTCTGGTATATATGTATACTGTATGTATTACCAATGTGAATATTACTCATATGTTGGCTTTCTGTATATTTTTACTTGTTGCACTTAACGCTAAAATTTTGTGAATATACTAACTTATAAACCCACACAGACCTACCAGTAATGCCAAATGCCTGCCTTTGAATTTTGCATCGCAATTAAATTATTTTTCATAAGAGGCTTCATTGACTTTGTTCAAAGGAGAGAAAACTGATAGTCAACAGTAATAATAAAAGGAGAGAATGTTGCAGTTAAACCTCCTGTTTAGAGGTGCTTTCCATTTGATCAAAAATCCTGGTTTGCATTTCTGGAAATTCCCAATGGTAAATGGGAAAGGATTTTCCAAAATTTCCAGAAAAGAGGACAACCTTGCAAGGTATACAGGAATTTTTGGAAATTTCTAATTTCTGTTTCCCTCCCGGCATTTCCATAGTTTTCGGTTGAATATTTTGGGTTTTTTGGAAATTCAACAATTTCAAGTTAATTTTTCTGGCAATTTCTGCACCATTTGTCCATTTTGAAATTTTTGGAATTATTGGTTGAATGGAGGTCACCCTATGACACCACATGTACCTGCTAGAAAACAAAACATTGCTTATGATCCATAAGTTGGTAATTCCTGTTTAACTAAAGATTTAACAAAATGAGCATCCTACAATCACATTAGAGTTCTACTATAGAGCAGTTTCACTCATGACCACCAGCCATGGGCATTCACTAGAACAAAAGAAAACATTTCATAAGAAAATAATTCAACTCCCATGGGATTGGTTTGAGTTACCAACATGACCACCGTTTGATTGTGTTTTGATGCCAAAATGGCTGTCATGTTGTCATGAAAACACTCTATAGAGGCCAGTGTATCACTGAATCCGTTAATTAGATTGCCTGTGAAATAAGTACATAAGCAAATAATGAGAATACTTCCCAAATTAAACATCAATACAAAAAATAATTCAATATTTCCCTTGGGTTAAACAAAAAACATATTACAAAACCCAGGAGTGAATGAGATTCTCTGCTTTGTTCGAGCTCAATGTGAATTGCTGTACTTGTACATGGACATATTGTAAATGGATGTCTTCAGTTTATTAACCTGTGATAAGATAAGTCCCTTATTTTTCTCTCAGAACAACTCAAGTTGGTGAGCAAGCAAGCATGCATGAAAACCAGCTTGCGGAGGAGTTGGCATGTTCACATGCTCGCCCACTACCTAACGCTGAGAAAAAAAATGAGAGGCTATTCATAGGATGTCTGACTTGTAGGCTTTAAAATCAGAAGTGAGGGAAGGATATGAGTGTTTGTCTTGTAAACTCCAGGGCCAGGTTGTTCGAAGGTGGGTTAACCCTAATCCAGGATGAAAAGTTAACCAAAGTATAAATTTATCTTGTATATAGATATTTTTGACTGGTTAAGATTACTCAAGCTCGAAACTGAAGGACAAGCAATAGAACCTGGAAACTGCACCAAAAAGTTGCAAAACTGAAATCAAAACCCACGCGTTTGGTAGGTTAGCTTAATCGGGCTTTGAACAACCTGGCCCAGAATATTAGAAAATATGTGAGTTTTCTTTGTAGTTATTTTTATCTCTTTGCTAGTGAGACGCAAGAAGTAAGGTTAGGTTGCCTGGTTTTTGGTTTTTGGTTTTTGTTTTTGTTTTTGTTTTTTTTTTTTGGGGGGGGGGGGGGTGCACAAAAGACGCAGAAAGGTTGCAATTTTTTTACATGTATACCTTGACTTGCACCCTGTGTGTTCTTTTGTATCTAAAACAGTCAGAAAGCGTGACTTATTACTGAGTTATGCTCTTATTGTGGCTGTTCTGTTTTAAATATCTAGGGTCTTATAACAATAGATTTATATTTGTAAGTTAAAAAGCTTACTATCTTTAATTTTCATAGATTGAATGGTGTATGATATTTAAGTTACTTGAAAGTTTGCTTAACCACTGCAGTGACCAAGTATTTCAAAGAGTAAGTTCAAGTAACAATACTCAATATTGTTAACTACCAAGTTCTATTCTGAAGGAATATTGTGAATTTGTACATTAATTTTGCCTGATTTCAGAAGGGTTAAGTAAAGTGATACAGCATTTGAGTCATCGACTTTATTGTGGATGGCAATTCTTTGTACAATAAAAAATAATTATGGTTCAGGTATAGCTATTAACCTTTGTGACATTTTCAGTCTCTTGTTTGAAATATGAATTCTCCTTGCTTGTTTCCACACAGTTCTTTTAGTTGTAGTTAGGAGAATTTTCAAGTAAGTCAAGATAGTATCTTGAAGATTATTAATCATCACTTGTGCTAATCGCTGCCCAACAAAGAGTCAAATGGATGCAAGCACACTATGTACACCTCTACTTGCAATTCTCACCAGTAATTTATCACACCAACCCCTACCCGGAGGGGAATTACCTTTTCGCAAATCTTTAGCTAAAACAGTTCGATTACGGCGCCCACAGATGCTAATAGGGACCTTAAGATACGAGGACGGGAAGGCCAGGACGGCAACGGCAGTGGACGCGGGAAACTTTCGCGGGTCCCGTCGTGTCGCCAAAAACAAAATGCTTAAGATGTGCATTTTCGCAAAGGACGGCGACGTCAATAATTGGAACCTCGTACAAGCTATTCACAGAAGCAATGACATCCATTACACTATAAAAGAGATGATAGAAATCTTATCCTATTAGGCTTAAACGATAGTGAACAGCGATGCTGAATTTCTTTTTCTTTATAAGCGAAGCAAACATCTGTCAATATTTTAATAGAGAAACCATAATTTCCGTATGAAAAAATTAAACGAACAATCTGATCGACCTGCTTCAGATGGCTTTTTACCACTAAAGCGTTTGGGAATTCTGTCGCCGAAGAATCCTGACTTTTGTTGAACGTTTCAATTTCCATCTGTAATTGTAACAAGTATTATAAAAATCAAACAAACGTAGCATCAAATTCTGGGTAGTATAAAAACAACAACTAAACATCAGTTTGAAAATGTGTATTTTATTTGCTTGATAGATGCTCCATGGCATTCATTCTTACAACAATTTATCAACTGTACTTACACTGTTGTATTCTCAATGCATAGAGTTTCTATTGAGCTTGCACACTCGTGATAGCGTCTGCACAGTGGCTGCAGAAACACAAACGAACAGACGAGGAATATTTTTACTCACATTTTCGTATCTCAGCGTAGTATTCTACGCTACAATCACGAAAACTGTGAACGCTATAAACATATCTATCAATATAACTGAAAATAAAGGCGATTGGAACAGTTATCGGGGCAAAACAAGTGCAAAATACTCACGTCTTCGATACAACGGCTAGTCGGGCGAAATGGCGTCCTCGACGAGATGAGGACGGTAGAGAGGTTAGCCGAGAGTTCTCGTGCGCATGCCCGGTTGAGTCAATTTACTTCCGGTAGCCGTCCTAGCTCGTCCCGTGCTGGTATCTTAAGGTGCCTAATATTAACAACGGGGATTTATATGAGAAGTCAAATTCTGACCGGAAGGAGCATTGACGTCCTTCGTTTTAGAAAATAGCCCAAAGAAAATACGCCCGCCGATTGGTTAAAAATCTTGTTTCTAGAACTGGACAGAAACACAAGTCTGACGTAATGATGGCGTAATGATGATCGAAGTGAACAAGTTGTTTTTCTTTTTTTCTTCGCGGTATTTTCTAGGAGAAATAGAAAACATATTCTCCGTGTTTCAATCGAGTTATAGAGACGCTCGTGAAAGTTTGGGAGAACTCGAAATGTAAGCATGTAAACCAAATTTAAGGGACAGATTCATCGGTTCCGTTTACTCGGAAAGATGTCAGCTGCCCTTAACCGGAAGAAGAGGGTTTTTGACTGTGTTTCTGAGAACTGACGGCTAAATATAACGGACCAATGACAATGACATGGGTGATTGATTAGATGGCATAAAAACGGGGAGGTTTCTGAGAACTGAGAAAGGAAAACACACTTTCCTGGAATTGCGAATGCCCTTTTAAATGCAATAATTTTTTACACAGAAACACGTATTTCATGTATAATTGCTGCTCTGATAATTACCGAGAAATGTGTCGACAAATCGCCTAGAGGGGTTTAAAGGTAAGTTGCTCAAATACTTTTCTCTTTAGGATCTCCTACTAAGTACTTGCATTACAAAGATAGGATTATTCGATTATTGCGAGACAACTGCAAGGTGCATGAAGTCGAAACACTGCCTAGTGACATACCACATGATTCTATACTGCCTTGATTCTATACAGCTATCGTTTCGCAAAGTGTCACAGACGTAACGATTGGAACAACGAGAAAAAATGTTGACTGAATTTTGAGCGTTGTGTATTAACTCGCCACTAATGATTAGACTCGCTAGTCTTGCCAGTCGACTGAGTTACGACGCGAAACTTACTGTGTTAGACTATCTATTATAAAAGAAACCACTGAGAAGATTTAGTAGCGCAATGATTTAAAAAATGATAGACAGGCCTAGCACGACTCCCACTGTTTCGTGATAAACGGTCTGTGACCTTTAGAGTTTAGCTCTAACAAGTATGTCTTTCAGAGATTTTCCTCTCCTGTAGGAGATGAAAGGAGGGTCTCTGTATATTTCTCTAAGCAGAGGTTGATCTTGGATTAAATGCCATTTGCTCATTAAAATGCTTTTAAGATTGGGCACTGATGGATTATATTGTGTGACAAAAGGCAATAATCTCTTTTGCAATTTTGGTTTCTGTTGTAGTGCCGACTTCCTGTTTTTAAATTCGATTTCTGCGAGGACTTTGTTGACCAGTTTCTCTGGATAGCCTCGAACACGCAAATTTGATCTGAAATTTTTGATCTTTTCTTCAAAACTTGTTTTTGAAGAGTTTGTTCTCAGAAGCCTAAGTGCTTCACCTTTTATAAAACCTTTTTTCACACCTGGAGCGTGACAGGAAGAGAAATGCGTGTATTGAAATTTCTCAGTCGGCTTGAAGTGTGTGCAGATATCAAAGATTGAATCTTTGTTAAATCTCTCGCCTTTGAAGACAGTAGTGTCTAGGAAATTTATTTCCTTCTCTGATATTTCAGCCGTGAATTTAATGGTAGGATGGTGCCTGTTTGCTTCTGAAATAAACTGATCTATTTCCTCTCTGTTTGTGTTCCACAACGAAAACACGTCATCTATGTATCTCTTCCACTCAATGGGTTTTATCTTGCTTTTACCGATAATTTTAGATTCTACTGCGGACATAAAAATGTTCGCGAAAGCAACTGCCATTTTTGTCCCCATTGCGGTACCATGGGTTTGGAGATAGTTCCTTCCGTTGAAATGGAAGGAGTTCTCCTGAGGTATAAGTCTAAGCATGTTGTGGAGTGAATTTGTAGGAATGGGAGTGTTGTTCTTATAGAAGTCTTCGTATGCTATGCATACAGTGTTTATCCCTTCCTCTTGGGGGATATTGGTGTACAGGCTGGTAACATCCATTGAAACTAGAATCGTATTTTGTTGGACTTTTGTCCTTTCTATAAAGTTAATGAAATCTGTGGTATCTTTGAGGTACGATTTTTGCGCTTTGGCAATAGGCTGGAGGATGTGGTCTATAAATGATGATATACGTTCTGTCGGACCTTCACAGCCCGAAATTATTGGTCTTCCAGTAAGAGTCGGTTTGTGAATCTTTGTTAGTGTGTAAAACACTGGTATGCGCGGTGGGTTAGGTGTTTGAGAAAGCCATTCTTTGGTCTTTGCGTCTATGTGACTTCCTAAATGGAGTTCATTAATTAAATCTTTGACCTTTTGTGAGGTCTCCTTCACCATTGGTGTTTCTAGGGGCATGTAGTTCTTTCTATCATCAAGTTGAGTTTGGCCCTCTGTTATCTTATCTTGTTTGTTCATAATGACCGTTGTGGATCCTTTGTCTGCCTTTTTGATAACTATTTCTGTGTTAGATTTCAAATCTTTCAGTGCTATACGTTCTTGGTAAGGCAGGTTATTTCGTGGCTTAGTAATCTCGATCTCAGCGAGTTGTACTTTAATTTCTTCTAAATATGTTTCAAGTGCAACTGATGGTTGAACTGGAGGTTCCCAGTTCGATTTAACGTGGAAGGGGTGCTGTTCACTATCTTTGTTGTTAAAAATGTATCGGAGACGCATTCGTCTCGCGAAATGTTTGAAGTCTAGAAGCAGTTGTTGCCTGACGCGATTCTTATCTGGAATCGGTGTTTGGATAAATTTCAGACCCCTTGATAGTAAATTTGTCTCGTGAGTTGAAATTTTGCAATTTGAGAGGTTTTTTATGTACCTCTGGTTCAACTCAGTGTTTTTTCTTCTAATGTTTAATCTCTTGTTGCTTTTACGTTCTCGGTGTTTATTGTTTACGATTTTGCGCTTTTCTTTCTCCCTCCCTTTTCCTGAACAGTCAGAAAATACACAGGGATAAGATTCACTCTTTTTATTGTCTAAAGCTTTCATCATTTCTTCCACTTTCTTGATTTTGTCTGTCAGTTCGGTGGCTAAAGCTATTACATTCTCAGTGCGAGTTGGCCTTTCTGGACGTGGCCTGTTCTTAACTAGATCAGGATTGTTCGTTTTCTTCTCTCTGGTAGTGTTCGGTCTATGCTCAACTTTACTGAGCTTGATCTTGTTGCTTTCCACGCGTCTGTAGTGGTAACGTGTGAGCGCTCCGATAAGTTTTTGTTCTGCTTCTCTCCGGATATGCTTGATGTCACTTTTGAAGTCATCATCCGGCACTATGTTCACTCTTACGTTGTAGCGCAGATCTTTTGGGCACGTTTTCTTTGTTCTGTGTGCTTCCAGTTTCTCTATGGACGCTTTGGATTTTTCAACTTTCCTCTCCAGAGATGGGGCGCTGTAGCGATTGTTCAGGCGAAATCTTTTCTGAGGGATGTTTTCCTTCCTACCTTCTGTGTGGCGGCGCTTTCGGAGAGGCGACCGTTGGCCACTTTTAAATTCGCCATCTGATGCTAACAGCCATTCCTCGGACGGTTCTTGTCCGTTTTGGTCTGATGTAGATGGGCTTGACAAGAAGCCGTCTTCATTTAGTGTTTGGTTCATGTTCTATCTCAAACAAGACTGCAGTTTCGTTCCTTTAGCGGAACTCTTCAGTTGTTTCTATGTTAAGTGTCTTAGGAATGGCAGTGATAACTGATAACATTCCGTGGCAGATGCACGCTTCTACTGCTTTTATATCTGTTGTTAGGATCGAAAATAAAGGTTCACCATTGGTTGTATGGATTAGCCAATGCAGGGCCTTGGATTTCGATCCGAATGAAGTTGTGTTTCTTGTTAAGGTCATTTTTCTGCTTTAAAGGCGTAAAAAACTTTTTTCTCAAGCTGAGAAAATGTTGAGGGATAGTATAGTCGTCAGTCTAAATGACTTGCTAGTCAATTTCTTTGTTATTTCCCTCTTAAAACTATTGCAGACTGTTGAATGGTACTCTATCACGTAGCAGGACGGAGCACTGTCTAAAAATATCGCAATGATTAAAAATCTACCGCCACTCTCAAACAACAGTTAGAGAAGGGCATCACAAATTTAATGCCGACTATATATGTTCTTCCCAAATCAAACTGATGAAACACGGCCTTTCATGATCTTTCATGCTCTCTTCCGCCAACAGGGTAATTTTAATTTTTCAAGCCTTTTTTCCAGCTGAAAGGGCAACGGGGGCTATTTTCTTAGGCCCAGTTCAGACGCCGAACTTTTCATGAGCCGAACTAAATACATTGAATTAAGTACATGAAAAGTTCGGCGTCTGAATCATTTAAGAACGGCTATTTGAATTTGGAACGGCCCAGCCGTTCTTCCCGCCTAGCTCAGCCGGGAATTTCGGCTTTGGAACGGCTTTGATTCAGACGTCGAACTTTTCATGAGCCGAACCTAATGTATAAATTATTATAACGTATTTTACAAGCAGTTTTTACTTTGCCTGAAAATCGCTGACATTTCGATGTGTTTTGGTTTAAACTAAATAAAGTTCGGCGAATTAAGTTCGACGTCTGAATCAACAGGTGTACTTTTGATAATTTGGGTCGGTCCAAATTCAAATTAAGTTCGGCTCATGAAAAGTTCGGCGTCTGAACTGGGCCTTACATGGATTTTACCAGTGAGATTATAGTAATCACTTGTACACTTGAGGAACTTTGCCTGTGGTATTTCGTTTTGGATATTGAACGGTTGGATGTTATATCATCGAGAACGCTCGCCGGCGCGATCGTTTACATTCCCTTCTAGGTTATAGAAATGAGCTTATTTTGAAATTTAACATGATATGATCTTTACATAAAGGCTTTTGGTATGTTACTGTGCAACTGGTAAAAAGAGTAACTTCTTCCTGTAAACTATCTTTTATCTATGAATTAAGGCTATGTTTTTCCCTTGTGAACCCAAGACTGGGTAAAGCCGAAAAGCAACCCAGACCGTACCTGTATTCTTTGTCTACCAATTTAAGCAAATCTTGCCACACTTTCTAGCCTTGTGTTTCGGTCGCTCGTCTTGTTTTTGAAGAACCCGTCAAGTTAGCCTCACTTCACTGAATATCTAGTGACCTGTAGAGCTCAGTGTGTCATGCCTCCTTCTAAAAAGAACTGTTTTCACGGCTAATCTATATTATATTTGGCAGACAAAACAAGATTTAGCATTCTGCGTTTAATCCAGTGTTGTGGGCTGCTCTGGCTGTGAATGTAGCTGAATGTTTTACACTGTTAAGTCATTGCAAGTACAAGAAGAAATCTTACAATGAATCGACGATTTTGGTATTTAGGAAATATAGCGAAAGATTTCATGTGTAATTTATGCTTGTTGATAATTACCCTGGGAGGACTCCTATACTATGAAAAGGACAGGGACGCTCGTCATCTCGCTCAGAGGTATAAATCAAGGATTCTGGTCTCACTAAGAGCCTGATTACATGGCGAATTTCTGCCCGGGCTGAAATTTCAGCAGGCTAGGGGGGCTGAAATTATGTTGCGATTACATAACGAATTTCAGCCCGGGCTGAAATATTAGCCTCCGCGCCAAATATGAAATTGTGTGCGAAAAGTCTCCAGAGAATCAAAATGGCGCCGAGAACATGAATCGTGAAAATAGGCGCATTACTTCTCTCGTGGTTTGACCTTTTATTGGCGCTCAATTTTTAACTTTTTGGGATAGTAACACCCTACAATGATGATGGAACTGAAACGAAACCTGTCTCTCAGCCAGAAAGACGTACTTTTATAGAAAGAAAATATGTCCTCAAGCTTGCCGAGTTCATGCCTTCCCTGACAGTCACGTGCTGTTTAACCTTGTCTCGATGTTCTTATATTCCATCTAAGCTTTGAAATTAGAGAGATTCTCTATTTTATCGCCCTTATTCCATTGAGATCGCTTCTACTTCTTAGCGGCAGCCATCTTATTTCCTGCTTTTCAGCCCGGGCTGAAATTCCGTTTCGATTACATGGGATTTTTTCAGACTTTTCAGTCTGTTTGCCCGGGCTGGATTGCGGTCCGGGCTGAATCCCTCTTCATGTAATCGCCAATTTGATTTCATGAGAATTTGTTTCAGAAGCCGGCTGAAATTCGCCATGTAATCAGGCCCTAAGGGTGTTCATGAAGAAACGCCCCTTTTCAGCTGTCAAAGTATCTTTTAATGTGCACTACCCGAAGAAATACAGTGGAACCTCGTTAATACGACCACATTCGGGCCATGGAAAATTGGTCGCATTAATGGGGTTGTCGTGTTAAAGGGGTTCTTTAAATAAGAAATGAGTGACTGAGCTTTTTGGGGGTCAGAATAAAGTGGCCGTAATAACGAGGTGGTCGTATTAACGGGGTGGTCGTAAGGCGGGGTTCCACCGTAATAATGAAAAACTCCCTGTTCCCATCGTTAGGCTCGATTTTCGCTGGTCTCTCGAGTCCGGTGTACTAGCGCGGGCTCCTTTCCTGAACAGCGGCTGGTAATCATTTTAAAGCACGAAAATCTGCATTCACATGTTCAGTTAACCACAGTCAGTAAACTAAACATAAGGCGAAACCTGAAGGACTTCAGTTCCCTCCTAAACCATCAGCCTTTGACCCAGTTGTAAGAGACATAACAGTTACTTAATATGGATTTTTCCAGGTTTTAATAATCATACACATGACTACTGAAAGTAAAAATTTCGTCTGAATATGACCAAATTTCGTTCGCCGAGTTTTCAGCTTTTTTTTTTTTTTGAAATAGGTTTCAAACGAAGTGAGGGGGCAAATATAGGTCTTGGCAAATCACTGGACTTTTGAGCTTGCCAAACATTTCGTCCATTGCTTGCTTTTTCAGTTCCTTTACCTGAATTTATTGTATGGCTAGCTCCGCGAGCGGGCAAGATGAATCAAATCCTGCGCTGTGATTGGCTACCCGAGCGGGCAAGATGGAGCTATCTTGCCCGCTCGGGACTACCTGCCGTGTCCCGCAAGAAATATTTCCCCGAAAGCCATATAATAAATCCTTTATTGACCAAGCTTGTTCGGTCAAGATGGCTGGATATTGGCCTCCTTCTTTTTATTGCGAGTTTATGGACCGAGACGGAGTCGAGGTCCATAAACTCGCAAAAAAAGAGCTTGGCCAGTATCCAGCCATCTTGACCTCACACTTGGTCAATAACCCATATATATTAGGAAATTGCGGAAAATGGAAACATAAGTTTGGCAGAATTAGCGTTTTGGATTAACATAAACAAACGGCGCTCACAAAATGAGATGTTTATGATTTAATATGATCAAATTTTCATAAAATTAATCCTAAGTTCTTCTCTTTTCTATCTTAAATTTTGTTCTTTTTAGCAGAAAACTTCCCTTCAAAATGACAAAACTGTGTTGAATTTTGTCTCAATGCTTTAGTTCCGTCATTTGAATATCCCAATTAGCACAGATGTGTACGATAAATTGTTCATTTACATTGGTCCTGAAAAGCCCCAATGGGGAGTGGCCAATTACGTATACATTTCTTTTACATACATAAATAAGGTATTTTTTACCATCAAACTTATTTTGTGGTCCTTCTTTACAGGTTAGCAACCTGTCCCACCACACCCCACTTTTGCTCAGTTATTCTGAATGGCTACACAACCATGTCACCCTAATGTTTTTGATATTTTTCACAGATGTCACGTGACTCCCGAAAGTTAGGGAAGGACTCAGCTTGGGGTCGGAAACGCAAGTCCGAGGATGTGCCTAGGTTCGATGACGTAAAACGGAGAAGAACGGGAAATGGAGAAGGAACAGACAAAACGACTCGGCCCATTGGGTTTAAAGAACTGGAAAACATCTGTAGAGAAGCTGTTCCAGAGACGGGAATTCTAGGACTGGTTCAGAAAGCCGAAAGATTTGAAGCCCTCTTAACTTCAGAAGAAATCAGACCAGATTTGTTGAAGTTGGTAATTTCTGCTTTTCGTCTTTTGTGCTCGGCGAACAGCTTAACGACCGGAAACGCGGAGAAGTTACTACGCTCTCCGGCAGCGGAGAATTTCATAACAGGGCCCGTTCTTTCCACGTTTGTCAAAAAGATGCCTTTTTCAGAATACTGGAAAGACGAAAGCGATCGTGTCACTGTGCTAAACGATCTGGCTGAAATTTCTCTTGCGTTGATTCAACGGCTCGGTGAGAAAATATTGTACGGGCTGCCGCTTCCCGAACTAAGTAACTCGTTGGATGAGCTAAAAGAGGAGAATCTCATCAAGGACGCCTGCGAACTTGAGAAGAAGCTTCAGCAAGTCAAGGAGTTGAAACATGAAGTGATTCGGCGGGCAAAGTCTGCGTATGATCAACAATCAGGGGCGGAGCCTCCGCAGAACTTCAGAGAGCTCAGCGTCATTCCGCAAGCAGCAGACCTTTGTTTCAAGCCTTTTCTGCGCGAAAACATCGTAGACAGAAAGTTTAAGGACCTGGATCATTATCTTGACGTGCAGTTTCGCCTTCTAAAAGAAGACTTCGTAATGCACCTACGCGATGGCATCAAACAGCTAACAAGAGAAAACAACTCCTTGGAAACGAGTCCTACCAAGAAAGTTAAACGCGCGGATGATGTCTCTGTGTACAGTGACGTCACAGTCCTGCATCCCGTATGCAACAGGAAAGGCCAGGTTTACAGAATCAGGTTCAACCCGTCTCATCCAAGGGTAAAACGAGTAAACTGGGAAAGGTCCAAACGACTCAAGTTCGGTTCGTTGGTTTGCCTTTCTTCAGATGACTTCAACACACTACTTGTCTTCGCAACGGTGGAAAATCGACGTGCCGAGGGGCTAAGTGTTGGTGAATTGGATGTGCGTTTTGAAAACGTCACGAAAGAGGAAATAAATATTTTTGTCACATGGAAAGAAAGGTTTGTCATGATAGAGTCGCCTGCTTATTTTGAAGCGTACAGACACGTGTTGGGGGCGTTGAAGGAAATAAAACCTGAAGAATTCCCTTTCCAGAAGCATATTGTGGAATGCTGTCGGGAAGTTGGACCTCCAGCGTATCAAGTACAAAGACAAAGAGAAGACAAAGAAGTTCTGTTTAATTTCACAGGCGTTCTTACAAAGAAAGAGCCTTCAATGTCTTCTCAAAGACGTCATTCCGATACCGTGAATTCGAAGAAGTCCATGAAGATGAGCCCAACGTCCAGCTCACAGCAAGAACAGCTGTCAGCCGTTAACGAATCGTCGAACAGCCTGGATGTTGCTATGGACGTCGAAGTGCCTCAAGAGATCTTTAATTGGCCAGACAGAAAAAGCCTCGGTTTCAATGAGTCTCAGATGCGCGCGTTTAAACTGGCGCTGACCAAAGAGTTCGCTGTGATCCAAGGACCGCCGGGAACAGGGAAAACGTACGTTGGTTTGAAGATAGCTCAAGCTCTCTTGCAGAACACCTCTTTTTGGCAAAACCGCGGTGAAAGATCTCCAATCTTGATGGTGTCTTACACGAATCACGCTTTGGATCAGTTCCTGGAAGGTCTTCTTCCAATGCACGGTGAGTTTACTCAGCGCTTTATATATGTTATATTTTTCACGTAAGAGATTACAGGTGATCTAGAAAGACACACATGCATAGATTGACAGATAGATAAATAAAGGTGACTCATCACTGTTCAGATAACTGTACAAGATATTCGGTGTACCGCGAACGAAACTATTTCTAAGTATTTCTAGAGGTTCTGACTTTGTCGTTAAACCTCAAAAAGATGCGCATTGAGCAGCAGGCTACATGCAAATAAACAACGGGAAATATGGAAAGAGAGGAAACAAACAAAACTAATGATTTTGGTGGCTCGGTTTTGACCAAAAAAGTGATATGTGAGCATAAGCTGGGGATTGGAAGCATAAAGTAAGGAAATAATAACTTGACGGTCGTTTATTAATTGACAGGTATAGTTCGCGTTGGCGGCCGCAGCAAAAGTGAAAAATTGAAGAGCCATTCTCTGGTGTCAATTCGTCGCCAACCATGCCAGCCTGATATGACGATCCGCAAGGCAAGAAACGCAGCTAAGAGAGATATTCGTTATGAGAAAGAATCATATCGGCGTTCTTCACTCTTGTTAGAAGCCTCAAGATCAAGCATTTTGTCGATGGATGTCTTTTCCCAACACAGGTATATTCGACGCCGGCATTATGCTCAATTTACAAGAAACCCTTGGAATGGATCGGTTGATGAAGAGCTTCTAAAGTGGCTCTACGTACAAAAGAAGGAAAGCTCGCAAAGTTCCCACTCGAAAGATGTGAAAAAGCATCATGAAAGAGATGACTTCCAAATGGAGTTTGAGGCGCGAGGATTCAGTTTTGACAACAGAGGGGTTTTGGACAAAGATGACAACGCCGTGCGTATGGGACTAGCTGTGCTCTCGTGGAAAGATGCTACGAACTCCGGAAAGGTGAGACAAAATTTGATTAGCGAACAAGCGATGTCTGATAACGAAGAAAGAGGAGTTCGTGATATCTACCGTTTGCCGAGTGAGGACCGTTGGAGGTTATACAGATTATGGCGGCAGAGATTGGTCAACGACCAAAGGCAGCAGTTGCAAATTTGCCAGGTGGAGTTTGAAGAGGCTTTAGCCCGTGATAAGGAAGTAACCACGATGGAAGAGTACAGGGTTCTTCAAAAGGCACGTGTCATTGGCATGACAACCACGTGCGCCGGCAGATACCGCACAATTCTCCAAAAGATTTGCCCCAAAATCATTCTAGTTGAAGAGGCTGCTGAGGTACTGGAGGCTCACATTATTACGTCATTGACGAAAGGCTGTCAGCACTTAATATTGATTGGTGATCACCTGCAACTAAGGCCTACTCCTGCTGTCTATGAATTAGCTACGAAGTACAAACTGGATGTGTCGCTGTTCGAGAGAATGGTGAATGTTGGAATTCAGTGTGAGAGGCTATCCGTTCAACATCGCATGAGGCCTGAGATTGCTGCCTTGATGAAGCACATCTACGACGATCTGGAAAATCATGAGTCAGTGGAGAAATACGAAGACATCAAAGGAATGAAGAAGAACATGTTCTTCATCAGCCACAGCCATTTGGAAGAATCCTGTGATGAGACGCACAGCCATGTAAACGAGCACGAGGCTCAGTTTCTAGTTGCGCTGTGTCGCTACTTACTACAACAAGGATACTCGTCCAATCAAATCACTCTCCTGACGACCTACACTGGACAGATGTTTGCCATTAGAAACTGTCTCCAAGCGACTAAAAGTGAAGAACTGGAACACGTACGCCTTACGACCGTGGACAACTTTCAAGGCGAAGAAAGTGACATCATTCTTCTTTCACTCGTGCGCAGCAACAAAGACGAAAAAGTGGGCTTCATCAAGGTTGAAAACCGCGCATGTGTGGCGCTTTCGCGTGCCAAGAAAGGCTTCTACTGCATTGGAAACTTTGATCTTCTCTCAGAGCACAGCGACATCTGGAGTAAGATTGTAGCCGATTTGAAAGCAAGTGGTAACATCGGAAACGCCTTGCCCTTTTCCTGTCAAATCCACCAAGACGAAATGACTGCGGAAACAGCAGAAGATTTCAGAGAAAAAGCTCCTGATGGGGGATGCCAGCAGCCATGTGGTGTGCGTCTGAAATGCGGCCATGCGTGCAGACAGTTATGTCATCCACGTGACACCAAGCACAAGAACTACCCGTGTGGAGAGCCTTGCGGAAGAACCATTAAAGGCTGTGATCATTTGTGTTCGAACCCTTGTAGCGAGCCTTGTATAACTCGATGCTTGGAAATGGTCGATAAGGTTTTGCCAGGGTGTGGTCACATTTTAAAGATGAAGTGCAGCGCTGACCTTAAGGATGCTGAGTGCAAAGAAAGGTGCGATAAAATCCTGTCCTGTGGCCATCGCTGCCAAAAGTACTGTACAAAACCGTGCGCGACTGAATGCAAGGAGCTCGTAAAGAAAACGGATTGGCCGTGTGGACATGAAGTCACCATTGCTTGCGCGGCCACTTCAAAAGATTGTCCAGTTCCTTGCGATGGCACTTTAGATTGCGGTCACCAGTGCTCTGGGCATTGTGGTGAGTGTCGAATGGGTCGAATTCACAAGGGCTGCACAGAGAAATGTAAACGTGTGCTGTTTTGTTCTCATGGCTGTAGAGAACGGTGCAGCATGCCATGCCCGCCATGTTCCGAGGCGTGTGAAAATCGTTGCACCCACAGCAAGTGTGATCAAACTTGTGGAGAGCCATGCACTCCTTGTCGTTATCCATGTCCGTGGGAATGTGTGCATCACAAGTGCTACAAGCAGTGCCACGAGATTTGTGACAGGCCCAGATGTGACGAGCCCTGCGTCAAAATCATGGACTGCTATCACGTTTGCCGTGGGTTGATGTGCGAAGCGAAGTGCATTTGTGCTATCTGGACAAAACAATACAATGGTGATCCTATTACCGAGATCTTCCTTGGTGGAGAGGAAGACGAAGACGCCCGCTTCATCTGGCTGCCAGACTGCAAGCATATCTTCGCTGTGTCTGATCTTGACAGGTACTTGTGACCTCATTTTTTTTAAAATGATACCAAACAAAACAGCAAGAGTTGACGGAGTTTCAAACACTTACGCTTACGAAACGTGAGGATTGCCATAGGGTTTTGAGCAGGTTCCCTCAATACGAAGTCATTTCGTTAAGTAACGTTTGTAACTGCCAATGGAAATCTGCAAAGAGTTTCACTTGGAAAGTAAGTCTACATTTTAATTCATGTAAAGACACTATAAATAAACGTTTAAAGGTCTTTAAGCTGCCTAACCACTGAAGACGGTACGATAACAGCGAAGAGATCATCGTCAAAATATAGTTTGATGAACTTTACACCAGTTTGCTTGAATTAACCATCAGTGGCTCTACAAGCGTGTTTATACCTGTCAGCCGTGCTTGAAAGTCACGGAGAAATATTATCGGAATAAACTAAACTAAAGAGCTAGCGCAGTGAATCACAACGATAAATATCCCAAGCGTTCTTTCTGCGCAATGCTACACACGTGCATGCAACGTTCAGCGTGCAACAAAATTGCGACGTGTATCCACTTAAGATTGAGAAAGATGGGACGGATTTGGAAAAACAAACTTGGAAATTATTAGCTTATCTTTTAAGATGTGCTATTCATATCTGAGCTTTTTTAAAGGGCTCCATTGAGAGAATACAAAGCGTTTACAAATTACCATTTTGTTTTAATTACGCGCCTCAAAACATACTTAATTGTGATCTCTTAGTCTTTCATTTTCATGATTACAAATACCTTATTCACGAATCCAACAGGTCCCATCACAATACAAGATGAATAGTTCTTGTTAATGAGGCTCTGTTCTTCTAATTAATTATCGACTGTTGGCATGATAGGAAGGACTAGAACACTTCAAGACTGATAGATAAACTTATCTTAATTGAACAGGTCATCAAGTTGAAATTGAACTGTACTTCCTTGAAAGGCGTTTCATATCTAGCAGTGTGACACAAAGAGAGTTACAAGACATCAACACAGAATTCACCAGACTCAATCTCCAACTCGAGATTTGTTTGCTGAATCACGACATCAAGAGCTTGGCACTAGAGGTAGACGAACCTTCCTCCAAGGTGATGACTGCAGTACAGGAGGGCCTGTTCAGCGGCAAGCGCATAGTAGACGAGGAACTGGAGAAGCTGATGAACAATATAGCAACAATTAGGTGCGTTTTAACAGTTGGGTAGAAATGCTCCTAACGCTTTTCAGTTTGGCGAGGCCGTATATTTTATGGCAATAAATTAATAACGTATTTTTCTCTGAAATCCAGGAAAGCTTACCCCAGCCTTAATCCGTTGACGCCAGAAGAAAAGAAGAAGATCGTATCAGCGATTGGTCTATCCAAAGGTCACTGGTTCAAGTGTCCCAAGGGACATATCTATTGCATAGGTGAATGCGGCGGTGCCATGGAAAGAAGCACGTGTCCAGAATGCGGAGCTGTGATTGGTGGAGCAAATCATGGGCTGGAAGAAGGAAATGAGCTGGCTCCTGAGATGGACGGTGCAAACCATGCAGCTTGGTCTGAACAGGCAAACTTACAAAATTATGAAAATTTACACGAAATCGTTTAAGTTGCTCTCGATTGGAGGAACAAATTTAAATATTCTCCCTTCATGAGTCTTTTTTGCATTTTAATACAATTCTTAATGATATTGCCTAGAACTAGTTCAACATAATAACAATTAGATTATGAGCTCGAGATTTCTATGAGGTGATAGTTGAATCGGCCTTCGGCGTCATCAACTATCACCTCATAGAAATCGAGAGCGAATAATCTAATTGTTTTAGTAGAATTCTTACTAAAATTTGCTGTAAATAACGGTTTCTAATTATTTCTTGACATATTATTAAACTTTGCGCCTGAAAGAGGTCGCTCGGATTGAATTGTCATTTAAAATGAAGTTGTGTGCGCGCGCGCATTAGTTCAATAATTTCAACTTTTTTACGTCAAGAAACCGTAAAATGTCCTTCATTTCGGCTTCTCAGGAATTTAATTATCCATTTGCATCAAAATGTTCCTCTAAAACTTTGGATAAACGAAAAAAACGTCGCCATTTCCTAGACGACCTGCAGCCACTGTACACTAATGGCTGATAGTGTTCAATGGTTCAGCCAACCAGATTACAGCATTCGCATTAGTATACTAGTAGAATTTTACTAATAATCAAGAGTATTTTTATTTTATCACCCTTGGGGCCAATAATGATATTATTGCACTTTTTTTCTTAGATATGTAATAATTAAAAAATAAAAAGAAAGAAGACGATCATAAAGAAATTAGACATGATATTAAAGGCGAACTGATGTGCTCTATATGAGGGTGTCAATGGCGGATCTCTTTGACGGTTGACGGTTAAAGATAGGCAGTTTTGACGGTTGCCGGCTAAATTTTAGGTCATTTGACGGTTGACATTTAACCCCATTGACACCTTCTAGTTTTGAAAACGAGTTTATCCAATTAGTGTTTTAAGAAACTTATATGGTTACTGCATGGTAAGGAGTATTTGTATGCTGATAACAAGGCTTAATTAAGGCTTAAAGACCTCTAGAAGTTATTCATAACACAACAGGAAATACGGCAACGAAATGAAGGGTGTATAAGCATGATGCACTCGGTGGGCTGTTGATCGCTAAGTCACTACTCATCATTACTTAATCCAGGGGCGGGTCTAGGGGGAGGGTGCAGGGGGTACGCGCCCCTCCCTGGGAGGAAGCCTTCTTCTTCGTATTCACTTTTAAAATTTGTTTACCTCACCAGTCAGTTATGACATTCCTTAGTGGTGCACCCCTCCTAAGAAAACTCCTGGATCCGCCCCTATAATCTTTTAGGCGTTTTGGCCTTTTTGGCTCTTTCTGTCCCTTACTCAATTTCTAGCTGGAAATTTTACTTGTATAATTGAAGAGATTCTTTATCTAGTTTCTGTGTTATTAATTACAGTGGAACCCCGCCTTACGGCCACCTCATTAATACGCCCACTTTATTCTGGTTCGAACAAAAGCTCAGTCAGTCAACCCCTTTAATACGGCCACCCCGTTAATACAACCAAATTTTTGTGACCCGTTGGTGATCAGATTAACGGGATTCCACTGTTGTTACTACGTTGTATCAGCCTTACAGTAGTCTTTGACTTCTCATCGTGTTATGTTTTTTGTCCACGTTTTAATAGTCCTTAAATTTTACCGAATCCTGTTTGATTGTGTCACATAGTTAGATCAATATAGATACTATTACCGTATACAAATCGCTTTACATCATCTAATAAAGCAATTATGATCAGAAATACTTGTCATTTGCTTATGGAAATACGGTATTTCAGAGTTATCCACCATTCACGAGAATGCATTTCAATGTCTTTTAATACTGAAGAATATTAATACGACCCTTTTAAGACGAATGCAGAAGGAACCTGTTAACACAGCGGACACCTTAACGTGTTAAGCGGACACTAGCACGAGGGTGGTAAAGGGTATTTTCGCGACCCGTGATCGGCCCTTTTTATTTCCTATGAAATGTGAAATAGCCATTTTTTTCCCTCGTGAATCGTGATTTCCATAGTCGCCGTGAACCGTGATTTTCCAAAACGTTCTCTTGTATTTTCCGTGAAGCGTGAAATGCCAATGTTGTATTTTTCGTGAATTGTGAAAGGGCTGCTGTACTTTCCGTGAAACGTGATCTATACTCCCCCTTTACCACCCTCTAGCAAGGTCCGGCTAATACAGGTTTAACTGTAGATTTGCCGTTCGCTCTAATGTTGGCATTCTGGTGTAGACAGGGTTTCTGTCTGCTGTCCCCGTGGTGGGGGACATAAGTATGTGCGATCCCAAAGGGTATGGTTTTTGAGCAGCTTTGCTAGTCAATTTTTGATTTCCCTCGCACACTGTACTTTGCTGAAATCCCGACCCTCTCCCCCATGTACAAAATGTTTTGACACGCGCTTGCCTCGGATACGCGTGTCGAGTCAACATGGGGGACTTTCAAGTGTCTTCAAAATGGAAACCCGAAAGTCGCATATTAAATAACGCTTTAGCGGTTACTACTGGCTGAAGCAAACGACACAAATAGCACAGATTGCTGATACAGACAATGATGCATATATGGATAAGGACTTGGTAGTTATCGTTTGTCTTCAAATTCGGATGTGAGCACCGTCGCGAACGCCGCTGAAAATATGCAGGGAAAGAATCAGTTTTCAAGATTCAGGATATTACATACCGAAGAAGGTAAACATTTTTATGTTATTTATACCCTGCTGATGCTTCGAAATGCTGACGTTTCGAACTGAAGTAATATTAGGATGTACAGTGGCGAAACATGTAAAGTGACAATAATTTTGGTCACGCACTTTACTGCTGGTGTGATTTTGTGTCTTTTGTAGACGATTTTGAATAATGTTTTGACGAATGCTAAATCATATGCCCAAAGTAAATTTTAAATGACTTAAAAGACCTTGACAATTCTTTTCACCGACCGACTAACTCAACGTTGGAGAACGCTCTGGTTTTGTTTACCGACCTCTTTACCCGCCAAATAATTAGGCCAGTATTCTTGAAATTGTGCTTTGTTGGACAAGGAACAGTTCTGCAATACAACTTTTCTGCGCTCAACAGTTGCGACATGTGAATCGAATGAAAATGGTCGATTTTCAGTCGCTAAACTGAGTCTGAAGGTTACTGAATCGAAAGTGTCGTTTTTCTGCGAAGGGCAAAAATCTTCCAAGGGAAAAACTACAACCTGTTTGCATTCATGTGCAAAACACGAGCGAAGTTGAGTTCTCCAATCTTGCCAAAATTTGATTTTGTTCGATTTCCGTGCACTTTTGCTCTAAATAAGCTGTGAGACTAAATGGTCATAGGAGCTAAAACGATATTCACATGGAACTCGCAGCGAGCTCAGAGGGAACACAAATAGGGAAATTACAGGCAACCCACGGTGATCGCCGGGGTGCACCCGCAGCATATGAACGGGGCAGCCACGTAATGCTTACACTATGGCAACAATGCATTTGAGGATGCACAGGAGAAAGGGAGCAAATTGTGCTTGAAATGTTAGATGGACAAACCTGCGGTGAAATGGTCACGTAAACGCATGGGAAACCCACAGTGGAAATACAGGGAAAACACGAAGTACCCTGCGGGAACTCACAGGGGAAGAAGGGGCAAAATAGAGGGTACCCCGGCTGTGGAACCATAGTGGAAGTACAGGGACCTGTGGGAATCCACAGCGGAAGCACGCGGGGGAAATAGGAGGTACCCTGTGGGAACCCACAATGGAAGAATGGGGAATATAGGGGATACCCTGTGGGAAAGAATAAAGGGTAACCAGCGAGAACACACACTGAAAATCATCAAATTTAAGAGAGAAAACATAACCCAGTAGTTTATACGGTAATACTTGTTTATTTACCCCGTAATTTAATTCCTTACTCCTACACCAATCAATTTATTAGAAATGGTAATGCAGCAAAGTGGAGACCTAGTAACTCATTAATGTACTACATTATACACAACACGAAGTCGTTAATGCGGTCCTGTTTAAAGCAATTTTTACTCAGAAAAGTAACTGGTAACGCTAGACGATGGCCTCAGAAGAAACTCACGCCACTTTTGCATCCAATCAGAAGTAAAACCAAAACCAATCTTGACTCTCTCACACACGTTTTCCCGCGCTTCTCGTCAGCTACATGTATTTGCTTCGAGTTTTCTTTGGTTCATTGGATTGTCTGCGTCCTACCCTGGGGTTTGATTTTACGACACTCAATTAAAAAACCTACAGTAACAAAACTCAAGAATAGAGAAATTCAGTACGAACTCTAAAGTTAAAAGCCCAACCAACGAGTTTCGTTTCACAATGTGATCCCGGAAACAATCTAGTATTTTACGCTAGGACACAAATGATGGCAGTGTAAGAGGGAATAATCAGCTACCCTAATTAACTTCATTCACTGAGTTATCGATTAACTGGAGATGCTACTCAATACACTGCATACATCTAAGATGCTTGGGACAATCTCTTTTCGTTTTTCTAGGATCGATCACAACTGGTATAGAGTCCATAATTTAAATCACAGCTTTTTATGGACCGAACCACTCTTTAAATCTCAGTTTACTTGCTAAAAAAATTCTTACCGTATTAGAATATATATTACTTTACATAAACGCATTATCGCTTTATCTGAATATATTAATATGATGAATAGATGATGTTATTTATTACTATTTCTATACATACAAATACTGTCTGTATTTATCCAAGGTTTCCATTGCCTGACCAGCTGAAAAAAATTGACAATTCGAACTTACATTAAAGACGCAGTTTAAGACTTCAGAATCCTGGGCTCATTCAAACTTGACACGTCATAACAAAAAAATCCAAAACTTTTGAAACGGCGGCAAATGGTACGGAAATTTCCTTGTAAAGTTCCTGTCAAGAATTGTTTTAAAATTTCTGAAATGTGAACCATTCAACCGAAAATTCAGGAAATTCCAGGATGACAATAAAATGGAACAGTAATTCCCGGGACGGAATTTTCCAAAAAAATTGGGTATAGTTCCCGAGGTTGTTCTCTTTTCCAGAAATTGGGGGAAATGGTGTTCCATTCGTCACTATAAATCTGCGAGTGTTTCATAATGGAAAAGGACATGCCGTCCGCTTGCTGGCACACTGACGGCATATCTTGAAAAACCTGGCTTTTCCAAGTTTGTCGGTTTTAACCTGTGTTGATTTGCTTGTTTTCTCTCGATTAATTACTGTTTTTACCTTAGACTGTTATAGGTTTTCTCTATTAAAAGTAATTTTGTACATCACAAAATGGTTGAAAATTTCGTGCCATTGCATAGCTCCCTTAATTAATCAATTGTTACAATTAACGCCAACACTGTTTATCGTAATTCTGTTGGCCATGACCAAACCTCGTTCTGGTGTTGTTCATCTCAAACGCCGGCATATTTCCTTCAGTCAATCGGTGTTCTGTTCCACCAATCACAACCCTGCATTCAGGACACGTGCTTCGCTGCATGGCTTGTCCACATCCGCCAATCGTGTAGACATGTCCCTGGGGGCATTTGTACCAACGACCTTGAGACAGGTTCATCGCAGACACGATCTCTTTCTTTTCTTCGGGCGTTATTGGCGAGAGGAAGCGGTAGGCTTGCCTGCAAAGAAAAACAGGAATAATTGTCATGTCAAGGTGTCTTGAAAGATCTGCAACTGAGGTAGTTTGCTTTTGCAAACATGCGATAAGCATATCTTTTAGCAGACAGGGCGTGACGGCCAGGCGTGAGAGATTCCGGAAGATTGATTCCATATTTAAGATTTGACTGGATGTCTTTTATCCAGTATTAGATCATAAGAAATCATGAGATTCAAGCTGTAGAAAATTTACTCTGATGATGTGCATATTAAGGGTGAGGTCTGGTTTTTAATTTACAGTGCATGAAATTCAAATGAAAGATAGTTTGTCATGGACTGAGTTGCAACCTTTATTCCAACCTTTATTCCAATCAACTGAAACCTGAAATGAATGGCTTACAATACGTGTACATGCAGTACAGAAACTAATCATTATTGTAAGTAATCTATTAAAAGTATGTTAATTAATGTTAATTTCTATGCTTTTAACAGGAAAATAGCGCCCAAGAAGGACATCAGCAACAAGAAAAGGAAAGCGACAGAAATAATTAATTGAAATGTACATACTGTCAAAATGCTGCAATAGTTTCCAGTGGAATGGTCTAACTGGAGAGCAAATGTTTTTTGCAATGGATCAGAAACTTCCAATGTTACTAATAATACAATTGCTTTTTTATTTACTGTATAATGTGGTATGGATTAAACAAGACTTAAAAAAAGACAAAAAAATTACTGTTACTCTGAATAATTTTTCCTTACATCAACTTAATGCACCGAGCAATAACTGCTGCATATATCGTAATTATACATGTAGCGCAATTTAAGGTGGCTCTGACTGAAGCCTTATTTGTTGCCTTTGTTAAATTAGAAAAAATGTCAACTTACATTGTGGCCCGTAACCAAATTAATTCCAAGTTTAGAATTTTTATTCTTAGAAATAAATTGAATGTTGCAATGTGTGCTGTTGGTCATCGTCACAACAGTTGTCATCAAGTTTTGCTTTAGAAAATATTTCAGAGCCACCTTAAATTTTCCTGTGTGGAATGTTTGTTATTTGGCAAGACGTTATGTTCCGGTATATATGTATACTGTATGTATTTCAAATGTGAATATTACTAATATGTTGGCTTTCTGTATATTTTTACTTGTTGCACTTAGGCTAAAATTTTGTGAATTTACCAATTTACAAACCCACACAGACCTACCAGTAATGCCAAATGCCTGCCTTTGAATTTTGCATCGCAATTAAATTATTTTTCATAAGAGGCTTCATTGACTTTGTTCAAAGGAGAGAAAACTGATTGTCAACAATAATAATAAAAGGAGAGAATGTTGCAGTTAAACCTCCTGTTTAGAGGTGCTTTCCATTTGATCAAAAATCCTGGTTTGCATTTCTGGAAATTCCCAATGGTAAATGGGAAAGGATTTTCCAAAATTTCCAGAAAAGAGGACAACCTTGCGAGGTATACAGAAATTTTTGGAAATTTCTAATTTCTGTTTCCCTCCCGGCATTTCCATAGTTTTCGGTTGAATGTTTTGGGTTTTTTGGAAATTCAACAATTTCAAATTTTCTGGCAATTTCTGCACCATTTGTCCATTTTGAAATTTTTGGAATTATTGGTTGAATGGAGAGCACCCTATGACACCACGTGTACCTGCTAGAAAACAAAACATTGCTTATGATCCATAAGTTAGTAATTCCTGTTTAACTAAAGACTTAACTAAATGAGCATCCTACAATTACATTAGAGTTCTACATGTACTATAGAGCAGTTTCACTCGTGACCACCAGCCATGGGCATTCACTGGAGCAAAAGAAAACATTTTATAAGAAAATAATTCAACTCCCATGGGATTGGTTTGAGGTACCAACATGACCACCGTTTCATTGTGTTTAGATGCCAAAATGGCTGTCATGTTGTCATGAAAACACTCTATAGAGGCCATTGTATCGCTGAATCCATTAATTAGATTGCCTGTGAAATAAGTATGTAAGCAAATAATGAGAATACTTCCCAAATTAAACAACAATACAAAAAATAATTCAATATTTCCCTTGGGTTTAACGAAAAACGTATCACAAAACCCAGGAGTGAAAGAGATTTTCTGCTTTGTGCGAGCTCAATGTGAATTGCTGCACTTGTACATGGGCATTATATTGTAAATCCCTCATTTTTCTCTCAGAACGACTCAAGTTGGTGAGCATGCAAGCATGAATGAAAACCAGCTTGTGGAGGAGTTACATGTTTACATGCTCACCCACTACCTAACCCTGAGAAAAAAATGAGAGACTATTCATAGGATGTCTAAATTGTAGGATTTAAAATCAGAAGTGAGGGAAGGATATGAGTGTTTGTCTTGTAAACTCCAGGGCCAGGTTGTTCGAAGGTGGGTTAACCCTAATCCAGGATGAAAAGTTAACCAAAGTATAAATTTATCTTGTATATAGATGTTTTTGACTGGTTAAGATTACTCAAGCTCGAAACTGAAGGACAAGCAATAGAACCTGGAAACTGCACCAAAAAGTTGCAAAACTGAAATCAACCCACGCTTTTCTTAGGTTAGCTTAATCGGGCTTTGAACAACCTGGCCCAGAATATTAGAAAATATGTGAGTTTTCTTTGTAGTTATTTTTATCTCTTTGCTAGTGAGACGCAAGAAGTAAGGTTAGGTTGCCTGGTTTTTGGTTTTTGTTTTTGTTTTTGTTTTTTTTTTTGGGGGGGGGGGGTGCACAAAAGACGCAGAAAGGTTGCAATTTTTTTACATGTATACCTTGACTTGCACCCTGTGTGTTCTTTTGTATCTAAAACAGTCAGAAAGCGTGACTTATTACTGAGTTATGCTCTTATTGTGGCTGTTCTGTTTTAAATATCTAGGGTCTTATAACAATAGATTTATATTTGTAAGTTGAAAAGCTTACTATCTTTAATTTTCATAGATTGAATGGTGTATGATATTTAAGTTACTTGAAAGTTTGCTTAACCACTGCAGTGACCAAGTATTTCAAAGAGTAAGTTCAAGTAACAATACTCAATATTGTTAACTACCAAGTTCTATTCTGAAGGAATATTGTGAATTTGTACATTAATTTTGCCTGATTTCAGAAGGGTTAAGTAAAGTGATACAGCATTTGAGTCGTCGACTTTATTGTGGATGGCAATTCTTTGTACAATAAAAAATAATTATGGTTCAGGTATAGCTATTAACCTTTGTGACATTTTCAGTCTCTTGTTTGAAATATGAATTCTCCTTGCTTGTTTCCACACAGTTCTTTTAGTTGTAGTTAGGAGAATTTTCAACTAAGTCAAGATAGTATCTTGAAGATTATTAATCATCACTTGTGCTAATCGCTGCCCAACAAAGAGTCAAATAAATGGATGCAAGCACACTATGTACACCTCTACTTGCAATTCTCACCAGTAATTTATCACCCCAACCCCTACCCGGAGGGGAATTACCTTTTCGCAAATCTTTAGCTAAAACAGTTCGATTACGGCGCCCACAGATGCTAATAGGGACCTTAAGATACGAGGACGGGAAGGCCAGGACGGCAACGGCAGTGGACGCGGGAAACTTTCGCGGGTCCCGTCGTGTCGCCAAAAACAAAATGCTTAAGATGTGCATTTTCGCAAAGGACGGCGACGTCAATAATTGGAACCTCGTACAAGCTATTCACAGAAGCAATGACATCCATTAGACTATAAAAGAGATGATAGAAATCTTATCCTATTAGGCTTAAACGATAGTGAACAGCGATGCTGAATTTCTTTTTCTTTATAAGCGAAGCAAACATCTGTCAATATTTTAATAGAGAAACCATAATTTCCGTATGAAAAAATTAAACGAACAATCTGATCGACCTGCTTCAGATGGCTTTTTACCACTAAAGCGTTTGGGAATTCTGTCGCCGAAGAATCCTGACTTTTGTTGAACGTTTCAATTTCCATCTGTAATTGTAACAAGCATTATAAAAATCAAACAAACGTAGCAAAAAATTCTGGGTAGTATAAAAACAACAACTAAACATCAGTTTGAAAATGTGTATTTTATTTGCTTGATAGATGCTCCATGGCATTCATTCTTACAACAATTTATCAACTGTACTTACACTGTTGTATTCTCAATGCATAGAGTTTCTATTGAGCTTGCACACTCGTGATAGCGTCTGCACAGTGGCTGCAGAAACACAAACGAACAGACGAGGAATATTTTTACTCACATTTTCGTATCTCAGCGTAGTATTCTACGCTACAATCACGAAAACTGTGAACGCTATAAACATATCTATCAATATAACTGAAAATAAAGGCGATTGGAACAGTTATCGGGGCAAAACAAGTGCTAAATACTCACGTCTTCGATACAACGGCTAGTCGGGCGAAATGGCGTCCTCGACGAGATGAGGACGGTAGAGAGGTTAGCCGAGAGTTCTCGTGCGCATGCCCGGTTGAGTCAATTTACTTCCGGTAGCCGTCCTAGCTCGTCCCGTGCTGGTATCTTAAGGTGCCTAATATTAACAACGGGGATTTATATGAGAAGTCAAATTCTGACCGGAAGGAGCATTGACGTACTTCGTTTTAGAAAATAGCCCAAAGAAAATACGCCCGCCGATTGGTTAAAAATCTTGTTTCTAGAACTGGACAGAAACACAAGTCTGACGTAATGATGGCGCGAGCAATTAAAGAATTTCCATTTTGATGATCGAAGTGAACAAGTTGTTTTTCTTTTTTTCTTCGCGGTATTTTCTAGGAGAAATAGAAAACATATTCTCCGTGTTTCAATCGAGTTATAGAGACGCTCGTGAAAGTTTGGGAGAACTCGAAATGTAAGCATGTAAACCAAATTTAAGGGACAGATTCATCGGTTCCGTTTACTCGGAAAGATGTCAGCTGCACTTAACCGGAAGAAGAGGGTTTTTGACTGTGTTTCTGAGAACTGACGGCTAAATATAACGGACCAATGACAACGACGCATGCATGGGTGATTGATTAGATGGCATAAAAACGGGGAGGTTTCTGAGAACTGAGAAAGGAAAACACACTTTCCTGGAATTGCGAATGCCCTTTTAAATGCAATAATTTTTTACACAGAAACACGTATTTCATGTATAATTGCTGCTCTGATAATTACCGAGAAATGTGTCGACAAATCGCCTAGAGGGGTTTAAAGGTAAGTTGCTCAAATACTTTTCTCTTTAGGATCTCCTACTAAGTACTTGCATTACAAAGATAGGATTATTCGATTATTGCGAGACAACTGCAAGGTGCATGAAGTCGAAACACTGCCTAGTGACATACCACATGATTCTATACTGCCTTGATTCTATACAGCTACCGTTTCGCAGTGTTACAGACGTAACGATTGGAACAACGAGAAAAAAATGTTGACTGAATTTTGAGCGTTGTGTATTAACTCGCCACTAATGATTAGACTCGCTAGTCTTGCCAGTCGACTGAGTTACGACGCGAAACTTACTGTGTTAGACTATCTATTATAAAAGAAACCACTGAGAAGATTTAGTAGCGCAATGATTTAAAAAATGATAGACGGGCCTAGTACGACTCCCACTGTTTCGTGATAAACGGTCTTTGACCTTTAGAGTTTAGCTCTAACAAGTATGTCTTTCAGAGATTTTCCTCTCCTGTAGGAGATGAAAGGAGGGTCTCTGTATATTTCTCTAAGCAGAGGTTGATCTTGGATTAAATGCCATTTGCTCATTAAAATGCTTTTAAGATTGGGCACTGATGGATTATATTGTGTGACAAAAGGCAATAATCTCTTTTGCAATTTTGGTTTCTGTTGTAGTGCCGACTTCCTGTTTTTAAATTCGATTTCTGCGAGGACTTTGTTGACCAGTTTCTCTGGATAGCCTCGAACACGCAAATTTGATCTGAAATTTTTGATCTTTTCTTCAAAACTTGTTTTTGAAGAGTTTGTTCTCAGAAGCCTAAGTGCTTCACCTTTTATAAAACCTTTTTTCACACCTGGAGCGTGACAGGAAGAGAAATGCGTGTATTGAAATTTCTCAGTCGGCTTGAAGTGTGTGCAGATATCAAAGATTGAATCTTTGTTAAATCTCTCGCCTTTGAAGACAGTAGTGTCTAGGAAATTTATTTCCTTCTCTGATATTTCAGCCGTGAATTTAATGGTAGGATGGTGCCTGTTTGCTTCTGAAATAAACTGATCTATTTCCTCTCTGTTTGTGTTCCACAACGAAAACACGTCATCTATGTATCTCTTCCACTCAATGGGTTTTATCTTGCTTTTACCGATAATTTTAGATTCTACTGCGGACATAAAAATGTTCGCGAAAGCAACTGCCATTTTTGTCCCCATTGCGGTACCATGGGTTTGGAGATAGTTCCTTCCGTTGAAATGGAAGGAGTTCTCCTGAGGTATAAGTCTAAGCATGTTGTGGAGTGAATTTGTAGGAATGGGAGTGTTGTTCTTATAGAAGTCTTCGTATGCTATGCATACAGTGTTTATCCCTTCCTCTTGGGGGATATTGGTGTACAGGCTGGTAACATCCATTGAAACTAGAATCGTATTTTGTTGGACTTTTGTCCTTTCTATAAAGTTAATGAAATCTGTGGTATCTTTGAGGTACGATTTTTGCGCTTTGGCAATAGGCTGGAGGATGTGGTCTATAAATGATGATATACGTTCTGTCGGACCTTCACAGCCCGAAATTATTGGTCTTCCAGTAAGAGTCGGTTTGTGAATCTTTGTTAGTATGTAAAACACTGGTATGCGCGGTGGGTTAGGTGTTTGAGAAAGCCATTCTTTGGTCTTTGCGTCTATGTGACTTCCTAAATGGAGTTCATTAATTAAATCTTTGACCTTTTGTGAGGTCTCCTTCACCATTGGTGTTTCTAGGGGCATGTAGTTCTTTCTATCATCAAGTTGAGTTTGGCCCTCTGTTATCTTATCTTGTTTGTTCATAATGACCGTTGTGGATCCTTTGTCTGCCTTTTTGATAACTATTTCTGTGTTAGATTTCAAATCTTTCAGTGCTATTCATTCTTGGTAAGGCAGGTTATTTCGTGGCTTAGTAATCTCGATCTCAGCGAGTTGTACTTTAATTTCTTCTAAATATGTTTCAAGTGCAACTGATGGTTGAACTGGAGGTTCCCAGTTCGATTTAACGTGGAAGGGGTGCTGTTCACTATCTTTGTTGTTAAAAATGTATCGGAGACGCATTCGTCTCGCGAAATGTTTGAAGTCTAGAAGCAGTTGTTGCCTGACGCGATTCTTATCTGGAATCGGTGTTTGGATAAATTTCAGACCCCTTGATAGTAAATTTGTCTCGTGAGTTGAAATTTTGCAATTTGAGAGGTTTTTTATGTACCTCTGGTTCAACTCAGTGTTTTTTCTTCTAATGTTTAATCTCTTGTTGCTTTTACGTTCTCGGTGTTTATTGTTTACGATTTTGCGCTTTTCTTTCTCCCTCCCTTTTCCTGAACAGTCAGAAAATACACAGGGATAAGATTCACTCTTTTTATTGTCTAAAGCTTTCATCATTTCTTCCACTTTCTTGATTTTGTCTGTCAGTTCGGTGGCTAAAGCTATTACATTCTCAGTGCGAGTTGGCCTTTCTGGACGTGGCCTGTTCTTAACTAGATCAGGATTGTTCGTTTTCTTCTCTCTGGTAGTGTTCGGTCTATGCTCAACTTTACTGAGCTTGATCTTGTTGCTTTCCACGCGTCTGTAGTGGTAACGTGTGAGCGCTCCGATAAGTTTTTGTTCTGCTTCTCTCCGGATATGCTTGATGTCACTTTTGAAGTCATCATCCGGCACTATGTTCACTCTTACGTTGTAGCGCAGATCTTTTGGGCACGTTTTCTTTGTTCTGTGTGCTTCCAGTTTCTCTATGGACGCTTTGGATTTTTCAACTTTCCTCTCCAGAGATGGGGCGCTGTAGCGATTGTTCAGGCGAAATCTTTTCTGAGGGATGTTTTCCTTCCTACCTTCTGTGTGGCGGCGCTTTCGGAGAGGCGACCGTTGGCCACTTTTAAATTCGCCATCTGATGCTAACAGCAATTCCTCGGACGGTTCTTGTCCGTTTTGGTCTGATGTAGATGGGCTTGACAAAGAAGCCGTCTTCATTTAGTGTTTGGTTCATGTTCTATCTCAAACAAAACTGCAGTTTCGTTCCTTTAGCGGAACTCTTCAGTTGTTTCTATGTTAAGTGTCTTAGGAATGGCAGTGATAACTGATAACATTCCGTGGCAGATGCACGCTTCTACTGCTTTTATATCTGTTGTTAGGATCGAAAATAAAGGTTCACCATTGGTTGTATGGATTAGCCAATGCAGGGCCTTGGATTTCGATCCGAATGAAGTTGTGTTTCTTGTTAAGGTCATTTTTCTGCTTTAAAGGCGTAAAAAACTTTTTTCTCAAGCTGAGAAAATGTTGAGGGATAGTATAGTCGTCAGTCTAAATGACTTGCTAGTCCATTTCTTTGTTATTTCCCTCTTAAAACTATTGCAGACTGTTGAATGGTGCTCTATCACGTAGCAGGACGGAGCACTGTCTAAAAATATCGCAATGATTAAAAATCTACCGCCACTCTCAAACAACAGTTAGAGAAGGGCATCACAAATTTAATGCCGACTATATATGTTCTTCCCAAATCAAACTGATGAAACACGGCCTTTCATGATCTTTCATGCTCTCTTCCGCCAACAGGGTAATTTTAATTTTTCAAGCCTTTTTTCCAGCTGAGAGGGCAACGGGGGCTATTTTCTTAGGCCCAGTTCAGACGCCGAACTTTTCATGAGCCGAACTAAATACATTGAATTAAGTACATGAAAAGTTCGGCGTCTGAATCATTTAAGAACGGCTATTTGAATTTGGAACGGCCCAGCCGTTCTTCCCGCCTAGCTCAGCCGGGAATTTCGACTTTGGAATGGCTTTGATTCAGACGTCGAACTTTTCATGAGCCGAACCTAATGTATAAATTATTATAACGTATTTTACAAGCAGTTTTTACTTTGCCTGAAAATCGCTGACATTTCGATGTGTTTTGGTTTAAACTAAATAAAGTTCGGCGAATTAAGTTCGACGTCTGAATCAACAGGTGTACTTTTGATAATTTGGGTCGGTCCAAATTCAAATTAAGTTCGGCTCATGAAAAGTTCGGCGTCTGAACTGGGCCTTACATGGATTTTACCAGTGAGATTATAGTAATCACTTGTACACTTGAGGAACTTTGCCTGTGGTATTTCGTTTTGGATATTGAACGGTTGGATGTTATATCATCGAGAACGCTCGCCGGCGCGATCATTTACATTCACTTCTAGGTTATAGAAATGAGCTTATTTTGAAATTTAACATGATATGATCTTTACATAAAGGCTTTTGGTATGTTACTGTGCAACTGGTAAAAAGAGTAACTTCTTCCTGTAAACTATCTTTTATCTATGAATTTAGGCTATGTTTTTCCCTTGTGAACCCAAGACTGGGTAAAGCCGAAAAGCAACCCAGACCGTACCTGTATTCTTTGTCTACCAATTTAAGCAAATTTTGCCACACTTTCTAGCCTTGTGTTTCGGTCGCTCGTCTTGTTTTTGAAGAACCCGTCAAGTTAGCCTCACTTCACTGAATATCTAGTGACCTGTAGAGCTCAGTGTGTCATGCCTCCTTCTAAAAAGAACTGTTTTCACGGCTAAGCTATATTATATTTGGCAGACAAAACAAGATTTAGCATTCTGCGTTTAATCCAGTGTTGTGGGCTGCTCTGGCTGTGAATGTAGCTGAATGTTTTACACTGTTAAGTCATTGCAAGTACAAGAAGAAATCTTACAATGAATCGACGATTTTGGTATTTAGGAAATATAGCGAAAGATTTCATGTGTAATTTATGCTTGTTGATAATTACCCTGGGAGGACTCCTATACTATGAAAAGGACAGGGACGCTCGTCATCTCGCTCAGAGGTATAAATCAAGGATTCTGGTCTCACTAAGAGCCTGATTACATGGCGAATTTCTGCCCGGGCTGAAATTTCAGCCCGGCTAGGGGGGCTGAAATTATGTTGCGATTACATAACGAATTTCAGCCCGGGCTGAAATATTAGCCTCCGCGCCAAATATGAAATTGTGTGCGAAAAGTCTCCAGAGAATCAAAATGGCGCCGAGAACATGAATCGTGAAAATAGGCGCATTACTTCTCTCGTGGTTTGATCTTTTATTGGCGCTCAATTTTTAACTTTTTGGGATAGTAACACCCTGCAATGATGATGGAACTGAAACGAAACCTGTCTCTCAGCCAGAAAGACGTACTTTTATAGAAAGAAAATATGTCCTCAAGCTTGCCGAGTTCATACCTTCCCTGACAGTCACGTGCTGTTTAACCTTGTCTCGATGTTCTTATATTCCATCTAAGCTTTGAAATTAGAGAGATTCTCTATTTTATCGCCCTTATTCCATTGAGATCGCTTCTACTTCTTAGCGGCAGCCATCTTATTTCCTGCTTTTCAGCCCGGGCTGAAATTCCGTTTCGATTACATGGGATTTTTTCAGACTTTTCAGTCTGTTTGCCCGGGCTGGATTGCGGCCCGGGCTGAATCCCTCTTCATGTAATCGCCAATTTGATTTCATGAGAATTTGTTTCAGAAGCCGGCTGAAATTCGCCATGTAATCAGGCCCTAAGGGTGTTCATGAAGAAACGCCCCTTTTCAGCTGTCAAAGTATCTTTTAGTGTGCACTACCCGAAGAAATACAGTGGAACCTCGTTAATACGACCACCTTCGGGCCATGGAAAATTGGTCGCATTAATGGGGTTGTCGTGTTAAAGGGGTTCTTTAAATAAGAAATGAGTGACTGAGCTTTTTGGGGGTCAGAATAAAGTGGCCGTAATAACGAGGTGGTCGTATTAACGGGGTGGTCGTAAGGCGGGGTTCCACCGTAATAATGAAAAACTCCCTGTTCCCATCGTTAGGCTCGATTTTCGCTGGTCTCTCGAGTCCGGTGTACTAGCGCGGGCTCCTTTCCTGAACAGCGGCTGGTAATCATTTTAAAGCACGAAAATCTGCATTCACATGTTCAGTTAACCACAGTCAGTAAACTAAACATAAGGCGAAACCTGAAGGACTTCAGTTCCCTCCTAAACCATCAGCCTTTGACCCAGTTGTAAGAGACATAACAGTTACTTAATATGGATTTTTCCAGGTTTTAATAATCATACACATGACTACTGAAAGTAAAAATTTCGTCTGAATATGACCAAATTTCGTTCGCCGAGTTTTCAGCTTTTTTTTTTTTTTGAAATAGGTTTCAAACGAAGTGAGGGGGCAAATATAGGTCTTGGCAAATCACTGGACTTTTGAGCTTGTCAAACATTTCGTCCATTGCTTGCTTTTTCAGTTCCTTTACCTGAATTTATTGTATGGCTAGCTCCGCGAGCGGGCAAGATGAATCAAATCCTGCGCTGTGATTGGCTACCCGAGCGGGCAAGATGGAGCTATCTTGCCCGCTCGGGACTACCTGCCGTGTCCCGCAAGAAATATTTCCCCGAAAGCCATATAATAAATCCTTTATTGACCAAGCTTGTTCGGTCAAGATGGCTGGATATTGGCCTCCTTCTTTTTATTGCGAGTTTATGGACCGAGACGGAGTCGAGGTCCATAAACTCGCAAAAAAAGAGCTTGGCCAGTATCCAGCCATCTTGACCTCACACTTGGTCAATAACCCATATATATTAGGAAATTGCGGAAAATGGAAACATAAGTTTGGCAGAATTAGCGTTTTGGATTAACATAAACAAACGGCGCTCACAAAATGAGATGTTTATGATTTAATATGATCAAATTTTCATAAAATTAATCCTAAGTTCTTCTCTTTTCTATCTTAAATTTTGTTCTTTTTAGCAGAAAACTTCCCTTCAAAATGACAAAACTGTGTTGAATTTTGTCTCAATGCTTTAGTTCCGTCATTTGAATATCCCAATTAGCACAGATGTGTACGATAAATTGTTCATTTACATTGGTCCTGAAAAGCCCCAATGGGGAGTGGCCAATTACGTATACATTTCTTTTACATACATAAATAAGGTATTTTATACCATCAAACTTATTTTGTGGTCCTTCTTTACAGGTTAGCAACCTGTCCCACCACACCCCACTTTTGCTCAGTTATTCTGAATGGCTACACAACCATGTCACCCTAATGTTTTTGATATTTTTCACAGATGTCACGTGACTCCCGAAAGTTAAGGAAGGACTCAGCTTGGGGTCGGAAACGCAAGTCCGAGGATGTGCCTAGGTTCGATGACGTAAAACGGAGAAGAACGGGAAATGGAGAAGGAACAGACAAAACGACTCGGCCCATTGGGTTTAAAGAACTGGAAAACATCTGTAGAGAAGCTGTTCCAGAGACGGGAATTCTAGGACTGGTTCAGAAAGCCGAAAGATTTGAAGCCCTCTTAACTTCAGAAGAAATCAGACCAGATTTGTTGAAGTTGGTAATTTCTGCTTTTCGTCTTTTGTGCTCGGCGAACAGCTTAACGACCGGAAACGCGGAGAAGTTACTACGCTCTCCGGCAGCGGAGAATTTCATAACAGGGCCCGTTCTTTCCACGTTTGTCAAAAAGATGCCTTTTTCAGAATACTGGAAAGACGAAAGCGATCGTGTCACTGTGCTAAACGATCTGGCTGAAATTTCTCTTGCGTTGATTCAACGGCTCGGTGAGAAAATATTGTACGGGCTGCCGCTTCCCGAACTAAGTAACTCGTTGGATGAGCTAAAAGAGGAGAATCTCATCAAGGACGCCTGCGAACTTGAGAAGAAGCTTCAGCAAGTCAAGGAGTTGAAACATGAAGTGATTCGGCGGGCAAAGTCTGCGTATGATCAACAATCAGGGGCGGAGCCTCCGCAGAACTTCAGAGAGCTCAGCGTCATTCCGCAAGCAGCAGACCTTTGTTTCAAGCCTTTTCTGCGCGAAAACATCGTAGACAGAAAGTTTAAGGACCTGGATCATTATCTTGACGTGCAGTTTCGCCTTCTAAAAGAAGACTTCGTAATGCACCTACGCGATGGCATCAAACAGCTAACAAGAGAAAACAACTCCTTGGAAACGAGTCCTACCAAGAAAGTTAAACGCGCGGATGATGTCTCTGTGTACAGTGACGTCACAGTCCTGCATCCCGTATGCAACAGGAAAGGCCAGGTTTACAGAATCAGGTTCAACCCGTCTCATCCAAGGGTAAAACGAGTAAACTGGGAAAGGTCCAAACGACTCAAGTTCGGTTCGTTGGTTTGCCTTTCTTCAGATGACTTCAACACACTACTTGTCTTCGCAACGGTGGAAAATCGACGTGCCGAGGGGCTAAGTGTTGGTGAATTGGATGTGCGTTTTGAAAACGTCACGAAAGAGGAAATAAATGTTCTTGTCACAGGGAAAGAAAGGTTTGTCATGATAGAGTCGCCTGCTTATTTTGAAGCGTACAGACACGTGTTGGAGGCGTTGAAGGAAATAAAACCTGAAGAATTCCCTTTCCAGAAGCATATTGTGGAATGCTGTCGGGAAGTTGGACCTCCAGCGTATCAAGTACAAAGACAAAGAGAAGACAAAGAAGTTCTGTTTAATTTCACTGGCGTTCTTACAAAGAAAGAGCCTTCAATGTCTTCTCAAAGACGTCATTCCGATACCGTGAATTCGAAGAAGTCCATGAAGATGAGCCCAACGTCCAGCTCACAGCAAGAACAGCTGTCAGCCGTTAACGAATCGTCGAACAGCCTGGATGTTGCTATGGACGTCGAAGTGCCTCAAGAGATCTTTAATTGGCCAGACAGAAAAAGCCTCGGTTTCAATGAGTCTCAGATGCGCGCGTTTAAACTGGCGCTGACCAAAGAGTTCGCTGTGATCCAAGGACCGCCGGGAACAGGGAAAACGTACGTTGGTTTGAAGATAGCTCAAGCTCTCTTGCAGAACACCTCTTTTTGGCAAAACCGCGGTGAAAGATCTCCAATCTTGATGGTGTCTTACACGAATCACGCTTTGGATCAGTTCCTGGAAGGTCTTCTTCCAATGCACGGTGAGTTTACTCAGCGCTTTATATATGTTATATTTTTCACGTAAGAGATTACAGGTGATCTAGAAAGACACACATGCATAGATTGACAGATAGATAAATAAAGGTGACTCATCACTGTTCAGATAACTGTACAAGATATTCGGTGTACCGCGAACGAAACTATTTCTAAGTATTTCTAGAGGTTCTGACTTTGTCGTTAAACCTCAAAAAGATGCGCATTGAGCAGCAGGCTACATGCAAATAAACAACGGGAAATATGGAAAGAGAGGAAACAAACAAAACTAATGATTTTGGTGGCTCGGTTTTGACCAAAAAAGTGATATGTGAGCATAAGCTGGGGATTGGAAGCATAAAGTAAGGAAATAATAACTTGACGGTCGTTTATTAATTGACAGGTATAGTTCGCGTTGGCGGCCGCAGCAAAAGTGAAAAATTGAAGAGCCATTCTCTGGTGTCAATTCGTCGCCAACCATGCCAGCCTGATATGACGATCCGCAAGGCAAGAAACGCAGCTAAGAGAGATATTCGTTATGAGAAAGAATCATATCGGCGTTCTTCACTCTTGTTAGAAGCCTCAAGATCAAGCATTTTGTCGATGGATGTCTTTTCCCAACACAGGTATATTCGACGCCGGCATTATGCTCAATTTACAAGAAACCCTTGGAATGGATCGGTTGATGAAGAGCTTCTAAAGTGGCTCTACGTACAAAAGAAGGAAAGCTCGCAAAGTTCCCACTCGAAAGATGTGAAAAAGCATCATGAAAGAGATGACTTCCAAATGGAGTTTGAGGCGCGAGGATTCAGTTTTGACAACAGAGGGGTTTTGGACAAAGATGACAACGCCGTGCGTATGGGACTAGCTGTGCTCTCGTGGAAAGATGCTACGAACTCCGGAAAGGTGAGACAAAATTTGATTAGCGAACAAGCGATGTCTGATAACGAAGAAAGAGGAGTTCGTGATATCTACCGTTTGCCGAGTGAGGACCGTTGGAGGTTATACAGATTATGGCGGCAGAGATTGGTCAACGACCAAAGGCAGCAGTTGCAAATTTGCCAGGTGGAGTTTGAAGAGGCTTTAGCCCGTGATAAGGAAGTAACCACGATGGAAGAGTACAGGGTTCTTCAAAAAGCACGTGTCATTGGCATGACAACCACGTGCGCCGGCAGATACCGCACAATTCTCCAAAAGATTTGCCCCAAAATCATTCTAGTTGAAGAGGCTGCTGAGGTACTGGAGGCTCACATTATTACGTCATTGACGAAAGGCTGTCAGCACTTAATATTGATTGGTGATCACCTGCAACTAAGGCCTACTCCTGCTGTCTATGAATTAGCTACGAAGTACAAACTGGATGTGTCGCTGTTCGAGAGAATGGTGAATGTTGGAATTCAGTGTGAGAGGCTATCCGTTCAACATCGCATGAGGCCTGAGATTGCTGCCTTGATGAAGCACATCTACGACGATCTGGAAAATCATGAGTCAGTGGAGAAATACGAAGACATCAAAGGAATGAAGAAGAACATGTTCTTCATCAGCCACAGCCATTTGGAAGAATCCTGTGATGAGACGCACAGCCATGTAAACGAGCACGAGGCTCAGTTTCTAGTTGCGCTGTGTCGCTACTTACTACAACAAGGATACTCGTCCAATCAAATCACTCTCCTGACGACCTACACTGGACAGATGTTTGCCATTAGAAACTGTCTCCAAGCGACTAAAAGTGAAGAACTGGAACACGTACGCCTTACGACCGTGGACAACTTTCAAGGCGAAGAAAGTGACATCATTCTTCTTTCACTCGTGCGCAGCAACAAAGACGAAAAAGTGGGCTTCATCAAGGTTGAAAACCGCGCATGTGTGGCGCTTTCGCGTGCCAAGAAAGGCTTCTACTGCATTGGAAACTTTGATCTTCTCTCAGAGCACAGCGACATCTGGAGTAAGATTGTAGCCGATTTGAAAGCAAGTGGTAACATCGGAAACGCCTTGCCCTTTTCCTGTCAAATCCACCAAGACGAAATGACTGCGGAAACAGCAGAAGATTTCAGAGAAAAAGCTCCTGATGGGGGATGCCAGCAGCCATGTGGTGTGCGTCTGAAATGCGGCCATGCGTGCAGACAGTTATGTCATCCACGTGACACCAAGCACAAGAACTACCCGTGTGGAGAGCCTTGCGGAAGAACCATTAAAGGCTGTGATCATTTGTGTTCGAACCCTTGTAGCGAGCCTTGTATAACTCGATGCTTGGAAATGGTCGATAAGGTTTTGCCAGGGTGTGGTCACATTTTAAAGATGAAGTGCAGCGCTGACCTTAAGGATGCTGAGTGCAAAGAAAGGTGCGATAAAATCCTGTCCTGTGGCCATCGCTGCCAAAAGTACTGTACAAAACCGTGCGCGACTGAATGCAAGGAGCTCGTAAAGAAAACGGATTGGCCGTGTGGACATGAAGTCACCATTGCTTGCGCGGCCACTTCAAAAGATTGTCCAGTTCCTTGCGATGGCACTTTAGATTGCGGTCACCAGTGCTCTGGGCATTGTGGTGAGTGTCGAATGGGTCGAATTCACAAGGGCTGCACAGAGAAATGTAAACGTGTGCTGTTTTGTTCTCATGGCTGTAGAGAACGGTGCAGCATGCCATGCCCGCCATGTTCCGAGGCGTGTGAAAATCGTTGCACCCACAGCAAGTGTGATCAAACTTGTGGAGAGCCATGCACTCCTTGTCGTTATCCATGTCCGTGGGAATGTGTGCATCACAAGTGCTACAAGCAGTGCCACGAGATTTGTGACAGGCCCAGATGTGACGAGCCCTGCGTCAAAATCATGGACTGCTATCACGTTTGCCGTGGGTTGATGTGCGAAGCGAAGTGCATTTGTGCTATCTGCACAAAACAATACAATGGTGATCCTATTACCGAGATCTTCCTTGGTGGAGAGGAAGACGAAGACGCCCGCTTCATCTGGCTGCCAGACTGCAAGCATATCTTCGCTGTGTCTGATCTTGACAGGTACTTGTGACCTCATTTTTTTTAAAATGATACCAAACAAAACAGCAAGAGTTGACGGAGTTTCAAACACTTACGCTTACGAAACGTGAGGATTGCCATAGGGTTTTGAGCAGGTTCCCTCAATACGAAGTCATTTCGTTAAGTAACGTTTGTAACGTTTCTCAGCTTTTTTGACTTGGCTTGATTTCCGCTGCTCTCTCGAGTCCGGCATTATGATAGCAGGGTTCTGAAGAAAACTCTTTGGACAGCTGCAAACCAAAATTTAGTAATATAGAACCATTCTTCAAAACTTTAACCTTAGTTCCACTTCGTCCAATTTCGTTAACTTCGTTTTACTAAACATATGCTAACATTGTCGCCTGTGTTCGTTTACAATTTCCAAGCCTTTTTCGCAGCTTGGTCAGTCTTGGTGATGTAAATGTGAAAAGAGCTAGTACGACAAACTAATTACCCTCAGTTTCCTTGCGGGTATAATACTCCATCATTCCCAGAACAGTCCCAAATGTAAACAAGACAAAATCACCGGCGGTTGAAGACGGATGAGCTTATCTGTGGATGTTCCTAGAAACAGATATTTTGTGTCTAGGATCATACCAGCCAGTCAGAGGCCTTGTATGCCTCCCCTATACCTTGCAATGTCAAGTCACTACTCAGACCTGATATCGTCAGATTTACGGCCAAACTTGGGTACTGTAAATACTTAATCGTAATTTTGTTTCATGGGTATTTTGGCTCGACTGCGTCAAAAAACTCACCTGATATGCCGCCGAAGCTAGCGTACCAAAAAGGTACTATTAGGTATAAATGGCACAGACTTTTTCAATGAATCTCGAGTTCTAAAATTCTTCTGAAATTCTCAATATAATTTCTGGTAACTTTTCAAAACTACCGATGGAAAGGTAACCGATAATGATGCATTCAAGTTTTACACAACAATCAACTTTATTCATTTCGGTGTGTTTGAAACAGGAACTGCTTTTTGTTTTTCAGATATATGGATATGTCACAAGACGACACGTCTGAGAGTCAGGCGATTCAAGTGAAAGTGTGTCCTCTTTGTTCCACTCCAATCCGCACGTGTCTGCGATACAGCAGCGTTATTAACCAGCAGCTACAAGACATAGAGAAAGTGAAACGGAAAATGTGGAGAAAGATACGTAACGGGGGAGATCGGGAATTGCAGAAGAAGAGGCACGATTTAGCAAAACGCCTAGCCAATCTGGAAAGAAAATTTAGCGGAGAAGAACGCCAGAAACGTTCAAGGGATTCGCTGAAACGCGCCGTTGATAAGCTCGTGGATGCCAAGAATGAGCTAATGGTGTCCCTTACTGCCAACAACCTTAACGTTGCTCTGATTGAGAACAAAGTAATGCTGATGGAGCGTTTCTGCTTCATAAGCGAGAAAATGAGGGTAAATTTGAGAAAACTGCCAATGGAAATCTGCAAAGAGTTTCACTTGGAAAGTAAGTCTACATTTTAATTCATGTAAAGACACTATAAATAAACGTTTAAAGGTCTTTAAGCTGCCTAACCACTGAAGACGGTACGATAACAGCGAAGAGATCATCGTCAAAATATAGTTTGATGAACTTTACACCAGTTTGCTTGAATTAACCATCAGTGGCTCTACAAGCGTGTTTATACCTGTCAGCCGTGCTTGAAAGTCACGGAGAAATATTATCGGAATAAACTAAACTAAAGAGCTAGCGCAGTGAATCACAACGATAAATATCCCAAGCGTTCTTTCTGCGCAATGCTACACACGTGCATGCAACGTTCAGCGTGCAACAAAATTGCGACGTGTATCCACTTAAGATTGAGAAAGATGGGACGGATTTGGAAAAACAAACTTGGAAATTATTAGCTTATCTTTTAAGATGTGCTATTCATATCTGAGCTTTTTTAAAGGGCTCCATTGAGAGAATACAAAGCGTTTACAAATTACCATTTTGTTTTAATTACGCGCCTCAAAACATACTTAATTGTGATCTCTTAGTCTTTCATTTTCATGATTACAAATACCTTATTCACGAATCCAACAGGTCCCATCACAATACAAGATGAATAGTTCTTGTTAATGAGGCTCTGTTCTTCTAATTAATTATCGACTGTTGGCATGATAGGAAGGACTAGAACACTTCAAGACTGATAGATAAACTTATCTTAATTGAACAGGTCATCAAGTTGAAATTGAACTGTACTTCCTTGAAAGGCGTTTCATATCTAGCAGTGTGACACAAAGAGAGTTACAAGACATCAACACAGAATTCACCAGACTCAATCTCCAACTCGAGATTTGTTTGCTGAATCACGACATCAAGAGCTTGGCACTAGAGGTAGACGAACCTTCCTCCAAGGTGATGACTGCAGTACAGGAGGGCCTGTTCAGCGGCAAGCGCATAGTAGACGAGGAACTGGAGAAGCTGATGAACAATATAGCAACAATTAGGTGCGTTTTAACAGTTGGGTAGAAATGCTCCTAACGCTTTTCAGTTTGGCGAGGCCGTATATTTTATGGCAATAAATTAATAACGTATTTTTCTCTGAAATCCAGGAAAGCTTACCCCAGCCTTAATCCGTTGACGCCAGAAGAAAAGAAGAAGATCGTATCAGCGATTGGTCTATCCAAAGGTCACTGGTTCAAGTGTCCCAAGGGACATATCTATTGCATAGGTGAATGCGGCGGTGCCATGGAAAGAAGCACGTGTCCAGAATGCGGAGCTGTGATTGGTGGAGCAAATCATGGGCTGGAAGAAGGAAATGAGCTGGCTCCTGAGATGGACGGTGCAAACCATGCAGCTTGGTCTGAACAGGCAAACTTACAAAATTATGAAAATTTACACGAAATCGTTTAAGTTGCTCTCGATTGGAGGAACAAATTTAAATATTCTCCCTTCATGAGTCTTTTTTGCATTTTAATACAATTCTTAATGATATTGCCTAGAACTAGTTCAACATAATAACAATTAGATTATGAGCTCGAGATTTCTATGAGGTGATAGTTGAATCGGCCTTCGGCGTCATCAACTATCACCTCATAGAAATCGAGAGCGAATAATCTAATTGTTTTAGTAGAATTCTTACTAAAATTTGCTGTAAATAACGGTTTCTAATTATTTCTTGACATATTATTAAACTTTGCGCCTGAAAGAGGTCGCTCGGATTGAATTGTCATTTAAAATGAAGTTGTGTGCGCGCGCGCATTAGTTCAATAATTTCAACTTTTTTACGTCAAGAAACCGTAAAATGTCCTTCATTTCGGCTTCTCAGGAATTTAATTATCCATTTGCATCAAAATGTTCCTCTAAAACTTTGGATAAACGAAAAAAACGTCGCCATTTCCTAGACGACCTGCAGCCACCGTACACTAATGGCTGATAGTGTTCAATGGTTCAGCCAACCAGATTACAGCATTCGCATTAGTATACTAGTAGAATTTTACTAATAATCAAGAGTATTTTTATTTTATCACCCTTGGGGCCAATAATGATATTATTGCACTTTTTTTCTTAGATATGTAATAATTAAAAAATAAAAAGAAAGAAGACGATCATAAAGAAATTAGACATGATATTAAAGGCGAACTGATGTGCTCTATATGAGGGTGTCAATGGCGGATCTCTTTGACGGTTGACGGTTAAAGATAGGCAGTTTTGACGGTTGCCGGCTAAATTTTAGGTCATTTGACGGTTGACATTTAACCCCATTGACACCTTCTAGTTTTGAAAACGAGTTTATCCAATTAGTGTTTTAAGAAACTTATATGGTTACTGCATGGTAAGGAGTATTTGTATGCTGATAACAAGGCTTAATTAAGGCTTAAAGACCTCTAGAAGTTATTCATAACACAACAGGAAATACGGCAACGAAATGAAGGGTGTATAAGCATGATGCACTCGGTGGGCTGTTGATCGCTAAGTCACTACTCATCATTACTTAATCCAGGGGCGGGTCTAGGGGGAGGGTGCAGGGGGTACGCGCCCCTCCCTGGGAGGAAGCCTTCTTCTTCGTATTCACTTTTAAAATTTGTTTACCTCACCAGTCAGTTATGACATTCCTTAGTGGTGCACCCCTCCTAAGAAAACTCCTGGATCCGCCCCTATAATCTTTTAGGCGTTTTGGCCTTTTTGGCTCTTTCTGTCCCTTACTCAATTTCTAGCTGGAAATTTTACTTGTATAATTGAAGAGATTCTTTATCTAGTTTCTGTGTTATTAATTACAGTGGAACCCCGCCTTACGGCCACCTCATTAATACGCCCACTTTATTCTGGTTCGAACAAAAGCTCAGTCAGTCAACCCCTTTAATACGGCCACCCCGTTAATACAACCAAATTTTTGTGACCCGTTGGTGATCAGATTAACGGGATTCCACTGTTGTTACTACGTTGTATCAGCCTTACAGTAGTCTTTGACTTCTCATCGTGTTATGTTTTTTGTCCACGTTTTAATAGTCCTTAAATTTTGCCGAATCCTGTTTGATTGTGTCACATAGTTAGATCAATATAGATACTATTACCGTATACAAATCGCTTTACATCATCTAATAAAGCAATTATGATCAGAAATACTTGTCATTTGCTTATGGAAATACGGTATTTCAGAGTTATCCACCATTCAGGAGAATGCATTTCAATGTCTTTTAATACTGAAGAATATTAATACGACCCTTTTAAGACGAATGCAGAAGGAACCTGTTTACACAGCGGACACCTTAACGTGTTAAGCGGACACTAGCACGAGGGTGGTAAAGGGTATTTTCGCGACCCGTGATCGGCCCTTTTTATTTCCTATGAAATGTGAAATAGCCATTTTTTTCCCTCGTGAATCGTGATTTCCATAGTCGCCGTGAACCGTGATTTTCCAAAACGTTCTCTTGTATTTTCCGTGAAGCGTGAAATGCCAATGTTGTATTTTTCGTGAATTGTGAAAGGGCTGCTTTACTTTCCGTGAAACGTGATCTATACTCCCCCTTTACCACCCTCTAGCAAGGTCCGGCTAATACAGGTTTAACTGTAGATTTGCCGTTCGCTCTAATGTTGGCATTCTGGTGTAGACAGGGTTTCTGTCTGCTGTCCCCGTGGTGGGGGACATAAGTATGTGCGATCCCAAAGGGTATGGTTTTTGAGCAGCTTTGCTAGTCAATTTTTGATTTCCCTCGCGCACTGTACTTTGCTGAAATCCCGACCCTCTCCCCCATGTACAAAATGTTTTGACACGCGCTTGCCTCGGATACACGTGTCGAGTCAACATGGAGGACTTTCAAGTGTCTTCAAAATGGAAACCCGAAAGTCGCATATTAAATAACGCTTTAGCGGTTACTACTGGCTGAAGCAAACGACGCCAATAGCCAGATTGCTGATACAGACAATGATGCATATATGGATAAGGACTTGGTAGTTATCGTTTGTCTTCAAATTCGGATCTGAGCACCGTCGAGAACGCCGCTGAAAATATGCAGGGAAAGAATCAGTTTTCAAGATTCAGGATATTACATACCGAAGAAGGTAAACATTTTTATGTTATTTATACCCTGCTGATGCTTCGAAATGCTGACGTTTCGAACTGAAGTAATATTAGGATGTACAGTGGCGAAACATGTAAAGTGACAATAATTTTGGTCACGCACTTTACTGCTGGCGTGATTTTGTGTCTTTTGTAGACGATTTTGAATAATGTTTTGACGAATGCTAAATCATATGCCCAAAGTAAATTTTAAATGACTTAAAAGACCTTGACAATTCTTTTCACCGACCGACTAACTCAACGTTGGAGAACGCTCTGGTTTTCTTTACCGACCTCTTTACCCGCCAAATAATTAGGCCAGTATTCTTGAAATTGTGCTTTGTTGGACAAGGAACAGTTCTGCAATACAACTTTTCTGCGCTCAACAGTTGCGACATGTGAATCGAATGAAAATGGTCGATTTTCAGTCGCTAAACTGAGTCTGAAGGTTACTGAATCGAAAGTGTCGTTTTTCTGCGAAGGGCAAAAATCTTCCAAGGGAAAAACTACAACCTGTTTGCATTCATGTGCAAAACACGAGCGAAGTTGAGTTCTCCAATCTTGCCAAAATTTGATTTTGTTCGATTTCCGTGCACTTTTGCTCTAAATAAGCTGTGAGACTAAATGGTCATAGGAGCTAAAACGATATTCACATGGAACTCGCAGCGAGCTCAGAGGGAACACAAATAGGGAAATTACAGGCAACCCACGGTGATCGCCGGGGTGCACCCGCAGCATATGAACGGGGCAGCCACGTAATGCTTACACTATGGCAACAATGCATTTGAGGATGCACGGGAGAAAGGGAGCAAATCATGCTTGAAATGTTAGATGGACGAACCTGCGGTGAAATGGTCACGTAAACGCATGGGAAACCCACAGTGGAAATACAGGGAAAACACGAAGTACCCTGCGGGAACTCACAGGGGAAGAAGGGGCAAAATAGAGGGTACCCCGGCTGTGGAACCATAGTGGAAGTACAGGGACCTGTGGGAATCCACAGCGGAAGCACGCGGGGGAAATAGGAGGTACCCTGTGGGAACCCACAATGGAAGAATGGGGAATATAGGGGATACCCTGTGGGAAAGAATAAAGGGTAACCAGCGAGAACACACACTGAAAATCATCAAATTTAAGAGAGAAAACATAACCCAGTAGTTTATACGGTAATACTTGTTTATTTACCCCGTAATTTAATTCCTTACTCCTACACCAATCAATTTATTAGAAATGGTAATGCAGCAAAGTGGAGACCTAGTAACTCATTAATGTACTACATTATACACAACACGAAGTCGTTAATGCGGTCCTGTTTAAAGCAATTTTTACTCAAAAAAGTAACTGGTAACGCTAGACGATGGCCTCAGAAGAAACTCACGCCACTTTTGCATCCAATCAGAAGTAAAACCAAAACCAATCTTGACTCTCTCACACACGTTTTCCCGCGCTTCTCGTCAGCTACATGTATTTGCTTCGAGTTTTCTTTGGTTCATTGGATTGTCTGCGTCCTACCCTGGGGTTTGATTTTATGACACTCAATTAAAAAACCTACAGTAACAAAACTCAAGAATAGAGAAATTCAGTACGAACTCTAAAGTTAAAAGCCCAACCAACGAGTTTCGTTTCACAATGTGATCCCGGAAACAATCTAGTATTTTACGCTAGGACACAAATGATGGCAGTGTAAGAGGGAATAATCAGCTACCCTAATTAACTTCATTCACTGAGTTATCGATTAACTGGAGATGCTACTCAATACACTGCATACATCTAAGATGCTTGGGACAATCTCTTTTCGTTTTTCTAGGATCGATCACAACTGGTATAGAGTCCATAATTTAAATCACAGCTTTTTATGGACCGAACCACTCTTTAAATCTCAGTTTACTTGCTAAAAAAATTCTTACCGTATTAGAATATATATTACTTTACATAAACGCATTATCGCTTTATCTGAATATATTAATATGATGAATAGATGATGTTATTTATTACTATTTCTATACATACAAATACTGTCTGTATTTATCCAAGGTTTCCATTGCCTGACCAGCTGAAAAAAATTGACAATTCGAACTTACATTAAAGATGCAGTTTAAGACTTCAGAATCCTGGGCTCATTCAAACTTGACACGTCATAACAAAAAAATCCAAAACTTTTGAAACGGGGGCAAATGGTACGGAAATTTCCTTGTAAAGTTCCTGTCAAGAATTGTTTTAAAATTTCTGAAATGTGAACCATTCAACCGAAAATTCAGGAAATTCCAGGATGACAATAAAATGGAACAGTAATTCCCGGGACGGAATTTTCCAAAAAAATTGGGTATAGTTCCCGAGGTTGTTCTCTTTTCCAGAAATTGGGGGAAATGGTGTTCCATTCGTCACTATAAATCTGCGAGTGTTTCATAATGGAAAAGGACATGCCGTCCGCTTGCTGGCACACTGACGGCATATCTTGAAAAACCTGGCTTTTCCAAGTTTGTCGGTTTTAACCTGTGTTGATTTGCTTGTTTTCTCTCGATTAATTACTGTTTTTACCTTAGACTGTTATAGGTTTTCTCTATTAAAAGTAATTTTGTACATCACAAAATGGTTGAAAATTTCGTGCCACTGCATAGCTCCCTTAATTAATCAATTGTTACAATTAACGCCAACACTGTTTATCGTAATTCTGTTGGCCATGACCAAACCTCGTTCTGGTGTTGTTCATCTCAAACGCCGGCATATTTCCTTCAGTCAATCGGTGTTCTGTTCCACCAATCACAACCCTGCATTCAGGACACGTGCTTCGCTGCATGGCTTGTCCACATCCGCCAATCGTGTAGACATGTCCCTGGGGGCATTTGTACCAACGACCTTGAGACAGGTTCATTGCAGACACGATCTCTTTCTTTTCTTCGGGCGTTATTGGCGAGAGGAAGCGGTAGGCTTGCCTGCAAAGAAAAACAGGAATAATTGTCATGTCAAGGTGTCTTGAAAGATCTGCAACTGAGGTAGTTTGCTTTTGCAAACATGTGATAAGCATATCTTTTAGCAGACAGGGCGTGACGGCCAGGCGTGAGAGATTCCGGAAGATTGATTCCATATTTAAGATTTGACTGGATGTCTTTTATCCAGTATTAGATCATAAGAAATCATGAGATTCAAGCTGTAGAAAATTTACTCTGATGATGTGCATATTAAGGGTGAGGTCTGGTTTTTAATTTACAGTGCATGAAATTCAAATGAAAGATAGTTTGTCATGGACTGAGTTGCAACCTTTATTCCAACCTTTATTCCAATCAACTGAAACCTGAAATGAATGGCTTATAATACATGTACATGCAGTACAGAAACTAATCATTATTATAAGTAAGCTATTAAAAGTATGTTAATTAATGTTAATTTCTATGCTTTTAACAGGAAAATAGCGCCCAAGAAGGACATCAGCAACAAGAAAAGGAAAGCGACAGAAATAATTAATTGAAATGTACATACTGTCAAAATGCTGCAATAGTTTCCAGTGGAATGGTCTAACTGGAGAGCAAATGTTTTTTGCAATGGATCAGAAACTTCCAATGTTACTAATAATACAATTGCTTTTTTATTTACTGTATAATGTGGTATGGATTAAACAAGACTTAAAAAAAGACAAAAAAATTACTGTTACTCTGAATAATTTTTCCTTACATCAACTTAATGCACCGAGCAATAACTGCTGCATATATCGTAATTATACATGTAGCGCAATTTAAGGTGGCTCTGACTGAAGCCTTATTTGTTGCCTTTGTTAAATTAGTCAAAATGTCAACTTACATTGTGGCCCGTAACCAAATTAATTCCAAGTTTAGAATTTTTATTCTTAGAAATAAATTGAATGTTGCAATGTGTGCTGTTGGTCATCGTCACAACAGTTGTCATCAAGTTTTGCTTTAGAAAATATTTCAGAGCCACCTTAAATTTTCCTGTGTGGAATGTTTGTTATTTGGCAAGACGTTATGTTCCGGTATATATGTATACTGTATGTATTTCAAATGTGAATATTACTAATATGTTGGCTTTCTGTATATTTTTACTTGTTGCACTTAGGCTAAAATTTTGTGAATTTACCAATTTACAAACCCACACAGACCTACCAGTAATGCCAAATGCCTGCCTTTGAATTTTGCATCGCAATTAAATTATTTTTCATAAGAGGCTTCATTGACTTTGTTCAAAGGAGAGAAAACTGATTGTCAACAATAATAATAAAAGGAGAGAATGTTGCAGTTAAACCTCCTGTTTAGAGGTGCTTTCCATTTGATCAAAAATCCTGGTTTGCATTTCTGGAAATTCCCAATGGTAAATGGGAAAGGATTTTCCAAAATTTCCAGAAAAGAGGACAACCTTGCGAGGTATACAGAAATTTTTGGAAATTTCTAATTTCTGTTTCCCTCCCGGCATTTCCATAGTTTTCGGTTGAATGTTTTGGGTTTTTTGGAAATTCAACAATTTCAAATTTTCTGGCAATTTCTGCACCATTTGTCCATTTTGAAATTTTTGGAATTATTGGTTGAATGGAGAGCACCCTATGACACCACGTGTACCTGCTAGAAAACAAAACATTGCTTATGATCCATAAGTTAGTAATTCCTGTTTAACTAAAGACTTAACTAAATGAGCATCCTACAATTACATTAGAGTTCTACATGTACTATAGAGCAGTTTCACTCGTGACCACCAGCCATGGGCATTCACTAGAGCAAAAGAAAACATTTTATAAGAAAATAATTCAACTCCCATGGGATTGGTTTGAGGTACCAACATGACCACCGTTTCATTGTGTTTAGATGCCAAAATGGCTGTCATGTTGTCATGAAAACACTCTATAGAGGCCATTGTATCGCTGAATCCATTAATTAGATTGCCTGTGAAATAAGTATGTAAGCAAATAATGAGAATACTTCCCAAATTAAACAACAATACAAAAAATAATTCAATATTTCCCTTGGGTTTAACGAAAAACGTATCACAAAACCCAGGAGTGAAAGAGATTTTCTGCTTTGTGCGAGCTCAATGTGAATTGCTGCACTTGTACATGGGCATTATATTGTAAATCCCTCATTTTTCTCTCAGAACGACTCAAGTTGGTGAGCATGCAAGCATGAATGAAAACCAGCTTGTGGAGGAGTTACATGTTTACATGCTCACCCACTACCTAACCCTGAGAAAAAAATGAGAGACTATTCATAGGATGTCTAACTTGTAGGCTTTAAAATCAGAAGTGAGGGAAGGATATGAGTGTTTGTCTTGTAAACTCCAGGGCCAGGTTGTTCGAAGGTGGGTTAACCCTAATCCAGGATTAAAAGTTAACCAAAGTATAAATTTATCTTGTATATAGATATTTTTGACTGCTTAAGATTACTCAAGCTCGAAACTGAAGGACAAGCAATAGAACCTGGAAACCGCACCGAAAAGTTGCAAAACTGAAATCAAAACCCACGCGTTTGGTAGGTTAGCTTAATCGGGCTTTGAACAACCTGGCCCAAAATATTAGAAAATATGTGAGTTTTCTTTGTAGTTATTTTTATCTCTTTGCTAGTGAGACGCAAGAAGTAAGGTTAGGTTGCCCAGTTTTTTTGTTTTTGTTTTTGTTTTTTTTTGGGGGGGGGGGGTGCACAAAAGACGCAGAAAGGTTGCAATTTTTTTACATGTATACCTTGACTTGCACCCTGTGTGTTCTTTTGTATCTAAAACAGTCAGAAAGGGTGACTTATTACTGAGTTATGCTCTTATTGTGGCTGTTCTGTTTTAAATATCTAGGGTCTTATAACAATAGATTTATATTTGTAAGTTAAAAAGCTTACTATCTTTAATTTTCATAGATTGAATGGTGTATGATATTTAAGTTACTTGAAAGTTTGCATAACCACTGCAGTGACCAAGTATTTCAAAGAGTAAGCTCAAGTAACAATACTCAATGTTGTTAACTACCAAGTTCTATTCTGAAGGAATATTGTGAATTTGTACATTAATTTTGCCTGATTTCAGAAGGGTTAAGTAAAGTGATACAGCATTTTAGTCGTCAACTTTATTGTGCATGGCAATTCTTTGTACAATAAATAATTATGGTTCAGGTATAGCTATTAACCTTTGTGACATTTTCAGTCTCTTGTTTGAAATATGAATTCTCCTTGCTTGTTTCCACACAGTTCTTTTAATTGTAGTTAGGAGAATGGTCAAGTATATCAAGACAGTATCTTGAAGATTAATAATCATCACTTGTGCGAATCATTGCTCGACAAAGAATCAAATAACTGGGATGCAAGCACACTATGCACACCCTTACTTGAATTTCTCACCAGTAATTCATCACCCCCACACCCTCCCTGGAGGGAAATTACCTTTTTGCAAATCTTTCGCTAAAACAGTTCCATTACGGCGCCCACAGATGCTAACATTAACAACGGGAATTTATACGAGAAGTCACATTCTGACCAGAAAGGAAATTGACGTATTTCGTTTTAGTAAATAGCCCAAAGAAAATACGCGCGCTGATTGGTTGAAAATCTTGTTTCTAGAACCCGATAGAAACACAACTAACTTGACGTAATGATGGCGGGTGCGAAGAGAATTTAGATTTTGATGATGACAGTAAACTCGATAGAAATCTATTTCTCGAGAGAACGTCATTGAAAATTCTTCCCGAAAGGCGGTGTTAGACTTCCTAAGGGTCTGTAATGGGCGATTTTAGGGCCGGTAAAATTTTATTTAGGACCTATGTAAGCATGTAATCCAAATTTAAGGGACAGATTCACCGGGTTCGTTTAGTTTTAAAGTCAGCTGCATTTGACCGGAAGAAGAATATTTTTTGACTGTGTTTCTGAGAATCGACGGCTAAAAATAACGGACCAATGACAACGACGTATGCATGGGTGATAGTTATGCATAAAACGGGGGAGGTTTCTGAGAACTGAGAAAGGAAACAGGTTTCCTGGAATCGAGAGTATGTTCAAAGAGAAATTCGTATTTCATGTGTTATTGCTGCTCTGAAAATCACCTAGAAATGTGTCGAAAAATCGCCTAGAGGAGGTTTAAGGTAAGTTGCTCAAATACGTGTCTCTTTAGGGTCTGCTATTTGCTATGAAAGTAAGACAGGTTTGTTCGCATTGCGAAGCAACTGCAGGTTGGCAGCATGAAGTCGGAACACTGCTTTGTGCTACATACCACATGATTCTATACTGCCTTGCAGCGTTTCCTTTTCCGCTATCGTTTCGAAAAGTTTTACAGACGCAACGATTGGAACGACGAGAAAAGATGTTGAACTTTTGAGTGTAGTTAGTACATTAAACTTGTCGACAATAATTCATAGACCCTCTAGTCTAGCCAGTCAAGTTACACCGCAAAACTTACTATCTATTATAACAAAAACCACTCAGAACGTCCAGCGGCACTACACATAAATCTACCGTCACTTTCAAACCACAGTTAGACCGTGGAGAAGGGCATCTCTCATTTAAATGCCGACCGTGCTCTTCATAATAAACTAAAATTAAAATGAAACACGACCTTTCATGGTATTTCGTTTTGAACAAAGGACGGTTAGATGTTTATGTCATCCAGAACATTCTCCGCGACCATTCAGACTCACCTCTGTGTGATAAAAATCAGCTAATTTTGAATGATATGATCGGTACATATAGACTTGTGGTAGGTAACTGTGTAACTGGTAAAAAAGAGTAAGTGAAAAACGGCAAATAGACAATTAACGTCGAGTGAATTATTTAAAATTATCGTAACTATTTCGTGTAAACTATCTTTTATCAATGAATTTAGGCAACTTTCTTCCAAGAGGTATAACTGAATAGCAAACCAGATCTTATCTGTATCATTTGACTACAAATTAAAGCAAATTTTGCCACACTTTCTAGACTTGTGTTTCGGTCGTCTTTTGTTACCTCAATTTATTGAATATCTATAGTGAACTGTGGAGCCCATTGTGTCACGCTTCCTTCTAGAGCGTACACTGAATTAATATTCAGCTATCCCGCATCTTCATATTTGAGTATAAGGCCACTGACAGACAAAACAAATTAAGATTTAATTTAATCTGCGTAACTGCGTTTTGTTCGGTATGTGGTCTGTTAATTCTCATGTCCTGTCCTCGCTATGCCAGTTAACAAATAAAGAAGCCTCGACTGTGCTCTGTTCTGTTGTAAAGCACTTAGGAAGCGGTAGAGCACGAAAGAAGTGTAGGGGAAAACACGAGACGTAGTCGAGTGTTTTTCCCTACATCTTGAGTGCTCTACCGCTTCCTAAGTGCTTTACAACAGAACAGAGCACAGTCGAGGCTTCTTTATTTGTTTTATGATAAAGAATCCGATAATTTCCTCACGAATTTGGCTGAATTTTTTCAAACCAAACTTTATTTTCCAAACGAGCAAAAGTGGCGTCAGCCGTGAACTGTTCCCTGATAAAGCACGCTAAAATAAGCCAATCAGAATCCTTGTGAGAATTGTTCAAATAATTTGATTGGCTAACGAAGCGACAGCTGTCAATCACAAACTGGCCTTCAGCTAAGCTTTCAGTTTCGAGTAGTTTGAGCGGCTTTCGAGAGAGGAACGATGCCTTCGAAGTTCGCTTTTCAGTTAAATTTTAAATACGGATCTAAAGGCAGGTGAAGGTTTATAGTCCAGAGGAATACGGCCATATTGTGGCCCATGAAAACGTGCACTTTTCCAGTGGAAATTACGAAACGCGGAGCTCAAAGCCTGTGGATGAAAGTGCAAAATGCCGAGTCGAATTTGAACGGAGCTACAGTTATTTACGGCTTGTAGCCGCATGCAGCAAGATTGCTCGAACTAGCGTAAGAGTTAGAAAGACTAAACGGCTCCCACTGGTTCTACTCCAAGCACAGAAGAGAATATTAGAGCAAGCTTTGCACTGACCACTCGTCGGTTCACTTCGCTGCGATGACCGGAGAACGAGCATTACTACACTACATGCAAAAAAAATTGGCGGTCGCCGACTTAATTTCAGAGATAAAGAGTGTGGAAAACTCCCCTGATTTTGAAAAGTTAACGCACGTAATTCAGCATGGTCTACAGGGGTTTATAGCTAAAAATATCCAAGGTGAGTCAACGGAGACAAACGATCTTAGCCATATTTTGTAGAAGTGGGTCTGCTGCGTAAATAATTCCAAATTTTACCAGCGTTTTCACAAAACTTAACCCTTCAAGAGGCATTTGAAACCGTCGCACAGATAAACGAAGAGCTAAAAAAAACGGAATTCAATGGTGCATTTTGCAAAAAATTCAAACTTCTAGTCGATAGATTTTCTTCATTTTTTCGCTAAACGTAGAAAATCGGTAGACAAAATGATCCATTAGAAGAAAAATAGGGGTCACCGAACGTCCAAGATCGTTAAATCCAGGCAAAGCTATAGCAATGGCCATCTGCATTGTTCATTTTATTACTTAGCGCGCGCGCTCATGCATGACGTGGCAAGTGAATTTGCGTGCGCAGTAAGGTTGCGCAGAAACAATTAGCGCGAACGTCCTAAAAAACGCATAAAATGCATGTTTCCGTCCACATCACGCCGGAAAAATTTGAAAACGCAACAATCACCGGTCATTTGGATTTGTGTTTAAGGAAAACTCGGGAAAGGAAATCACATGATTATCATGAGGCCTCGTCTTCGAAAAATCTTCGTTTTCAAAATGTTTGCCCTCCACGCGAAAACGCAAAGCCGGCGTTTTCAAATTCCTCCGGTTTAAAGAGCGTTTTCGAAAAGCTCTGTTTTCGTGACGGATTAGTGTGAACGGTAGGCCTAGCCGTAGAAAAAAAGCTGCGTTTTCAAAATTCTCCAGCGTAGTGTGGACGCTGCCTCACTTGCAACATGCACTTATGGGCAAGTTCCAAGTAGAATAATTAAATACCTACGTTAGAAACATATTGATTTATTAGCCTATCTATAATAAAATAAACTGGAAAAATTTCATAATGTCATTATGGAGACCCGGCCAGGTATTGTTACAGTTCTAGCTAAAGGGGTGTCTTAACAAAGGAGCCTATTAACGTTATCATTGCAACCTTTTGAATTTTAGTACAACTTATTTCTAACCATAGCGGTACATGAGATCTACTCAATAACAAGAGAAAAGAGAGGATCCCTAATTCAGACCTTAATCAATTTATGTTTAGATAAATAAATAGAATAAATAAATCAATTTATTTAAGGGTTGAAGTGTTTAGCACTGCTGTACTAATTGGTGACTCTGAAAATATGCAAACAAATCTTGTAAATTGACCAGAAACTTGTTAAAAATCCCAACTGGCGGGAGGGTGACCAGTTGGCTATTTATAAAGCGAGGAGGAGTTGAATCTGGGACCACCAAACACAAATCAATCCAGTAGCAGGGAAGAGGATTCGAACCTGGGACCTGCGGATCACAAATCCAGCGCACTAACCACTAGGCCACGCCGCCTCCACAAAATATTTCTAACTCCAGGGTTAGTGTTAACGGTATTCATTCTGATCAATGCAGCCTGATTCTGTAGTCTTTTCTGTATATAGATCAACAAAAACAACTATTGTTTGTTTTCATGGCCATAAATACATACAGTGTTGCAAAAGCTCTCAAACAACACTTCCCCACATACCCCACCCTTTTTCAGTTATTTTGATTACTTACTTACCTAATATTCTTCATAGATGTCACGTAACTACCGGCCTCCTATGATGGATTTACGAAGTAAGATAACTGGTAAAGGTCGGAAGCGTAAGTCCGATGATGCACTGATGAGTCAAGGGCCAAAACGACGAAGAACGGTACATAAAGAAGGAACAAACAATGCGACTCGGCCCATTGGGTTTAAAGAACTTGAAAACATCTGTAGAGAAGGAGTTCCAGAAAAAGGCATTTTAGAATTGGTTAGCAAGACTGAAAGGTTTGAGGCGCTGTTAGCCTCAGAAGAAATAAGACCAGATTTGTTGAAACTTGTGATTTCTGCATTTCGTCTTCTGTGCTCAGCGAATACCATAATGAACGAAAACGCGGAGAAGTTCCTACGCTCTATTGCAGCGAAGAAGTTCATGACCGGGAATGTTCTTTCAGAGTTTGTCAACGAAATGCCTTTTTCAGAAAGCTGGAAAGACGAGAGCGATCGTGTCGCTGTGCTAAATGATCTGGCAGGCATTTTCCTTGCGCTGCTCCAGAGGCTCGGTGAAAGCATAGTGCATAAGCTGCCTCTTCCCCAGCTAAGTACCTCCTGGGAGGAACTGAAAAAGAAGAATGTCATTGAAAACACAGGCGATCTTGACAAGAAAATCCGACAAGTCTTCGAGTTTAAAGATCAGGTGATTCGGCGTGCAAAGTCTGCGCATGATCAAGAATCGTCGAACGAACCTCCGCAGAATTTCCGAGAGCTCAGCGTCATTCCACAATTATCAGACCTTTGTTTCAGGCCTTTTCTTCGCGAAAACATCACAGACAGAAAGTTCAGGGACCTGAATCATTATCTTGACGTGCAGTTTCGCCTTCTGAGAGAGGACTTTGTGATACCCCTTCGAGACGGCATTAAACAACTGACGAAGGGAAGCAACTACCTGGATACGAATCCTGCAAGTAAAGTAAGGCGCACCAATGACGTTTCTGTATATCACGATGTCACAGTCTTGTTTCCCGTATGCAGCAGGAAAGGCTTGGTCTACAGAATCATGTTTGACTTGTCGCATCCAAAAGTAAAGCGAGTCAATTGGGAAAGATCCAAGCGACTCAAGTATGGCACGCTGGTTTGCCTTTCTTCAGATGAGTTTAACACGCTTGTCTTCGCAACGGTGGAAAATCGAGATGTTAAAGGGCTCAAAGTCGGTGAATTGGAAGTGCGATTTGAAAACGTTGGCATGGAAGAGATAAACCAATTCATTCAGCAGGAAGAGAAGTTTGTGATGATAGAGTCACCTGCGTATTTTGAAGCGTACAGACACGTATTGGAAGCCTTGAAGGAGATCAAACCTGAAGAATTCCCTTTCCAGAAGCACATTGTTGAATGCTGTCAGGACGTTGGCCCTCCTGAATATCAAGTCAAGAAAGAAAACAGCAGCGAGTTCAAGTTTAACTTTGCTGATGTCTTAGTTGTAAAAACGCCAGCAAACCCAGAAAGCCCTGGTTCATATCAACAAGAAGAGCCCCATAGTCCTTCTATGATTGCGCTGAAGTCAAGCTCAGAGGAACATCAGTTAGAAAGCGGCAGCAGCACTGAAGATTCTTCAACTGACATGGACGCTCCAATGGACCAGGAGATACTTTCGGCTGAAGTCAAACATGAGTTCACCACTAACGTCTATAATTGGCCCGACAACGAAAGCCTGGGCTTTAATGAATCACAGATGCACGCATTCAAATTGGCTCTGACCAGAAAGTTTGCCGTTATTCAAGGACCACCAGGGACAGGAAAGACTTACGTGGGTTTGAAGATTGCACGTGTTCTGTTGCAGACAACCTCGCTCTGGGAGAACGAGGAAGACCGGTCACCAATCTTGATGGTGTCTTACACGAACCACGCTTTGGATCAGTTCCTGGAAGGGCTCTTACCAGTGACGAAAGGTGAGATAGATCGTAATTTGTGTCTGATGGCATTAGACAAAAAGAATTGACAAGTCTTTTGTTAAGAATTCATCCACAAAACGGCACGTGTGCTAGTGGTATCGATCTATTAACAGCACACGCGAAGTTTGATTGGCCTACCCAACAACAACAACAACGACGACAACCATTTTATTTTGAATATATAGAATATCATATATATATGAACAGGTCACCAATAGCCAGCAATAAAAATAGCCACTGGTAATGATAAAGATGAAAGATAAACAGAGGCCATTGTGCATGACTCCAATATTTACCAGAATATTGTGGAAATTTTAGTTGGAGGGTTGGATTAATGGCTGTGATCAGAAGACTTCGAAAAATAGGCCCTTTGCAGCTAAGCCATCACGTGGCCTATTTTTCATAAAATCATGGGCTATAACTTAACGAATGCCAGAAATGGAAAAAGCATGTCGAAATATCAAAATGGCCAAGTTTGAGGCCCCCATCATTTTATGACGGTCTGAATTTTTGAAAAAAAATAAGAAGATTGTATGGAAAAAGTTGTTGGAGAGCAAGGCCTTACTCTCCAGCAACATTTTCCATACAAATCTTCTAAATTTTCCGAGAATTCAAAGTGTTGTATAAACTTACTCTTTAATTCCAGGGTCCTCAAACTTGGCCATTTTGTTATTTTCGATGCGCTCTTTCCATCTGCGGCGTTCTTTAAGTTATAGCCCATAATAAATAAATTTTCTACGAAAAATTTGGTCACGTGACCCCAGCTGCAAAGGGCCTATTGCTCGAATAAAATAGTCCTATAATCCTTACTAGCTTATCCTCGTGAACGATTTGTTGTTTACGTCATATCTATGGTTGACTGCGTAGGAACGTTCGTCTCGTTTAATCGTTATGAAGTTGAGGAGCTAGGTTCTATCCTAAAAATGTCGTCTGAAGATCAAGAGTCAAGAGGCATCTACATCGATGGAGAGCTAAAAATAACGGCCTTTTAAAGAATTTTACTATAGTATTGCATTGAGATTGCCAAAGTGGTGACATTTTGAGTTGCACATGCACAAATATTTGATCGCTAATTGGAAAGGGCACCTGGCAAAACTTCAGCATCGTTTTGACCAAAAATGTCGCTGATTCCTCGTGATAGTACCCCTTTCTATTTTAGCGAGCAAACTAGGTCAAAATCAAGACATTTCAGGAAGATAGAGGTGGTACGATTTAGTTTACTTTAAATAACACAATTGTGCGGTTTCTTTAAAACATTGAGTGCTAAAATTTGCCTTTCGTCGTTTTAGATATTGTTCGTGTTGGTGGTCGCAGCAGAAATAACAAACTTGATTTCGTGTCTCTACGACATCTTCAGACAACAATGCGTCAAAACAAAGAGGTTCCATACCGTATTTACAGAGCCAGAATACAAAATGAGCGCGAGACTAGAACGCACAGAGGATTTTTTGAAAGATCTACCATGTTGTTAAGAGCCCTGAGAACAAGTATAGTGTCTATGCACGTCCTTCGTCACGAAGATTACATGCTACCGGAACACTGCACGCAACTACTCTCGCAGAACTCTGGCCAAGGATCAATTGATGAGGGACTTCTTGATTGGCTTGAAATCAAATTTATTCAGCATGAAGAAGATGATTGTTTAGATGATTTGGAGGAGTTTCACTATGATTACATCCCTTCGGAAGACAAAGATCTTGATGGCCCTTCATTTCAAGTCGAAGCTCTCTCAGTCGAAGACACTGACGATCCTCAGTATGTGAGAGAAAACCTCACAAATGAAGAAGTCATGACGGAAGACGAAGAGAGGAATGTTGACGATATTTACAGTTTGGAAATAGAGGATCGTTGGAAACTTTACAAACTCTGGCGGCAAAGGGTGAAAATCTACCACCACGAACTCTTCCAAACTCGGCAGGTCGAGTATGAACGAGCATTACGACGAGAACAGGAGGTAAGGGAAATGGAAGAACACGATATTCTTAGCAGGGCACGTGTCATTGGCATGACAACCACGTGTGCCGCCAGATACCGCCACATTCTCCAGAAAATCTGCCCCAAGATAGTCTTAGTTGAAGAAGCTGCTGAAGTACTGGAGGCTCACATTATCACTTCATTGACGAAGGGATGCGAACACTTGATTTTGATTGGCGATCACCAGCAACTAAGACCCACCCCTGCAGTCTATGAATTAGCCAAAAAGTACAAACTGGACGTGTCTTTGTTCGAAAGAATGGTGAATGTTGGAATTCAGTGTGAGAGGCTGTCCGTTCAGCATCGCATGAGGCCTGAGATAGCTGACTTGATGAAGCACATCTACGAAGATCTGGAAAACCACGAGTCAGTGGAGAAATATGAAGACATCAAAGGAGTGAAGAAGAACATGTTCTTCATCGACCACAGCCATTTAGAGATGTCTTGCGATCAGACGCACAGCCATGTCAATGAGCACGAAGCTAGGTATCTAGTGGCGCTGTGTCGTTATTTACTACAGCAAGGCTACAGAGCCCATCAAATAACACTTCTGACAACCTACATGGGTCAGATGTTTGCCATTAAAGACTGCCTCCGAGAGGAAGACTCTGAAACGTTGAGAAGTGTCCGATTGACGACAGTTGACAACTTTCAAGGTGAAGAAAACGACATCATTCTTCTTTCGCTCGTGCGCAGCAACAAAACCGAGAAAGTCGGCTTCATCAAGAGTGTGAACCGCGCATGTGTGGCGCTCTCTCGGGCCAAGAAGGGTTTCTACTGTATTGGAAACTTTGATCTTCTCTCTAAACACAGTGACATCTGGAATAAGATTGTAGCCGATTTGAAAGCGAGTGAGAGCATCGGAAAGGCCTTGCCCCTTGTTTGTCAAATCCACCATGATGAGTTCACAGCTGAATCAGCCAAGGATTTCAATGAGAAAGCTCCCGATGGAGGATGCCAGCGACTATGTGAAGTGCGTCTGGAGTGTGGCCATGCGTGTAGACAGTTGTGTCATCCACTTGACACCGAGCATTTGGAGTATCGTTGTGGGCAGCCATGTAGCAAGAAAATCAAGGGCTGTGATCACGACTGTGCAAATCTTTGCTGGCAAGAGTGTGAGCGACATTGTGGAAAACTGGTCACGAAAAAGCTACCAGTTTGTGGCCATAATGTACCGGTGAGGTGTGACACGAATCCGAGGATGGTGAAATGCAAAGTAAGGTGCGAGAAATCCCTCGCCTGTGGCCATCAATGTCAAGCCCACTGTGGAGCCCCCTGCACCAAAAAATGCCAAGAGCTTGTCAAGAGAACCGACTGGCCATGCGGACATGGAGCCACAACCGCCTGCTCGGCCACTCAAGCAGATTGCGAAGTCCCTTGTGGAGACGAGCTGGAATGTGGTCACAAGTGTCCTGGTAAGTGTGGAGAGTGTCGCATGGGTAGAGTTCACAAAGGTTGCAAGCTGAGGTGTGGTCGTCCTCTAATTTGCTCACATGTATGTAAAGAGTTCTGCAGAATGCCGTGCTATCCTTGCACAAAGAAATGTGAAAACCATTGCGTACACAGCGCATGCCCAAAACTTTGTGGAGATCTGTGCGTTCCTTGTCGTGAGAAGTGTTCCTGGGAGTGCCTCCATTACAAGTGCAGCAAGGAATGTGGTGAGCTGTGTGACAGGCCCATCTGCGACGAACCTTGCGATAAAATTCTACCATGCCAGCACAGGTGCCGTGGTTTGATGTGCGCCAAGGAGTGCATCTGTACCGTGTGCATGAAGAATGACAATTGCGACCCGATAACAGATATCTTTTTTGGTACAGAGCAAGAAGAAGACGCCCGGTTTCTACAGCTTTCAGATTGCAAGCATATCTTCGAAACGAAGGGCCTAGACAGGTATGAATAACTTCAATCCAAGAAGCGTAAGAAGCGAGAGAACATAAGTGAAGACAATCGATATTTTTCATTTCAGTTCAGTTAGTCATAACAGAGCTAACAACTCTACAAATCCTTGTAATCAAAGAGAAACAGTCTAACTCAGTCTAAGGAAGATTGAGACAAGAGGGGGGCCTTGAGGGTTTCTGGTAGCGTTTTTAGGCGGAGCCAAAAAGTTGAAAAAAGACAAAAATCAAATGTGTAGAACTTAGCATATATAAACGCTTCTCTTGTTCACTGTAGGATCTCATTCACCATGCAGATTAATCTGTTGCCGTTACGCCAGCTTTGGCTAGGCTAGCCAAAGCTGGCGTAACGGCAACAGATTAATATTTTTTGACCGATATCGTATATCATTCAGTAGAACAAGTTTTCCTTGGGGCTAGAGAGATGAGCTTTTTATGCGATCTAGTTAAAGATCGCATGAAAACGAGCTAGAAATGATTTAGCTTACGCTCTCAATATTTTAATTGCAAAATAATACAGCAAACGATTTGCGTGACGAGCCCAGGAAATGTATGATACGACCGAACAAAGATGCAGCTAGA